>NC_138236.1:41463711-41713711 GCF_964197995.2 Scardinius erythrophthalmus
ACCTCTGCTTCTGTCACTCACACACACACACACACACACACACACACACACACACACACACACACACACACACACACACACACACACGCCTGTACATATGAACACTGACACACAATCACAGGGATGTCACGAGTGCTTCTAAAAACGGCATAATTAAATCTGTGCGTTCTCTCCCGGGTCTCGTCTGCTCCTCTTCCTCCAGCTTCATGCGCTAGCTAATCTTCGCAGTCGCCATATGGGAATCTGAGCTCAGTCCTTTATGGGCACTTCCCCAATTATTGTCACTGCTATGCTTTTCGCTTTTGCTTTTTTTCTTCAATGAAGAATAATCAAATGTTGATAGCACAGTTCAAATGGACCATTAAATATTGAAGAGTGTTGTGTTGGGAAAGTTGTGTGTGCTGTGTCTGCGTGGAGGAGCCCGGCAGTCTGCCGCAGCCCAGCCGTGTGCCCAAGCTAATTTGATTATAATATAGTCATCTAAGCTATTCAATTAAATATTCTAATTAACCTGAAGTATTCAGCAAATGATGCTAATTACAAATATTCTCCAGAGAGCCCGTGTGATGAAAGCCGGAGCCGGAGAGTGATTCTTCAGCGCAGTGTCTCGTGTCGTGATGTCCTATATCATAGCTTCTGCTAATATCAGATTGCCATCTCATTTGCCTAAACCTCATTTGTTTAATTCCATTAGCATTTTGTTTGAAATCATAATAAACACACATCTTGCTCTTTAGTGCACACTGGGGGAAGTTTAGTGCTTCTGTTTACTGAGGGAACGAGAAAAGAACACAATCTGTTCCCTTTATCTGCTCTTTATCTCTCCTTCTCTTTCTATTACCGGAGATGCTGTTTACTTATAATAAAATAATAATAATAATTGTACATATGCAATGACTGTTTTATTGAACAATTATTTTGTTTGTTTTTTTAAGAACCTTGGGAAATAACGATTCGGTCTCAAAATCTTCCATGCGTTTTGATATATATATATATATATACAGTATATATATATCATTTTTTTTATTTTTTTTATAAACTCTTCAAATAATCATAATTCATTAAAATGTTTATGTGTGCGAGACAGTCCCTATGAAGCACATAAATCTTGTATTTGCCCAGAACGGTTATCTTATACTCATAGTTTCCCTCTCCTGAAGACGTCACTCTGAACCGTGTGTTTCAATCAGGTCCTTTTCTCAGCCGGGCTACGACACTTTTTAAACATGCATTTACAGAACATATCTACTGTATATTTCAAAATTGTTTTAAATAGTCCTCAAACAGTGAATAAAAAACAACAACAAAAATATATATATTATTATTAGGCTTTCACTAAACAACAGACCTAAAATCCCATTAAATATAATGACAGTATGTTACACTCAAACAATGCTGGGTTGTTTCTGCCCATTTTTGGGTCAAATACTGGTTTACATTTTTAAACCCAGCGGTCGGGTTTGCCCAAACACGGGCGGAAACAACCCAGCATTTTTTGAGCATTATTGTCTCTGTTTAATAGACTATAGTAGTGTGTGCGTTTCTCTTCACTGTTGAGTGAATGCAGACATTACTCAAGTACATAAACACTTGAACACTTGCATGGCTCATGAATAATCACGCTGGCTAACCTTCCCCAAATCAAAACACAGTGATGAGTCCTTCTCGCTGAAGCACAGATGATACATAACCCTGCTCCGAAAACATACCTAGTGTTTCCAGTTTAGATATATCATATATGTGGTATCATGTACTGTATTTAGCTGGCATTCTCAAAGTCCCATTAAAAGCAGTCAAACAGCACACGTCTGTACACTACTGAGTGTGCTTAAACTTCACCTGTAGATGTAAGCTGAATACTGCCATTATCTTCATGTAACCACGAGTAAACAAACTCCCAATTTAACTCGCATTATACGAGCATGTAAACACTATAACTGCAGTGAACATGTGCCAGTGCTGCACAGATGACGAATGAGACGAATGAGTTCACCCAACTCAGTGACTCTCTGAACCTTCCCTACACTCGGAGTCGCTGGATGACTTCATGATGCATCGCAATCATAAGGTAAAACAATCATATTAGAGTCACAGTTAGAACAAAACGTTACACATAATTGTCATCCATCGGCGACTTATATTACACAAGGCCATCCACTATCGAACGGTCCAATCATTCGACTATAAAGGTTAAACTGAGGAAGCCGAGAGTGTGAAGAGTTAAACGTCTTCAAGAAACCAAACCAACTTCAGAAGCTTTTTCTGTTTTAGTTGTTGTTGTTGTTGAGGGATTCAAATGGCATATAGCCTACTAAACATTAAAATGAAAGCAAGAATTTCAAGCATGCTTTCAAATTAAAATGCATTAGAAAATTCACAGTCGAATTCAAACACTCAAATGGAGTCGATCGCGCAAAACTCCCCAACACTGCCAGACTCGTTCCCATTCCCTGTCTTTCTCTCTCCTTTTCCCCTTTCTTCTCTCACCGTCTGCTGCAAATGTCCTCTGAAATGTTAAAAATGTAATTTGTGGACATGTCTAGATCATATCCTCCATCACTGTGGGTCCAGTGCGGGTGAGGGCCGGCCGGGCCCCGGGGACACGAGTCCGGCTGGGGAACACAGCTCTGATTGGGCCCTCACACTGACTCCAATGATCTCCGACAGCTTAGAAATCAGATTATTAACTCTCATACCACACACACCACAATTCCTCTTCATGATTAGCATGAAAATTTTGATATGGATCAATAAGCAATCTTTCCCCCTCCTGTCAGATACAGACGCCCTCCATTAATCTACTGGTTATGTTTATTTCAGGGAATTAAGACACACGATTTTCCTTTTGAGAAGCCAGGATTTCACAAGCGGCTTTCACACATTTCAAACCAGCATTTAGAGATCAGGACCTTTTTAGATACACAGACAGTGTAAAATGAGAGACTGGTTGTATGGATCTGTGTTTTATTGCATGATATATATTCCACATTTCTAGCACATTTATGTCTTGATTTCATATGATTCAATGAGTCACAAGGGTCATTATCATTGAATTGAATGTTGTAATGTTAATGGTCAAATCATGAATAATGTAATCATATTTATCAATATATCAACATTTTATTAAAGCTTTAGTATAGCTTCTGGTGTTTTCAGGTCAGTTCTGTCCTTCCAGAAGCCTCTGTGTAATAAAGAGAGAGAGAGAGCCGGTTCAGAGCCAGGAGAAACAGAAGCTTGGGCCGAGTGTCTGGGACAGAGAGAGCTAGGTATTATAATTATATTATAGTGATGACTCACTGGAGTGATAACGTATTAGTAACAAGCAAACTTGAAATATTAATCGAAATAGGTTCACACTCCTATAAACATTCCTATAAACTGAACTCGTAATACGCATGTCCGTCAGCGTTCTCACGGGTTCGCATTTTTTAAGTTTGCGCAGAGAGAACTGAAGAGTTTTCTAAGTTAATAACTAATGATCATTGCGACGGAAGTGAACCAATCAAACTAACTTTATCTGGACAATAACTTTATTCTAGAGCTGCTGTAAAGCCTAAACAATCTCTGTTACTGTAATCTCCTGTTATCACTGTAAAGCTGCTGTGAAACATCTATCTTGTTAAAGCGTATAATGTGTTGGACTAAACCCTTAAGCATTATCATTTTACAGATTTACTGTAAATATTTACAGATTTTTATATCATTAAAAACTTGTCAGTGTCTCTTTGTTTCAAGTTTGAGTGTTGGAAAGAGAAATGATACTGAGGATGTTTTTATGGGAATCCTGAAAAATATTGCAGAATGTCCTTCCGTCTAACAGTGACACGGGCAATTCATTTAACCCATATCTGTGTGTTAGATTACACAATTCTGTTTTTTGCTGAGTTAATGATAAAACAAGTCTTATTTACTTTATTGGAAATCATTTTTAAACATTTTCCAGCTTTTTTTTTTTATTTGGTTCTAAATTTTGAGTTATCAGCAGCCAAAAATGAGCCCATGTCTATATGAAATCCCAAATTGATTATATTAATTGTGATTAAAATGTAGTTTTCCGAGCACTAATTGTTTGTTGAGCTCCAATTATGGAGATCAGTACATTTGTATATGCCAACAATGGTAGAAATGTTATTAATTTAAAAATTCAATACGTTACAATGACATTTTCATGGGGAAAAAGATCTGATTCACTAGAAAATAGTTAATTACATTCTTGAAATGTGTACGCCATTGCATTACATACACAACACTAGTATAGAAAGTCCTAAAAGAATTTTTGCCAGTTTTATATTTTTTCACATTTTGAATCCTTATCCGTCATTCACCCATATATATATATATATATATATATATATATATATATACATAGAGAGAGAGAGAGAGAGAGAGAGAGAGAGAGAGAGAGAGAGAATGTACTGTATGTTAGTTGCTATTGAGAACAGAGCTTGATCTATTTAAGTCCCTTTCATTTCAACAAGAAACTGTGTGAACGCAGGCCAAGAGCCGCCGCTACAAACACAATGCTGTTCATGAATGTTCGTTGGAAACTGTGGTTTCGGAAACTCCGAATCCCTGAACTGTTGTTAATGATGGAGTCTGACCATATCATGATGCTTTCTGGAGACACACCTCTGATTGCTGGAACTGTATGATTTATAATATAACAAGTCATTAAACTTAAGAAATGATGTTCGGTCCAATCGGTTCGAAGAGTATAGCCTCACAGCTCAAAGAAAATGAAAAGAAGAAGCATTTGCTGTAACTCGTCATAGTTTCAGTGTAAGTTAATCTTAAACCTCTTAGAGAACAGGATCCAGATAAAGAGGTCATACACATATATGAAGAAGCTTATAACAGATCTTTTGAACAATGTAGGGCAGTATTATATCAGATTATCACATAATCTGTGTTATAGATTTAACTTAAAATAAGGTATTAACGATACATTACACGCTGGCTGCACATTAATATTTCATTAGTCTGGGATCAGACCGGACCGGAAAAACTAAACTACTACTTCGTCTCGTTTCCAGAAAGGGGTGAAAATAAAGAAGTTAATACGCGCCTGAATGCACCACAATGACATATATGTACATTGATTTATGAGCTGAGAACCAGATCATGGTGAGTGCATGGATAATTATGACTTGTTCAAGTATAATTAATCTAGCCTGTGTCATTATGGGAACTTGAGTCCCTACAAATCATTATATTCCTCTAATTCCTTTGCTCTCTCACCTCCACCCTCCTCTCTTCACTGAGACATGCAGATCCACTGAGTCTGGGGAGCAATGTGTTTCAATGGAGGTTCACATTAATTCATATTCTACTCACCTACTGTATTATTAGGACCCTCGTGGAGTTTATTATTAGTATTTTACTGTGTACTATTTGATTAGGCTATATATGGGGGATACAATAAAGTATTCTATTCTATTCGATCAGGTATTCTTGAGGCAAACTATTTATTAGAGAAAATGTATTTTACTTTTTGTGTGTGTGTGTCACTAATAGCTAAATGTTATTAACTCAATGGCTTTGCACAAATGATGACGCTGCACTATTTGTTTTGCCTGATGCAGAAGGCAATTGTTATTTGTTTTTATCATTCCACAGAATAAGACAGACATGTCACTATATGAGGACGGCTGGTGTAGAAATCTATTTCCAGCGTTCCTCTTGGAGTGTGTCCTCAACTCTATACTTGTCAATCAGCCTGTAAGTGGATCCGGTTGACTGAGTGGCTGTGGTTTGTGAAAGAGGGCTTTTATGTTTTTACATGTGCGAGTATTGGACTTTGGATCAGGTTCAAATTAATTAAAGCTCCATAACTGTAAGTGCTTGCTAATGACCACAGCTTTACCAGCCCAATATTTAATATTTTGTCATTAAGTGACCTAATACGATCCCGATACAGTCATCATTACGCTGCATTGATCAAAGCAACCTTTCCTACTCAGAGAATCTGAAGAGTCTGGATGATGTTTATCAGCGTCACTCGTTATAGACTGTGACCGTCAGTGATCTGTGAAACATCTGACCTTAACAGAGCAAACTCTGAGTGTTCTATATATCCAACAACATGTATTCATTTCTTCAGTTAGATCACTGTTTCAGCCTTAAATTAATACATTGTTTAAATTAATATATTGTTAGCTAACTGCATGATGTACATTTCTGAAATACATAACTTGACACATCACCTCTGATGACAGATCACTGTAAACCTAGACATGAATCTTCTGTAAAGCTGCTTTGAAACGATGTGTATTGTGAAAAGCGCTATACAAATAAATGTGAAGTGAAATGAAACTGCTTTTCTCCACAGTCTCAGTGTCTGCTCATGTCTGTGACTGTTCAGGACTGACATCAAATAGTCTGTTACTCTTGGTATTAGATCTTGAAATGATTTTGATCGCTTCATTAGCATAACCACACTGTACATAATGCTTTATCTAAAGGTGCTCTTTAATTCCTAAGTTAAGTTCATGAATGCATGAATCATCACACCTGTTCGTTATTTCATTATCTCTGTGTGTTTAGTTCCTCTGTTCAGTCTTTGGTTGTCGGTTGTTGTTTGTGTATGCTATGTTATGCACACTGTTATGCCTGTCTGCCTTTTTGCTTTATTAAATCACATTTATATTTGTATGCAGTCTTCTTCATCCTCATCCTGTGACACAAACTGTTCTGTACAAAAGTCACGGGCACATTAGATGTCCTATTAAAACATGTGTTTTAAAATGTGCCAGAAGGAAAAATCTATTTTAGGTTTCTAAACATCCTTTTTGCAAATATAATCATCATCTACTGAGATTTTTGCATGAACAAGGAGTCTTACAATAGATGTATGGCCAGTTCCGCCACTCCCTACGCCGAAGATAAAACACTGAATATACATGATATAATCATGTTCATGTGTTCCACATGAATCACTCAAGTAACACAGAAATTGAACATAGAAAGAAGTTGTTTTTAATTGATATGGTCCTCTGACTGGATTCATTCATTAAATTTCACATATGTTTGTGTCGCGTCACTTAATTATAAGATTGCATTACTGTAGGCTTGCACATTAGCATGCTAAGCATTAAAAGCTCCTTGAATAAAGCAGCAAAGATATCACCTCAAATTACAAAGAAAACAAGTTTAGAAAAGAAAAAAACATTTTGAGTAGACCACAAATAATAAGAAAAGCAAAGTCCCTTTTTTTGTTTTGTTTGTTTGCCAGTGTACGTCATATATCTATCACAAATCTGGGATTACATGAAGACGTTTCTGATTTAACTCTAAATATGGACACTGAGAACAGAAATCTGTCACTCTTACCCACAATCCCCTGTAAACATTTGTATTTATGTTCAGTTCATCAAAATATTGTACAATTCCATCCAAATATAAAAGCAAAGTACAAAACTACAATGCAGCATTTACTGTAGGCAGGGGCAAGAGTTTTTGTAAACGTCATTGAAATTTTAGACAATGTCAATTGTAAACCAATTTCTCAAATATCAGGAAAAAAAGAAGAGCAGAATAACTTAAATATTTAATCTTGACAGGCAGAGCTCTGTTTTGTACATTTTCTCCATATTGTCCCCTGTGTCTTTCTGTCTTTGATGGTAACACAGTGTTGTTAGACTCACGGTTGCTCCAGTTTCTGTGTTCTTTATTGAACAGGAACCATCAGCTTTGAGGTGAAAGAGCTGACTACCTCATCACTTTCATGACAGCACTGCAGAAATCAGGCATGGCAGTTTAATATGAGCTCAAATACTGCAATCTTAAATGTCTTTGAGCCAGTTACCATTTCATACAGTCCACAAATTCACAATGACACCTGGTTAAAGCAGCTGTGTCCCCGCTGATGGATGTGTGCTTTTGTGTGAGCCTCACACAGCTCCAACCCTTCATACAACCAGCCTGCAGAAATAGAGATGTTTACTGTGTGGCTATATGAAGAATATATTTCATTTAAGTGCACTTTTTAATGTTTACGGCTCCAGCATCCCTGCAACCCTACATAGGACGAGTGATTTGAAAAAAATGGACGGATGGATATTTAATGTTTATACATAATAACAAATGGTACTAATATACATAAGGTGGTTCCAGAATTTTTTGATGGGGTTTTAATGAATTTAGACATCCAAGCAAGTAACCCACACAGATTCTAAATAACAGAACAGTACAACTCCTAAAACAAATGAGTATATTCATTTGTAAAGTTATTTTTGTCATTACAACTCTCTGAGTGTTCGGTATGGTACTGTATATGACGATGTTGATATGTATGTAAAAATGTATATTTTTCTGAAAGCACGCTGAAAATTTTTACAGCAAATGCTGACCAAGTATTTGAAGGTTGAGCAGCAAGCTAATTGGCTACTGAAACAGCAGGAACCAATCAGCTGTGCCCTATTGAGAATGATGTGATTGCAAGCAGATTGCGTTAATGACCCTTCATCCTGCATCAGAGTTTCATGGCAGAACTTTGTATTCCATTTAACCTAACTCAGACCATAACCACAAAAAAAATTGTCCCTACATATGATTACCTTTTCAAAACCTAAATTTCATATAATTTACTATTTAATTGGCGAGTTAGAGCAGATAGTGAAGGAAATGCAGCCAGAATACATATGAACTCCTTCAATACTGTTTAAAAAGCATCCCAGAATGCACCTCATGAAGTTGACTGAGAGAATGTTCGGTGTGAGCAGAGCTGAAAACTCAAATATTAGGACAGCTTGATAAGGTGGGTGGTTTGGTCAAATATATGGTGTCCTGTGGCTAACTTTACACAATTATCACAAAATGTATCTAATCATTAAAAAAAGATATTTATTAAAATATAAGCTTTATGAAATACAAAAAAAAAATTAAAAAACAATCTTGAATGAATAATATAGTCTACTACTGTAATCAACGTCCACTGGAGGCAAGTTTGCAGAACCCAAGTGCAGTTTAATCATACTCAAACATGATCAAACATTAAACAAAGACTTGGCTTGGCTTTTTCATGGCTTGAAAAACATGGACTTAAACATAAAGATGATCTTACCAATCGTGGTTACACGTAACAATACTTGACAAAGACACATGGCAAACACGAGGGCTTAAATGCAAACAAGACTAGTGACTAAACAAGACACACCTTTCAACATAATAGACAGTTAACTCATGATAACATGAGACAATAGACTAGGGAAGCACATGGCAGGATCACATGAGGGCAAGGGAAAGACAGGAAACATGACTGACATGAACCATGAAACATGAACCAAAAAACCCAAAAACCTGTGACATATCTCAAGGCATGCCGTGAAGAGTCTCAGGATTGGAAGGCATGTCGTGAAGAGTCTCAGGCTTGGAAGGCTTGTCGTGAAGAGACTCAGGCTTTGAAGGCATGTCGTGAAGAGTCTCAGGCTTGGAAGGCATGTCGTGAAGAGTCTCAGGCTTGGAAGGCATGTTGTGAAGAGTCTCAGGCTTGGAAGGCATGCCGTGAAGAGTCTCAGGATTGGAAGGCATGTCGTGAAGAGTCTCAGGCTTGAAAGGCTTGTCGTGAAGAGACTCAGGCTTTGAAGGCATGTCGTGAAGAGTCTCAGGCTTGGAAGGCTTGTCGTGAAGAGACTCAGGCTTGGAAGGCTTGTCGTGAAGAGACTCAGGCTTTGAAGGCAATTTCGTGAAGAGTCTCAGGCTTTGAAGGCATGTCGTGAAGAGTCTCAGGCTTGGAAGGCTTGTCGTGAAGAGTCTCAGGCTTTGAAGGCATGTCGTGAAGAGTCTCAGGCTTGGAAGGCATGCCGTGAAGAGTCTCAGGATTGGAAGGCATGTCGTGAAGAGTCTCAGGCTTGGAAGGCTTGTCGTGAAGAGACTCAGGCTTTGAAGGCATGTCGTGAAGAGTCTCAGGCTTGGAAGGCTTGTCGTGAAGAGACTCAGGCTTGGAAGGCTTGTCGTGAAGAGACTCAGGCTTTGAAGGCAATTTCGTGAAGAGTCTCAGGCTTGGAAGGCATGTCGTGAAGAGTCTCAGGCTTTGAAGGCATGTCGTGAAGAGTCTCAGGCTTGGAAGGCATGTCGTGAAGAGTCTCAAGCTTGGAAGGCATGTTGTGAAGAGTCTCAGGCTTTGAAGGCATGTCGTAAAGAGTCTCAGGCTTGGAAGGCTTGTCGTGAAGAGACTCAGGCTTTGAAGGCATGTCGTGAAGAGTCTCAGGCTTGGAAGGCTTGTCGTGAAGAGACTCAGGCTTGGAAGGCTTGTCGTGAAGAGACTCAGGCTTTGAAGGCATGTCGTGAAGAGTCTCAGGCTTGGAAGGCATGTCGTGAAGAGTCTCAGGCTTTGAAGGCATGTCGTGAAGAGTCACAGGCTTGGAAAGCATGTCGTGAAGAGTCTCAAGCTTGGAAGGCATGTTGTGAAGAGTCTCAGGCTTTGAAGGCATGTCGTAAAGAGTCTCAGGCTTGGAAGGCATGTCGTGAAGAGTCTCAGGCTTTGAAGGCATGTCGTGAAGAGACTCAGGATTGGAAGGCATGTCGTGAAGTGTCTCAGGATTGGAAGGCATGTCATGAAGAGACTCAGGCTTGGAAGGCATGTCGTGAAGAGACTCAGGCTTGGAAGGCTTGTCGTGAAGAGACTCAGGCTTTGAAGGCATGTCGTGAAGAGTCTCAGGCTTGGAAGGCTTGTCGTGAAGAGACTCAGGCTTGGAAGGCTTGTCGTGAAGAGTCTCAGGCTTTGAAGGCATGTCGTGAAGAGTCTCAGGCTTGGAAGGCATGTCGTGAAGAGTCTCAGGCTTGGAAGGCTTGTCGTGAAGAGACTCAGGCTTTGAAGGCATGTCGTGAAGAGTCTCAGGCTTGGAAGGCTTGTCGTGAAGAGACTCAGGCTTGGAAGGCTTGTCGTGAAGAGACTCAGGCTTTGAAGGCATGTCGTGAAGAGTCTCAGGCTTGGAAGGCATGTCGTGAAGAGTCTCAGGCTTTGAAGGCATGTCGTGAAGAGACTCAGGATTGGAAGGCATGTCGTGAAGAGACTCAGGATTGGAAGGCATGTCGTAAAGAGACTCAAGCTTGGAACGCATGTCGTGAAGAAACTCAGGCTCGGAAGGCATGTCGTGAAGAGACTCAGGATTGGAAGGCATGTCGTGAAGAGTCTCAAGATTGGAAGGCATGTCATGAAGAGACTCAGGCTTGGAAGGCATGTCGTGAAGAGACTCAGGATTGGAAAGCATGTCGTGAAGAGACTCAGGATTGGAAGGCATGTCGTGAAGAGACTCAAGCTTGGAAGGCATGTCGTGAAGAGTCTCTGGATTGGAAGGCATGTCTGAAGAAACTCAGGCTCGGAAGGCATGTCGTGAAGAGACTCAGGATTGGAAGGCATGTCGTGAAGAGACTCAGGATTGGAAGGCATGTCGGGAAGAGACTCAGGATTGGAAGGCATGTTGTGAAGAGTCTCAGGATTGGAAGGCATGTTGTGAAGAGTCTCAGGATTGGAAGGCATGTCTTGAAGAGACTCAAATCTATCTTTTAGGACCAAATCAGTAGCCCGTCTGAGCTTCTTAACCTACCACATCTAATGGCTTAACTCTAGTGGCCTTTGACTATGTGTGCCTGAGGCAAAAGACTCAAACATATCTAATTATAATGTGCATTATGTGTGGCTTTAACAAATGATAACACGTCACAGGCTATTAGAGATGAGAAAAGAAACCCCCCACAACCACCTGAGCAAGTAGCATCATTGATAATAGTCATAGTCAAAACCCCATACTCCTATTTGTAAATGTCATTTGGACAACGAATGAATAATGGAGCATGAAATGCACACTGGTAAATGAAAACATCAACCTTGAAAAAAAGGTGTTGTTAGAAGTTGAGCAAATTAAGTGAGCCCCGGTTAAATAGCTATACATTTTCTCATTGAACATTTTCAAATGTTCACTATGCTTAGTCACAGTAATCTTATGTAAAAGGATTGTAGCTGCTGTATAAACTTGATGCATAACGCTGCTGCTGCATGCTTTTATTTTACTCCTATACTATAAAGTGCAAGACTGTAAGACCACCCTTCTTAAAACGTAGATTAGAAGAAAAGGTTTATGTTTAGACGTGAATGCTTAGCCCTGTTCCGGAGTTTAGTGAGGGTGCTCTAATGCAGATGCTACTGTGTAAGCAATATCTACATCATAATTTATGTTTATAAGTCATTACCCAGGTGAAAAAGACGTACTATTAAACACTATTATTATTGCTGGATTTTCTTCACATTGTAGCACAATAAACTTAAATTACTCCGTCATTTATGGTCATACAGAAAAAAGAAATATAAAAAAAGAATCTGTGATATTTCTACTTTTGTATGTGTCCACTTACAATCAAATCAAAACATTGTGCTTTTGTCAATTAAAGAAAATAAACAGGGTGTGCTTTCTGCCTCCCCGTCGCAGTGAACTTTTTTTTCTTGAGCACGTCTATAAACTGAAACCAAACTCAGCGAATACTTGTCACACATTTATGAGCCATATACCTTTATAAACATTTAAGTGTGTACTTTTAAATGATCGGATTCAAACTGAAAACAAATATTCTCTGTTTAAGTAATTTGTATAAAACCAACAAGATGTCCAGTATCTCAAACGCTTGCTCATTATTTTTAATTTGACCACGCCCACGCACGCAAAAGAGATTCACATGCAAATCTCCACATGGAACGCGAACGCGCTCGTTACCTCAAACACAAAGCACCAAACTTCACAAGTCTCTGCTTTTCGTCGAGTTTGAAAGATGCGCCGTGAGATTACATTGGATTTACCTCAGAAGAAGAACGCGATTTGAAGACAAGAAAGATGTAAGGTAAGAAATTCTTACATATTAGTTTGTTATTGTTGCATAAATTTCACATTGCAGTTGAACTGTTGCTAGATATATGGTGAATATTATAATATTTAGACCCGTGTTTACTGTTACTGTGTTTGTGGATATCTGCTCAAAAGTAGATATGTATATGGTAACCATAATATATCATATTTTGGAACACGATCGGGTTTGAAAAGCAAAACGCACCAAACATTATGGCTTCATGTTTTTACCATTATCTCATTTCATATCATCATAACGAATGGACACATTTGAAAGGTGCATTGCGCAACATTTCATGTTAAAAATACCCGTTTTTCTAACCCATACATGCTTGAACAATTGCCTGATGGGCTGAATGAGCCCTTCTCTGATCACTGCGATTGCCTCTATAATCCTGTACAGTAAAATAAATAAGAGGGATTCGGGTCGGAATTTGAGACTGGGCCGATTAAATTGCCTATATTGCAGTTTTGCTTGTCGCCAGAGGGGGCATAGTTCTGCAAAAACTCAGAGACTTGCGCAATGCACCTTTGAAGTAACATATGATAATCAATATATTTTTCTCTAGCTTAGTTGTTACTGAAATCTTTTGGAAGATTTACAGGCTGCTATAGGTTATTGTTATTATTATTTTATGCAGCACTGCGCATAGCCTATGCCTACAAGGCACAAGAAACCTGGTGTTCATTTTATTATATATTGTTGGAAACATTTGTGTGTGTGTGTGTGTGTGTGTGTGTATTCTGTGAATTTTAAAAAACAATTTTAACCAGAAAAATCTAAAATTTATTCCCAAAATTGTGCAGGCCTTTCTCTTGATATCAGTATGTTCACTTTTTTTTTTCTTTCAGGGCCCAGATGCCACTGAGTCCTTCTGACTTCAGTCTCTGTACATGAACATGGTAAGGTGAAAATCAAACACCTTGGAAATGAAAGGTATGTACAATGTTTTTAGGAATGGCACAAAGGTCTCTGTCTTTGGATCATTGTTTTCAATAAGTGCTTTTTTGTCATTTGTTTTGTATCTTTGGATTATGTTGTGTTGTAAATAAATCCAAACAATCAAAAAGCCATTCTTTTTTAAATCTCCTCATTCTTTGTGCAAGGTTGCTCAGAATGACAGGGCCTGATAGCTCCTAATAGGGTCGTTTGGGGAGGGTCTTTGTCTTTCTCAGGTGTGAAAAGCTTACATATTAATGACGTGATCACACCTCCCGCATAGAGCTTTCTCACACAAAACACGTCGTACAAAAGTCTTGTGAAGAAATAATCAGTATGGGTTTCATGACCTTATTTCAGTGAGAATTTTTTTTATGTATTTTCACAAACCACGCATAAATGTCATTATCTCAAAACTACATACTTTTACATACATGCTGCTGATATATTATTGTAGCAGAGTTTGTGCTGAATACAGTGTAATCAGACTTTAGCCATGACAATGTCACAAGTAACAGCAATAAGCACAAATGTCAGAGCATGTCAGAACACCTCCAGGGCCCAGAAAACAGCTCAGACTCCAGAGGGTTAAATTATATTTTATGTGTACTTTGTGTAAGAACATAGCAAAATTATTCAGCTTTTACCTTATTTATAACCATGTTGTCATGTGAATGTTATGTTTAGAATGTTATCAAATAAATAATAACACTATCCACTCTGTAGAGAAGCTTTACAGCTCAAATCGATTTGGTTTCATAATTGATGAATTTTACAACATTTACACTATTAAAATATGTTTATTAATTTGAAGCCAAAGAAAGAGCTCTACAGCATTTTGCATGTGCCATTTTATTGAAAAATAAATACAAATATGAAGTTCATGGTTTAAAATAATCTTTTAAAGATTTTAAAAGATTTTTTATATTCCATGAGAATATATTTTATGTGTAACATCCAAATGCTGAGCTTTTCCTGTAATGGAGAAGAGATGGTTTATGTCTCTCAGAAGAAATTAAATTGCAAATGTTATTTCTATGAAGGGGCTATAGGGAAGACAAAGAGTATTACTGGCATGTGTAACGGAGGCCAGTGAGTAAAGAGCTGTGCAAGTAAACCTCACTCCCCTGGCCTCAAGAGGCGCACTAGTGAATGATGACTCCTTGTTAGCGCACGTCTCCCATGCCGGAAGCGCCGGCTAGAATCCCGCTCCGAGCAGTGTGAGTACAACCGGAGGGGTTACACATGCATCTGAAATAAAACAAGGATCAGTCCCTTTGTTTAGAATACCATAAACTGGATGTGGTCAGGCAGAAGGGTACAGTGGGATGAAAGACAGAGGATTCACAGGACTGAAAAACATTGACTGCAGTTCAAATGCAAGATAAGCTCTTCAGCTGACAAAACAGGAAAAAAGAAATTTTAGGCTTTGCATATAGTACAAAGCAGGCTGGTCAGTTTACACTGCTATTATCAACACCTCACTGGAAAAGCAAACTCTTATTCTGATTTCTCTCCTGTGGGGGGCGGGGGTGGTGGAGAGAAGCTTCTCAGGTATCACATTAAGTGCTAATATTGAGCCTGTGGATTGGATGTGACATAATTATATGAGGCTTGTACTGAATTAGCACCAGTAAAAGTCTTTATTTTAAGATGTGCCGGAAACTATTGCCAGTGAGCTGGCTTGCTCCATTGCCGAAATTAAACATTGACATAATTAATGTCATTTTCTTAATAAGGCAGCAATTCTTGTAACAGTGGTCAACAAAATGTGTGTAAAGTGAGAAGTGGTGAGCACATTATAACACAAAACTAGAATCCAGACAGACCGTTGGGCATGGAAGTTTTCCACATTTGTGTATGGGTAGGGGTGGGGGTGGGGGGAATAACAACAACAAAAGACGCTAGATTGGACAGTGTTATCAAGCAGTGTAATGAAAGTCTGAGAGATGGGAAAATGAACAGTTAATCAGACCAAGCACCACTTTGATTTCATTCTCTAAAACCCAGGGTTTTCACACATGGTCGGTACATATATTCTCAGAAGAACTGTCAGAAGGATTGAAACTTTCATGACATTTCTAACTTAATTTTACATTTTTAACTAATCATTTTATAATATATAATACTAAGTCATGTGTAGTAATACATTACTGAAGCATCCCTATGAAAATCTAGATTTGTATACTATATTCACTAGCATCAAATTGCACTAAGCCACTACAGGAATATTTGAACAAATGCATAATTTTTTCTTCTGCTATGACTTGTCATACTATGTCATACTATTTCTATATGAATGCAGTCTCAGTATAAGACAAAAGTTTTAGAATCTCAAAATAATTAAATTATTTAATTAATTAAGTGAATATAAAGCATGCCAGAACTTGTAAGCCTGGTTTCACAGACAGAGCTTAGATTAAACCTTAGAAGATTAGGCCTTAGTTCAATTAGGACATTTAAGTAGCTTTTATAAATGTGCCTTAGAAACATAACATTGCTGATGTGTAAGCTGACATGTTTTAAGATATGCTTTCAGTTAAAACAGCTCAAACATGCATTTTAGTCTGGGACAAGACTTAAGCCTTTTTTCACATTTAAACAACATACCGGCTAACCCTATACTGGCATAAGTGTGTTGAACGTCAAAGATATTGGATGTTCCAGTTTGTGGCCCCGTGAAATTGACATCAGATCCCCCTCCACCTCTCAGCACTGCCTCATTCCTGCAGGAAGATGGTAAAAGGAGGGAACATGAAAGGCCAAATGAGTAGGCAACGGTCACTCACTGACTTAACCTCTGTCACCGGCCCTGTACCCCATGTCAACAAAGTATCAAATAAAGATGAATGAGCTTTATAGCGGGCACTAGAGGACCAGCTCATTGGGCCCAATTTCTTCAGCTTGAGTAAGCGTTCATACAGACAGATTAACAGAGCGTTTGAAATTGGAGAGAAACAGAGAGGCATATAAATAGATTCTAGCCAGCCGGCTCACATTATTAGTGTAAATAGAAGCACCTTACACTTTGAGTTTTTACTTACTGACATGTGAAATGTCCATTTTTACAATTATTGTATCTTTTATGCCACTAAATTCAAGCCTGCTGCTCTGATTGTGTAATTCTGGCCATGTTAGACCCTGATGTGGATTTGACTGACAGTTAGCCTGCTCCTGCCCAGGTTAGTTTCCCAGAATGAACTGCCGAACACTAACCCTGTGGATTTCGCACTAATTTCTTCTTCAAAATGTGTTAAATTGGGGGTGTCAATCTTAATTGAGGTCCCAGGACAGATTGGGCCGGGGGGCATTGGGAATGCTATCATCGTTCAGCTGTCCTGATGCATATTGAAAGAGATTTATTTTTCATATTTCAGCATGATCACAGTAGGGCAGCAATCAAAAAATGAGGTAGTGTATTTGTTTTGATGATTTGCCACTAGGGCTGTCGAGAGAGAGTCTAGGGTTTAGAGTTTAGACCTGCCCGGAGGTTTCTAGTCTACTTAGTAAGAATGGCTCAGGTGTGTTTGATTGGGTTGGAGCTAAACTCTGCAGGATGGTGGCCCTGCAGGATCAAACCGCTGGTTTAGATGATCAAACACACCTGATTCAGTTCATCAGCTCGAAGAATCAAAGATGGGTGTGTCGGATAAGAGAGACATCTAAGGCTACGTCCATAATCTGGATACATTTGAAAACACATCTTTTTCTCTAGGTTTCGGAGTGTGTCATTGTAAGAATTGAGAAATTAAGAGATGCCGGACCGTCTGGTTGAAGAGCGACCAGACCCTGACAGGACAAAGGACCTCTCTGGAAATTAACATTTGAATTCCCCCTCGTGCACTACATCTCTTTCCCTCATGCCCCTCTCCTTCCCCCCCCATGCGAAGATCACCAAGGACTCGCCCAAGAATATATGGTTTAATGTGAATGATTAACATCAAGTATTATACATATTTAGTATCATTTGAAATGTCTCATTGCGACTGGTACAAATGTCTCATTTCCAAATAAGTAAAACAAAAGGTAATAAGGTTTAATAAGAGTTTAGGGATAACTGACACACAAGGAGGGGTTGGTCTCTAGACAAATGGTCTCCCTACACCCAAAGGTGTCAACTCTGAATGCAAATTCAGATGTTTCCATGTGAAAGGTTCTGGCTATATAATGAAATGCAGCAGGGGGTTCGGGGCCTTCTGTTACTCAGATGAGCCCATGATGTTGAAGGACCTAGACCAAGAATTCAGCATAATGTATTTTAATGTCGGGTTCGCATCTTTTCTCTTTAATCTAGAGCTTTTGATGTTTTGCATTGATTATCTTTGAATTGATTATGAAATTGGCATGAAACATTTACCTGACATAATAAATTGTTACATTTGATTAATCTAAGTGTCTAACTGACATTATTTTCATTAAAGAGGTAAAAAGAATAGTCAAACATTCGCTCACAATTAATGATCCACAGATATCATTAAAACCTTTTCATTTGTGGAGTCAGATGAAATAACGAGAAAATACATATTCAAATGTATTACATTCAATCAAAAAATACTTTGCCTCGAGAAAAGACAGTAAAACGTTAAGACCTTCCGCGCTGGTCGGATGCCGGCTTTGGGCCGATTGAGCGCCAGCTTACATCATCCACACTGAGACAGAGGTTTTGTCCTGTGAAAACACTTTATTATAACATAACTGAAAAGATGACAGAAAATTACCCTAAATTGCTGTCCTGCAGTGTTTTTTATGGTGCTCGAATTGACATCAGAGTTCGTTTGGAGGATGCGAACGCTGTTTTCTGAACGCGGGAGCGAACCGTTCTCGAGTCTGGGGTACAGTTCGTGTGAACTCCGTATGGTTCACTGCTCATATGAATGCAATTGTACTAAATCACGGAAGTGATCCGCCATAGATGGCATGTGACTCGATAAAACTGTGTTTGTGTGTGTGTTCTCACTCACTTTCCTGACAAGCGTGACTGACGCACTGCAAGTGGAGAGAATGTATGTCTTATTTCTGCTCGCCTTCAGCACAAATGGACTCCCCATTCTTTAGGACATTTGCAGCACATTTAAAGCAGACTGATGCAAGAACTGTTATGTGCTGATGCTTTGGAAGCAAAACCAAAGGTTAAAAAAGAACAACATTAGTGATGTGAGCAACTCTATCTATTTTAGTGTTTTCCTCACAGCCTTTACCTAGCAACATAGGTCGCAGACTGATTATGCAAACGTGACGCGGTTCGGAAGCACATCATATAAAATGAACACAGACGAGCGGGGAAGGGGGAGCGATCGAACCCCCGTCCAGAGCAAGCAATCAAAGCAAACGTAAAGCACCTTTAGACACACATGGGACTGTGACCTGACCTGAGCGCAGCAGTAAGTGCTGAGAGATTTTGCTAACAAAGTGATCGTGTCACAAGAAAAGCATTAGAAATGTATTATGTCTGGCCTCTCTGTATCATCCCAGTGAGCTTTCATGACGTTTTACTCGTCCAGTAAGAAGATTTAAGAAGTCTTCCAACATTCAGTGTGGATGAGAAACTTTTGTAAATTCTTGAAAACGCTGGTGTGGATGGAGAGCGTTTTGAAATGCATCTGGATAAGTGTAGACACATCCCAAGATGAGCAGTGTTGGGGATCCTCCAGGACCAGGGATGGGAACCACTGTTCTGCTTCTTCATCAATGCCAAAGTTCAATGCCAACACTCAAGAATACAATTACAATGGATGGATACAAAATTACCCGGATGTGTGGTTGAAATTCAGGAGGCTTTGAATGCAGACAAATCCCTAAAGTCTTTAGTCATTTCTCCCAATATGACAGTGCAGTGGTTTCCCTTGTTATGACGTATAACAGTGGCCATATTATAGAAACATCCCCAACTCAGAATCATATCTTATGTTTATCAATCATAGTGATTTCAGTTAAGATCTCATTTAGTATGTTGAAATATTCAGATTTTAACTTAAAAATTAAGATAACTAAACCATTTATAGTAAAAGCACAGAATATGCAGACAATTACTAATGAGTTAATACTATATAATACTAAATAATATGAGTAAGCATCTTGATCTCCTATAAATCAAATTCTAACAAATAAAGTTCTCTTAAAGCTCTCTGCTGAAAATAATAAAGAGCTCAGGACTGGAGCTCATTCGTTTTTCCTTTTTTTCTTTTTTTTAAATGCAAAATCTCGAAGTCTAGCGAAATATCAATGACCAAATAAAAGACCTCTGTTCCTGTAAACCACAAGGGAGAGTGGAAAGATTCCGGCTGTTTACTCTTTAAATTATATGATTGATTTCCTTTAAAGTTATTTGATTATTTTAATGTTCATATTTGCTCCACTGGAGTCATTTTTCTCATTTATTTAATTGATTTTCTGGGTTTGGCATCCACAAGCTCTTTAACTGCTCCATATACAACATCAGCTTTTATGCTGGTAGCTGGTCGAACACAAATCATTAACACTAATGCTATCTTTACACCCGGAGTGAAATAGAGGTCTAATGTGGTTATTTACAATTTTAAAATATTTCCATCGCCGGCTTTATTGTAATTCACAGTATTTAACGCATGAACACCAAATGGATACATGTAAGGTTTCATTATATAAGAAGTGAGGCAGGAAAAGAGCTCATCAAAGC
Organism: Scardinius erythrophthalmus; assembly: GCF_964197995.2. Lineage (NCBI taxonomy): Eukaryota > Metazoa > Chordata > Actinopteri > Cypriniformes > Leuciscidae > Scardinius > Scardinius erythrophthalmus. Next base: position 41,484,143 of record NC_138236.1, read on the forward strand.
CTGTCATTTACATCCTGTACATTTCTTTTTTTTTTTTTTTAGCCTGATTCTGCTTTTAGATAAAGCTAATAGATCACGGCTCACAGGCCAACGGTACAGGACAGGATAATGGACTTTTCATTGCACCATGATTTACTTGGCTGTAAGGTTCCACCTCGGCCCTTTCGACTTGATAGCTCTAATTAATAACAATTGCTCCCCAAAATGTGCAAATGGAACAATAAACGAAGAACCAACTAATTAACTGCTACCATTTCTGCTAATCATCAGTTAACATTCCATTTTGTCATCATTACACTCACATGAATGCATGGACAGATAAAACAGGTCAGCCCTTTTTTGCCCCCATAAACCCTTCCTAGCCATAAGTTTTCTTTCCAATAAGAGGACAAGCAAGTAATTATAGGCAGAGCTGAAATGAGAAGACTGCAAATTTGGTGCAAAATTTCGAAAGAAATGCTGAAATCATCTCATTGAAAGACACAGTTTGTTTCTCTTGCCCAAAAGACATAGGAAGGATGAGGAGAAAAGCGTTCCAGTGTCAGCATCATCTGTTTCAGGAGAGTTCTGGCTCATTTATTCCATGACCTCGTGCCAGGAAGAAAAACTCAGTACAAGTGGAAACAGCACTTGATCTTAATAGGAGTGCAGCGTTAAAGGGTGAAGTCCTTGTGGTGCAGTTCTGAACAGCATTGACAGAAGGCACTGATGGACAGACAATGTCAGCTGAAATATCAAAATGTAATAAACACTTTAAAATAGCTTCACAATATATTTGACATGTATGCATTCAACATTTTTGGTGAAGTATACAAAGAAATGTCTTCAGAACATTGTTTTAACACATTAAAATTGACTCTCCCTTTGAAATATTTAACATAAAAAAATAATTTTATGAAAATGCATTTTGCAATGAGCTTCCAAGATTGTGGTATTTATTCAGAGACAACTGTAAAGAATCAAAGCTTGTTTGGTGTTATTTGAAGTGAGCAGGATTCTTTTTGTTGGGTGATTTATGGCAGGGCGATCGTCTTATTGACCTTTTGCCACTGTGCACAAGTGACTGATTAGCACTGCAATCCCACCACCGTAGCAAAGCTAGACGTTTTCAGGACTCATTCATAGCATGTTGTTTTGTATCTCATGCACGGATGTGTGTAATGTGGTACATACAGCTTTATCTTAATCTTTAACAAAACACACGCACAGTTTTTGTTTTTAGGCAGTTAGGCAATCAGATTTAAAAAACAAATAGGCACATGTAATTAGATTATATTACATTTATAAAAATAAATATATATTGACAAAATGGCAGTAAATACTTTTGGCAGGTGACCCCTTTGTCTTAAAATCTCGAGGGTACTTAAAGTTTTTACAACACATTCACATAACAACAAAAGTGTTCTATGTTGATGGTTATTTTAAAATTATTTATTTATTTTAATTGTAAATCTTTAATTATTTAATTAATTTTACCTGTTCATCAACTCAGGAACCCCAATTTGGGAAATATAATGTTTAATGCACTTCATATTGTTGACAACATAGAATGGAACATATTTTCTTTGTATTTTTATATCACTATTTCATAAGTTTTTCTATTGAAATCTATGTTAGTTCAAAAGAAATCTAAAAGTAATAAAAAAGTTGTTAAATAACCTAAAATGTGTAATATAATAGATAGTGTTACTAACTACAATTTTCTTCATGTAATTTGCAAGTAATCTACCCAGAACTGACTGTGAATTTGGACAATTTAGTTTTTTGTCTACCATTAATAAAATAAAATTTTATTTTGAATTAAGAAAAGAGCTACATTTATACATGGGTTATTATATTATTGCAGTGGTGTCGCCAGGCTCCCCCGTCACACACACCCAGCGCTCACTCTCACCAGAGTTCTAATCACCTGCATCTGTCCCTCATAAGCTCACTTATCAACCACAGCATACGAGTACACACACTCAGTCACTCATCGCCTGGTCTCCAATGTGGATTACCAACTCCTTACCTGATCTACTTACCTGAAGTTCACTTACAAATAATAAGACAGAGTAAAGTAATATGCGTGTTTGGCGTGCTGTCCGAGGATCAGCATCAGTCGTGTCGGAAAGGCATCCAGATTTTCGCTTTCTGTTTGGGGGATATTGGCATATGGTTTTGTTTTGGGGGGTTATCGCTGCATAGGCTGCATGGATGCGCAGGGAGTTCTTGCCCAGAACAGAACCACACTGTCAATCCTAACTGTATGCTAATTGTCAATCGTATTTGACGATAGTGGTCCTGACAGAAATGAAGCGTAGCGTCACGTTAGTCAAGCTCGCATCAGTGACTCTCAGCTGATGCACATCTACCTATAGGAATACGACGCCTATCACCGTATACATATATAAGCTCCTTCAGGATTTAGACCGTACCGTAGTACCGAGACTGCTCTTATTAGAGTCACAAATGATTTGCTCTTATCATCCGATCGTGGTTGTGTCTCTCTATTAGTGTTACTCGATCTTAGTGCTGCATTTGATACTATCGACCACAACATTCTTTTAAATAGACTAGAAAACTATGTTGGCATTAGTGGAATTAAATTAGCATGGTTTAAATCATATTTAACCCAGAGTGATTACAAATAAAAATTAAGAAAGGAAAAAAATAAATAGTAAGCCAGAGTGGTTACTAAAAGAAGTAACCAAAAGTAAATTAAATTAAAAGAAAATTAAATTAATAACTGAGTTCAGAATTGTAAAGTTAAAACGTTTACTGGCACTACGTAACTTCGGGGTTACTTACGGAGCACAAAAAGAACTACAGAATTCGACTGCTTTACGGCATACGTCACTTCCCCCACCACTTCCTCAAATTTGGACATGAGAGGCCAACCAGCGTTTGTTTTCCGGCTTTCGTGCGTATGTTTTTGTCATGGCCAAAGCAGCAACGGACAGAAACAAAGTCAGAAGTACTGTAAACCTATGTCTAAACGGCGTGTACAAGTTTAGTAGGAGCTACATTCTTGCAAGTAAATAATACATGATTAGACAGACAAAATTATCTTTTTGGCTAAGTAGCCTAATGACTGCAGGCTGATAGTCATGTTTGTTTATTTATTTTTCTGGTGAAAGTGTCTTGCCTCAAGCTATAATGCAAATTGATTTTTCAACTTTGCAGATTCATCTATGGTAGCTTGATATTATAATATTGACGATATATGGCTATTACCTACCACACAAACATTGAATTGAATTAGCATATCCATTCTGTAAAACAGTAGCCAATAGGCTACTATAATGACGCTGGCTTGTAAACGTGAGCTACGCGATCTTTTGGCGTTTGAAAAAAATAAAACCCATGAAATTATATTCATATGACATGCTGAAATATATGCCACTGTACCTGGGATGAAGACGTTTCTCACGCAACGCAGGCAGTCTGCCCGAGACGAGAGAACTCCTTCTGCAGAGTTCGGGGATATCGGCTTGTCAACAAATGCACGTGTATCCCCTGGTGTAACCATGACAGATTTTACGACCGCAGTAGAAGACAATACTGTTTCCCAACTGTAGGGGGACCCCGAGAGCAAAAGTTGCTTGGTGTTGTGGTGAATGTGATGTGTAGTTCACTGACGACCTATCAGGAGAGAGTAACGTGAATGCGGGGATGACGTCAGAACGCGCGGAGAGAGAGATGAGATGTAAGCACAGAGAAATCGGCAGAGATAATTCTGAGAGAAAATAACAGTGATTTTGACGTAAAACTAGACAAAACGTCTAGAGATGTATTTATGTTATTTTAACTGAACTATATTTTGCCTTTATGAGTGATTTTGAGTTAGTTTTGAGTGTTTTCATGTGGACACGGCGATGACACGGACTGAGCTCATCACTGTGTGGAACAAGATGGCGAGCCTCCCAGCTAATCCTGATTAAAAGACAACCATCGAACGATTTCATCTGACCCTCTGCTTAGTTTTCCCCGGACGGAGGACAAGGACTGTGCAGGATGACAGAGTGAACTGACGTCGAACTCTTTTCTCTTCTCTTCTCAATCGACAGTAGTCTATTTTCCCCTTTCACCACGACGGTAGGCCTGAACTGTTGCATGTAACGTTCACTGAGTTATGGACGGTATTTTTTTCCTCTTTTGAATTCAGAGACTGGTATTTGAAAATACACTACTGAATCTACGGATATTTGAACTGTTATATCTATATTGACAGTTGAATTGGTCTTTATCGTTTGTTCATTGCCTGTTTTTTTTTTTTTTTTAAAGAGAAGGGTTTATTGTGTGAAATAATTGAAATAATATTTTTATTTTATTTTTATTTCTGAGTTGAACTGGGAAGAAAAAGGGAAACTAACCCAGTGTGGATTTCGATTAAGAAACCTAAAACCTAAAACTAGTTAAAATAAGGAACTATAACACTAAAAGATAAATATGTAAAAAGAAAATATTGAAATAAGAGTTAAAGTAGAGAAAGTTTGCAATAAATTAGATTTCAAAAAGAGATTAAAAGGAAACTAGAAAAAAAAGTTTGAGACAAACTTTAAGTTGGCTTGAGAAAGCCGGACCAGAGAGTTTGAAAAAGTTAAAAGTAGTTAGAAGTTTGAAGTAGTATGAAGTTTAAAGTAGTTTAAATTTTGATTGATAAATTAGTTAGAAAGAAAGAAAAAATATTAGTTAGAAAGAAAAAGATAGATTAGTTAGAAAGAAAGATTAGTTAGAAAGATAGATTAAAAGAAAGATTAGTTAAAAAGAAAGACAGATTAGTTAGAAAGCAAGAAAGCAAAAAAGATTAGAAAGAAAGAAAGAAAGAAAGAAAGAAAGAAAGAAAGAAAGAAAGAAAGAAAGAAAGAACAGTGGATTAGAAAGAAAGAAAGAAAGAAAGAAAGAAAGAAAGAGAAATAATAGTGGATTAGAAAGAAAGAAAGAAAGAAAGGTGGATTAGTTAGAAAGAAAGAAAGAAAGAAAGAAAGAAAGAAAGAAAGAAAGAAAGAAAGAAAGAAAGAAAGAATGGTGGATTAGTTAGAAAGAAAGAAAGAAAGAAAGAAAGGTGGATTAGTTAGAAAGAAAGAAAGAAAGAAAGAAAGAAAGAAAGAAAGAAAGAAAGAAAGAAAGAAAGAAAGAAAGAAAGAAAGAAAGAATGAATGAATGGTGGATTAGTTAGAAAGAAAGAAAGAAAGAAAGAAAGAAAGAAAGAAAGAAAGAAAGAAAGAAAGAAAGAAAGGTGGATTAGTTAGAAAGAAAGAAAGAAAGAAAGAAAGAAAGAAAGAAAGAAAGAAAGAAAGGTGGATTAGTTAGAAAGAAAGAAAGAAAGAAAGAAAGAAAGAAAGAAAGAAAGAAAGAAAGAAAGGTGGATTAGTTAGAAAGAAAGAAAGAAAGAGAAAGAAAGAAAGAATGGTGGATTAGTTAGAAAGAAAGAAAGATGTTTATTGATATTTGATCATAGTTTACCATAGTTTACCATTATTTACCACGATTTACAATAGTTTACCATGATTTACTATAGTATACCATGATTTACCATGTTCAAGTATGATTTACTGATTCTAGCATGATTTATCATAGTTTACCATGATTTACCATAGTTTACCACGATTTACCATATTTTACCATGATTTACCATGATTTACCATAGTTTGCCATGCTAGCATGATTATCATGTTGCTAGCATGATGCTAGAATTTTTTTTACCATGTTGCTAGCATGGTTTACCACGATTTACCATAGTTTACCATGATTTACCACGATTTACCATAGTTTACCATGATTTACTATAGTATACCAAGATTTACCATGTTCAAGTATGATTTACTGATTCTAGCATGATTTCCCATAGTTTACCATGATTTACCATAGTTTACCATTATTTACCACGATTTACCATAGTTTACCATGATTTACTATAGTATACTATGATTTACCATGTTCAAGTATGATTTACTGATTCTAGCATGATTTATCATAGTTTACCATGATTTACCATAGTTTACCATGATTTACCATGATTTACCACAATTTACCATAGTTTACCATGATTTTACTATAGTACACCATGATTTACCATGTTCAAGTATGATTTACTGATTCTAGCATGATTTATCATAGATTACCATGATTTACCATAGTTTACCATGATTTACCACAATTTACTATAGTTTACCATGATTTACTATAGTATGCCAGGATTTACCATGTTCAAGTATGATTTACTGATTCTAGCATGATTTAGCATAGTTTACCATGATTTACCACGATTTACCATAGTTTACCATGATTTACTATAGTATACCATGATTTACCATGTTCAAGTATAATTTACTGATTCTAGCATGATTTACCATAGTTTACCATGATTTACCATAGTTTACCATGATTTACTATAGTATACCATGATTTACCATGTTCAAGTATGATTTATTGATTCTAGCATGATTTACCATAGTTTACCATGATTTACCACGATTTACTATAGTTTACCATGATTTACTATAGTATACCACGATGTGCCATGTTCAAGTGTAATTTACTGATTCTAGCATTATTTACCATAATTTAGGATGATTTACCATAGTTTACCATGATTTACCATGATTTACCATAGTTTACCATGATTTACTATAGTATACCATGATTTACCACAATTTACTATAGTTTACCATGATTTACTATAGTATACCATGATTTACCATGTTCAAGTATGATTTACTATGATTCTAGCATGATTTACCATAGTTTACCACAATTTACCATAGTATACCATGATTTACCATGTTCAAGTATGATTTACTGATTCTAGCATGATTTATCATAGTTTACCATGATTTACCATGATTTACCACGATTTACCATAGTTTACCATGATTTTACTATAGTACACCATGATTTACCATGTTCAAGTATGATTTACTGATTCTAGCATGATTTATCATAGATTACCACAATTTACCATAGTTTACTATGATTTACTATAGTATACCAGGATTTACCATGTTCAAGTATGATTTACTGATTCTAGCATGATTTACCATAGTTTACCATGATTTACCATAGTTTACCACAATTTACCATAGTATACCATGATTTACCATGTTCAAGTATGATTTAATGATTTACCATGATTTACCACGATTTACTATAGTTTACCATGATTTACTATAGTATACCATGATTTACTATGATTCTAGCATGATTTACCATAGTTTACCATGATTTACCATAGTTTACCACAATTTACCATAGTATACCATGATTTACCATGTTCAAGTATGATTTACTGATTCTAGCATGATTTATCATAGTTTACCATGATTTACCATGATTTACCACGATTTACCATAGTTTACCATGATTTTACTATAGTACACCATGATTTACCATGTTCAAGTATGATTTACTGATTCTAGCATGATTTATCATAGATTACCACAATTTACCATAGTTTACCATGATTTACTATAGTATACCAGGATTTACCATGTTCAAGTATGATTTACTGATTCTAGCATGATTTACCATAGTTTACCATGATTTACTATAGTTTACCATGATTTACCATGTTCAAGTATGATTTACTATGATTCTAGCATGATTTACCATAGTTTACCACAATTTACCATAGTATACCATGATTTACCATGTTCAAGTATGATTTACTGATTCTAGCATGATTTATCATAGTTTACCATGATTTACCATGATTTACCACGATTTACCATAGTTTACCATGATTTTACTATAGTACACCATGATTTACTACGATTTACCATAGTTTACCATGATTTTACTATAGTACACCATGATTTACCACGATTTACCATAGTTTACCATGATTTACTATAGTATACCATGATTTACTATAGTATACCATGATTTACCATGTTCAAGTATGATTTACTGATTCTAGCATGATTTATCATAGTTTACCATGATTTACCACGATTTACCACGATTTACCATAGTTTACCATGATTTACTATAGTATACCATGATTTACCATGTTCAAGTATGATTTACTGATTCTAGCATGATTTAGCATAGTTTACCATGATTTACCATAGTTTACCATTATTTACCACGATTTACCATAGTTTACCATGATTTACTATAGTATACCATGATTTACTATAGTATACCATGATTTACCATGTTCAAGTATGATTTACTGATTCTAGCATGATTTATCATAGTTTACCATGATTTACCATAGTTTACCATGATTTACCATGATTTACCACGATTTACCATAGTTTACCATGATTTACTATAGTATACCATGATTTACCATGTTCAAGTATGATTTACTGATTCTAGAATGATTTATCATAGTTTACCATGATTTACCATAGTTTACAACGATTTACCATAGTTTACTATGATTTACTATAGTATACCATGATTTACCATGTTCAAGTATGATTTACTGATTGTAGCATAGATAGATATATAAGGTTTGAAGATAGATAGATAGAAAAGGTTTGAAGATAGATAGATAGAAAAGGTTTGAAGATAGATAGATAGAAAAGGTTTGAAGATAGATAGATAGATAGATAGATAGATAGATAGATAGATAGATAGATAGATAGATAGATAGATAGATAGATAGATAGATAGATAGATAGATAGATAGATAGATAGATAGATAGGTTAGAAAGAAATAATGATAGATAGATAGATAGATAGATAGATAGATAGATAGATAGATAGATAGATAGATAGATAGATTGGTTAGAAAGAAAGAAAGATAGATTGGTTAGAAAGAAAGAAAGATAGATTGTTAGAAAGAAAGCAAGATTGGTTAGAAAGAAAAAAGAAAGATAGATTGTTAGATAGATAGATAGATAGATAGATAGATAGATAGATAGATAGATAGATAGATAGATAGATAGATAGATAGATTAGTTATTAGTTAGAAAGAACATAAATAGCTGAAAGCTTAATTGAGTATCAATGGCTTCTAGCAGTTTACATTAAACATAGTTCAAACAGACATGGACTTTTGGTCAATGAAAGTCTATGGGATTTTTATGATTTTTAATATTAATTTTTAAGAAAACCATAACTCAAACCAGTCTGAAAAGATATAGCACACCAAGTCAGAACAGTATGAAGGTCTGACCCGAGTTTGGAGTATGTAGCTTGAACGGTCTAGGAGGAGTTAGAGTTGAAAATTTTTGGGTCAGAAGAATAAGAAGAAGAAGAAGAAGAAGAAGAAGAACTAGAATGTACATTTCCTGAAGAAAATGTGAAATGGTGCTTGCAGTGGCAAAACTCTCCACTCGGTTGCTAGGGTGTTGTACATGATTGCATACGAGCCAACAACCATGTCTGTACGATGTTGTGGAGCTGAAATATGGCTTCTATATGTTGCAATATGGTTGCTAGGTGGCTCTAAATGGTTGCTAGGGTGTGAATACACAGTTACCATGGTGATATTTACAGACTGTTTTACAACTGAAACTAATGAGCCAACCCCCATCTCTATACAATATTCTGATGCAGAGATGTAGGTCTTGTAAAATGGTTGCTAGGGTACTCTGTTTGGTTGCTATGGAGTTGCTTGGCAGCTGCTGATGATGAAACTGCAAAGGCTTCTTGTCAGTATGAATGATATAAACCAACTCCCATCTCTATACGATGTTCTGATGCAGAGATATACGTTTTGCTAAACGGTTGCTAGGGTACTCTGTTTGGTTGCTAGGGAGTAGCGTGGCAGCTGCCAATCATGAAACTCCAAAGGCTGCTTGTCAGTATGAATGATATAATCCAACTCTCATGCCTCTGCGACATACAGAATGGAAGATATCCCTCTTTGGATATTGGTTGCTAGGGTACTCTGTTTGGTTGCTAGGGAGTTGCTTGTCAGCTGCCAATCATGAAACTCCAAAGGCTGCTTGTCAGTATGAATGATATAAACCAACTCCCATGCCTCTGCGACATTCAGAATGGAAGATATGCCTCTTTGGGTTTTGGTTGCTAGGGTACTCTGTTTGGTTGCTATGGAGTTACTTGGCAGCTGCCAATGATGCAATTCCAAAGGCTTCTTGTCACTATGAATGATATAAACCAACTCCCATGCCTCTGTGACATTCAGAATGGAAGATATCCCTCTTTGGATTTTGGTTGCTAGGATACTCTGTTTGGTTGCTAGGGAGTGGCTTGGCAGCTGCCACTGATGAAACTGCAAAGGCTTCTTGTCATTATGAATTATATAAACCAACTCCCATGCCTCTGTGACATTCAGAATGGAAGATATCCCTCTTTGTATTTTGGTTGCTAGGGTACTCTGTTGGTTGCTAGGGAGTGGCTTGGCAGCTGCCAATCATGAAACTTCAAAGGCTGCTTGTCAGTATGAATGATAGAAACCAACTCCAATCTCTATACGATGTTCTGATACAGAGATATTCGTTTTGCTAAACGGTTGCTAGGGTACTCTGTTTGGTTGCTAGGGAGTGGCTTGGCAGTTGCCAATGATGCAATTCCAAAGGCTTCTTGTCACTATGAATGATATAAACCATCTCCCATTTCTCTGTGACATTCAGAATGGCAGATATCCCTCTTTGGATTTTGGTTGCTAAGGTACTCTGTTTGGTTGCTATAGAGTGGCTTGGCAGATGCCAATTATGAAACTGCAAAAGCTTCTTGTCACTATGAATGATATAAACCAACTCCCATGCCTCTGTGATATTCATAATGGAAGATATCCCTCTTTGGATTTTGGTTGCTAAGGTGTTCGACAATGGTTGCTAGGGAGGGGCTAAGAAGTGTTGAGGTGATTCATGATTGGCTGTTTGCTGCCACGAGTCAAATGAGACCACCCCCATGTTTCTATGACAATTCAGTCTGGAGATATCTCTTTGAACTCTTTCAATGGAAGTCTATGGAACTTGTTGCTAAGGGGCTCTAAATGGTTGCTAGGGCGTGGCTTGATAGCTTCACAATGATCCTGAGAGACTGATTGGTCGTCTGAGTGAAATGAGCTCGCCCCCTTGTCTCTATGACACTGTGATCAGGAGCTATGTTCAATACAAAATCCCTATGCAATTTACCATAGTAGGAAAAGCATGTGAGTTTCACAGGATGTTCCTTCCCCATAGTAAGTCAATGGGGCAACTTTGGGCAGCTTCTGCCCCCCAGGGCTACAACTTTTACCCCATTGTGAGGTATGTTCTTACAGAGCCTGTCAGCCTCTTCAAATGTGGCAAATCACAAGTTTATGTGAAATCCTCGCTCTGAGCTAGGAGTCGTCAAAGTTTGTCGCAATGTTAAGTCTATGGGACTTTTTTGGCCGCTTTTTCGCCCCTGGGGCAAACATCGCACCCCCGATCGCTTATAAAAGTCATAGCACACCTCTCCTCAATGAGCCGGTCGATTTGACACCTCACTCAGGGGTCTGAGACAAACGGTGCGGGACGAGTTACGCGCCAAACTTTGTCCAGAATAAAAATAAGAATAATAACTAGAATGTACATTTCCTGAAGAAAATGTGAAGTGGTGCTTGCAGTGGCAAAACTCGCCACTCGGTTGCTAGAGTGTGGTACATGATTGCATACAAGCCAACAAACATGTCTGTACGATGTTCTGGTGCTGAGATATGGCTTATTCATGTTGTTCAGGTGGTTGCTAGGGTGTTGCTAGGGTGTTCTGTGTGGTTGCTAGGGCTTTGCTAGGTGGTTGCTAGGGTGTTCTCGGTGGTTGCTAGGGCGTTGCTAGGCAGTTGCTAGGGTATTCTGGGTGGTTGCTATGGTGTTGCTAGGCGGTTGCTAGGGTATTCTGGGTGGTCGCTAGGGTGTTGCTAGGCAGTTGCTAGGGTATTCTGGGTGGTTGCTATGGTGTTGCTAGGCGGTTGCTAGGGTATTCTGGGGGGTTGCTAGGCAGTTGCTAGGGTGTTCTGGGTGGTTGCTAGGGCGTTGCTAGGCAGTTGCTAGGGTATTCTGGGTGGTTGCTATGGTGTTGCTAGGCGGTTGCTAGGGTATTCTTGGTGGTTGCTAGGGTTTTGCTAGGCAGTTGCTTGGGTATTCTGGGTGGTTGCTATGGTGTTGCTAGGCGGTTGCTAGGGTATTCTGGGGGGTTGCTAGGCAGTTGCTAGGGTGTACTGGGTGGTTGCTAGGGCGCTGCTGGGGTATTCTGGGTGGTTGCTATGGTTTTGCTAGGCGGTTGCTAGGGTATTCTGGGGGGTTGCTAGGCAGTTGCTAGGGTGTTCTGGGTGGTTGCTAGGGCGTTGCTAGGCAGTTGCTAGGGTATTCTGGGTGGTTGCTATGGTGTTGCTAGGCGGTTGCTAGGGTATTCTTGGTGGTTGCTATGGTGTTGCTAGGCGGTTGCTAGGGTATTCTGGGTGGTTGCTAGGCAGTTGCTAGGGTATTCTGCGTGGTTGCTAAGGAATTGCTAGGCAGTTGCTAGGGTATTCTGGGTGGTTGCTATGGTGTTGCTAGGCGGTTGCTAGGGTATTCTGGGTGGTTGCTAGGCGGTTGCTAGGGTATTCTGGTTGGTTGCTAGGCAGTTGCTAGGTGGTTGCTAGGGTATTCTTGGTGGTTGCTAGGGCGTTGCTAGGTGGTTGCTAGGGTGTTCTGGGTGGTTGCTATGGTGTTGCTAGGCAGTTGCTATGGTATTTTGGGTGGATGCTAGGGCGTTGCTAGGCAGTTGCTAGGGTGTTCTGTGTGGTTGCTAGGCAGTTGCTAGGTGTTCTGGGGGGTTGCTAGACAGTTGCTAGGGTGTTCTGGGTGGTTGCTACGGTATTTTTGGTGGTTACTAGAGCGTTTCTAGATGTTGCTAGGGTGTTCAGGATGGTTGCTAAGGTATTTTTTTAGTTGCTATGGTGTTACTAGGTGGTTAGTAGTTGTCAAAGATGGTTACTATGGAGTTTTTATAGAGTTATTAAAATCTTTAATAAAGAGTGCCTTCAGTACGGCACTCGGCCTGCGGCCTCGTGCCTATGGCCGAATAGGCACAAGCATGGAGCAATATCGCAAGGCCACGAGTGTATTATTGCGTTAAAAAATACAAAAAAAAAAAAAAATTTTTTTTTGGTTTAGGGTGGTTGCTAGGGAGCTCTTAGTGGTTGCTAGGGTGCTGAAACTGGTTGCTAGGGTGTGGCTATGAAGATTTTAGGCCATTACTTATTGGCTGCTTGATAATATAAATCCTCTGAGGGAGAGAGAGAGGGAGAGACGCAGGGGTGTCAGGCCCTTTGGAGTCTGTGTGTGTGAAAACGGCAGTTGGGATTCAAATATTTTTAGAACTCCCAATGTAAAGTCAATGGGGACTTTTTTGGCCGCTTTTTCGTCCGCTGTGCGAACATCGTACACCCGATCGCTTAGAAAAGTCATAGCACACCTCTCCTCAATGAGCCGCTCGTTTTGACGCCTCACTCAGGGGTCTGTGACAAACGGTGCGGGGCGCATTACGCGCCAAACTTTTGTCCAGAACAATAAGAAGAAGAAGAAGAAGAACTAGATTGTACATTTCCTGAAGAAAATGTGAAGTGGTGCTTGCAGTGGCAAAACTCGCCACTCGGTTGCTAGAGTGTGGTACATGATTGCATACAAACCAACAAACATGTCTGTACGATGTTCTGGTGCTGAGATATGGCTTATTCATGTTGTTCAGGTGGTTGCTAGGGTGTTGCTAGGGTGTTCTGTGTGGTTGCTAGGGCTTTGCTAGGTGGTTGCTAGGGTGTTCTGGGTGGTTGCTATGGTGTTGCTAGGCGGTTGCTAGGCAGTTGCTAGGGTGTTCTGGGTGGTTGCTATGGAGTTGCTAGGTGGTTGCTAGGGTATTCTGGGTGGTTGCTATGGTGTTGCTAGGCGGTTGCTAGGGTATTCTGGGTGGTTGCTAGGGCGTTGCTAGGCGGTTGCTATGGTATTCTGGATGGTTGCTATGGTGTTTCTAGGCGGTTGCTAGGGTATTCTGGGTGGTTGCTAGGGCGTTGCTAGGCGGTTGCTATGGTATTCTGGGTGGTTACTATGGTGTAATTATGTGGTTGGCAGTTGTCACAGATGATTACTATTGGAGTTCTTAGCATTTTCTTGGCATAATTTAGCACTTACCTAATCGCTATTAGCATGTAGCTATTCACAGCTAGCATGTGTAGCATGTTGGAATTCCTGTTTGCTAGCATGAGTCAAAAGAGCCAAACCCCATCTCTATACGATGTTCTGATGCAGAGAAATAGGACTTGCAAAATGGTTGCTAGGGTTCTCTTTTTGGTTGCTATGGATTTGCTTGACAGCTGCCAGTCATAAAACTCCAAAGGCTGCTTATCAGTGTGAATGATATAAACCAACTCCCATGCCTCTGTGACATTCAGAATGGAAGATATCCCTCTATGGTTTTGGTTGCTAAGGTGCTCGACAATGGTTGCTAGGGAGTGGCTTGGCAGCTGCCAATGATGAAACTGCAAAGGCTTCTTGTCACTATGAATGATATAATCCAACTCCCATGCCTCTGTGACATTCAGAATGGAAGATATCCCTCTTTGGATTTTGGTTGCTAGGGTTCTCTGTTTGGTTGCTATGGAGTTGATTGGCAGCTGCTAATGATGAAATTGCAAAGGCTTCTTGTCAGTATTAATGATATAAACCAACCCCCATCTCTATACGATGTTCTGATGCAGAGATATAGGTCTTGCAAAACAGTTGCTAGGGAACTCTGTTTGGTTGCTATGGAGTTGATTGGCAGCTGCTAATGATGAAACTGCAAAGGCTTCTTGTCAGTATTAATGATATAAACCAACCCCCATCTCTATACAATGTTCTGATACAGAGATAGAGGTATTGCTAAATAGTTGCTAGGGTACTCTGTTTGGTTGCTATGGAGTGGTTTGGCAGCTGCCAATAATGAAACTCCAAAGGCTGCTTGTCAGTATGTATGGTATAAACCAGCTCCCATGCCTCTGTGACATTCAGAATAGAAGATATCCCTCTTTGGAATTTGGTTGCTAGGATACTCTGTTTGGTTGCTATAGAGTGGCTTGGCAGATGCCAATGATGAAACTGCAAAGGCTTCTTGTCACTATGAATGATATAAACCAACTCCCATGCCTCTGTGACATTCAGAATGGAAGATATCCCTCTAGGATTTTGGTTGCTAAGGTGCTCGACAATGGTTGCTAGGGAGGGGCTAGGAAGAGTTGAGGTGATTCATGATTGGCTGTTTGCTGCCCCAAGTCAAACGAGACCACCCTCAAGTTTCTATGACAATTCAGTCCGGAGATATCCCTTTGAACTCTTTCAATGGAAGTCTATGGGACTTGTTGCTAAGGTGCTCTAAATGGTTGCTAGGGCGTGGCTTGATAGCTTCACAATGATCCTGAGAGACTGATTGGTCGTCTGAGTAAAATGAGCCCACCCCCTTGTCTCTATGACACTGTGATCCAGAGCTACGTTCATTACAAAATCCCTATGCAATTTACCATAGTAGGAAAAGCATGTGTGTTTCACGGGACATTCCTTCCCCATAGTAAGTCAATGGGGCAACTTTGGGACGCTCCTGCCCCCCAGGGGTGCAACTTTTACCCCATTGTGAGGTATGTTCTTACAGAGCCTGTCAGCCTCTTAAAATGTGGCAAATCACACGTTTCTGCGAAATCCTGACTCAGAGCTATGAGTGCTCAAAGTTCGTCGCAATGTTAAGTCAATGGAACTTTTTGGGCCGCTTTTTCGCCCCTGGGGTGAACACCGCACCCCCGATCGCTTATAAAAGTCATAGCACACCTCTCCTCAATAAGCCGGTCGATTTGACACCTCATTCATGGGTCTGTGACAAACGGTGCGGGGCGAGTTTCGCGCCAAACTTTGTCCAGAATAATAATAAGAATAACTAGAATGTACATTTCCTGAAGAAAATGTGAAGTGGTGCTTGCAGTGGCAAAACTCTCCACTTGGTTGCTAGGGTGTTGTACATGATTGCATTCGAGCCAACAACCATGTCTGTACAATGTTGTGGAGCTGAAATATGGCTTCTATATGTTGCAATATGGTTGCTAGGTGGCTCTAAACGGTTGCTAGGGTGTGAAATCAGTTACCATGGTGATAGTTACAGACAGTTTCCCAACCAAAACAAAAGAGCCAACCCCCATCTCTATGTGATGTTCTGATGCAGAGACATGGGTCATGATAAACGGTTGCTAGGGTCCTCTGTTTGGTTGCCAGGGAGTGACTTGGCAGGTGCCAATGATGAAACTCCAAAGGCTGATTGTCAGTATAAATGATTTAAACCAACTCCCATGCCTCTGTGACATTCAGAATGGAAGATATCCCGCTTTGGAATTTGGTTGCTAGGGTCCTCTGTTTGGTTGCAAGGGAGTGACTTGGCAGGTGCCAATCATAAAACTCCAAAGGCTGCTTGTCATTATGAATGATATAAACCAACTCCCATGCCTGTGTGACTTTCAGAATGGAAGATATCTCTCTTTGGATTTTGGTTACTAGGGTACTCTGTTTGGTTGCTATGGAGTTACTTGGCAGCTGCCAATGATGAAATTCCAAAGGTTTCTTGTCAGTATGAATGATATAAACCAACTCCCATGCCTCTGTGACATTCAGAATGGAAGAGATCCCTGTTTGGATTTTGGTTGCTAGGGTACTCTGTTTGGTTGTTATGGAGTTGCTTGGCAGCTGCCAATCATGAAACACCAAAGGCTTCTTGTCAGTATGAATGACATAAACCAACTCCCATGCCTCTGTGACATTCAGAATGGAAGATATCCCTCTTTGAATTTTGGTTGCTAGGGTAATCTGTTTGGTTGCTATGGAGTTGCTTGACAGCTGCCATTGATGAAACTGCAACGGCTTTTTGTTACTATGAAGGATATAAACCAACTCCCATGCCTCTGTGACATTCAGACTGGAAGATATCCCTCTTTGGATTTTGGTTGCTAGGGTACTATGATTGGTTGCTAGGGAGTGGCTTGGCAGCTGCCAATCATGAAACTCCAAAGGCTTCTTGTCAATATTGAATTATATAAACCTTCCCCCATCTCTATACGATGCTCTGATACAGAGATATAGGTCTTGCTAAATAGTTGCTAGGGTACTCTGTTTGGTTGCTATGGAGTGGCTTGGCAGCTGCTAATGATGAACTCCAAAGGCTGCTTTTCAGTATGAATGACATAAACAAACTCCCATGCCTCTGTGACATTCAGAATGGAAGATATCCCTCTTTGAATTTTGGTTGCTAGGGTAATCTGTTTGGTTGCTATGGAGTTGCTTGACAGCTGCCATTGATGAAACTGCAAAGGCTTTTTGTTACTATGAATGATATAAACCAACTTCCATGCCTCTGTGACATTCAGAATAGAAGATATCCCTCTAGGATTTTGGTTGCTAAGGTGCTCGACAATGGTTGCTAGGGAGGGGCTAGGAAGTGTTGAGGTGATTTATGATTGGCCATTTGATGCCCTGAGTGAAACGAGACCACCTTGGTGTTTCTATGATCTACTAGAGCGTTTCTAGACGTTGCTAGGGTGTTCAGGATGGTTGCTAAGGTATTTTTGGTATTTGCTATTTTGTTACTAGGTGGTTGGTAGTTGTCAAAGATGGTTACTATGGAGTTTTTATAGAGTTATTAAAATCTTTAATAACGAGTGCCTTCAGTACGGCACTCGGCCTGCGGCCTCGTGCCTATGGCTGAATAGGCACAAGCATGGAGCAATATCGCAAGGCCACGAGTATAATATTGCGTTAAAAAATACAAAAAAATTTAAAAAATTTTTTTTTTTGGTTTAGGGTGGTTGCTAGGGAGCTCTTAGTGGTTGCTAGGGTGCTAAAACTGGTTGCTAGGGTGTGGCTATGAAGATTTAAGGAAATTACTTATTGGCTGCTTGATAATATAAATCCTCTGAGGGAGAGAGAGAGAGGGAGAGACGCAGGGCTGTCAGGCCCTTTGGAGTGGTGTGTGTGTGAAAACGTCGGTTGGGATTCAAATATTTTTAGAATGCCCAATGTAAAGTCAATGGGGACTTTTTTGGCCGCTTTTTCGTCCGCTGTGCGAACATCGTACACCCGATCGCTTAGAAAAGTCATAGCACACCTCTCCTCAATGAGCCGGTCGATTTGACACTTCACTCAGGGGTCTGTGACAAACGGTGCGGGGCGAGTTTCGCGCCAAACTTTGTCCAGAATAATAATAATAAGAACTAGAATGTACATTTCCTGAAGAAAATGTGAAATGGTGCTTGCAGTGGCAAAACTCTCCACTCGGTTGCTAGGGTGTTGTACATGATTGCATACGAGCCAACAACCATGTCTGTACGATGTTGTGGAGCTGAAATATGGCTTCTATATGTTGCAATATGGTTGCTAGGTGGAAATATCCCTTTGATCTCTTTCAATGTAAGTCTATGGGACTTGTTGCTAAGGGGCTCTAAATGGTTGCTAGGGCGTGGCTTGATAGCTTCACAATGATCCTTAGAGACTGATTGGTCGTCTGAGTAAAATGAGCCCGCCCCCTTGTCTCTCTGACACTGTGATCCAGAGCTACGTTCAATACAAAATCCCTATGCAATTTACCATAGTAGGAAAAGCATGTGTGTTTCACGGGACATTCCTTCCCCATAGTAAGTCAATGGGGCAACTTTGGGACGCTCCTGCCCCCCAGGGGTGCAACTTTTACCCCATTGTGAGGTATGTTCTTACAGAGCCTGTCAGCCTCTTCAAATGTGGCAAATCACACGTTTCTGCGAAATCCTCGCTCAGAGCTACGTGTGGTCAAAGTTCGTCGCAATGTTAAGTCAATGGGACTTTTTTGGCCGCTTTTTCGCCCCTGGGGCGAACACCGCACCCCCGATCGCTTATAAAAGTCATAGCACACCTCTCCTTAATGAGCCGGTCGATTTGACACCTCACTCAGGGGTCTGAGACAAACGGTGCGGGGCGAGTTTCGCGCCAAACTTTGTCCAGAATAATAATAAGAAGAATAATAAGTATGCAAGAGAACACTAATGATGCCTTGCTTTCAGCAAGCACCATTAATAACTAGAATGTACATTTCCTGAAGAAAATGTGAAGTGGTGCTTGCAGTGGCAAAATTCGGCACTCGGTTGCTAGGGTGTTGTACATGATCGCATACGAGCCAACAACCATGTCTGTACGCTGTTGTGGAGCTGAAATATGGCTTCTTTATGTTGCAATATGGTTGCTAGGTGGCTGTAAACGGTTGCTAGGGTGTGAATACAAAGTTACCATGGTGAAATTTACAGACTGTTTCCCAACCAAAACTAAAGAGCCAACCCCCATCTCTATATGATGTTCTGATGCAGAGACATGGGTCTTGATAAACGGTTGCTAGGGTCCTCTGTTTGGTTGCCAGGGAGTGACTTGGCAGATACCAATGATGAAACTGCAAAGGCTTCTTGTCACTCTGAATGATATAAACCAACTCCCATGCCTCTATGACATTCAGAATGGAAGATATCCCTCCTTGGATTTTGGTTGCTAGGGTACTCTGTTTGGTTGCTAGAGAGTGGCTTGGCAGCTGCCAATGATGAAATTCCAAAGGCTTCTTGTCAGTATGAATGATATAAACCAACTCCCATGCCTGTGTGACATTCAGTAAGGAAGATATTCCTCTTTGGAATTTGGTTGCTAGGGTACTCTGTTTGGTTGATATGGAGTTGCTTGGCAGCTGCCAATCATGAAACACCAAAGGCTTCTTGTCAATATGAATGATATAAACCAACTCCCATGCCTCTGTGACATTCAGAATGGAAGATATCCCTCTCTGGAGTTTGGTTGCTAGGGTCCTCTGTTTGGTTGCTATGGAGTGGCTTGGCAGCTGTTAATGATGAAACTGCATAAGTTTCTTGTCAGTATGAATGAAAATAAACCAACTCCCATCTCTATACGATGTTCTGATGCAGAGATATAGGTCTTGCTAAACGGTTGCTAGGGTACTCTGTTTGGTTGCTAGGGAGTGGCTTGGCAGCTGCCAATGATGAAATTAAAAAGGCTTCTTGTCACTATGAATGATAAAAAACCAACTCCCATGCATCTGTGACATACAGAATGGAAGATATCCCTCTTTGGATTTTTGTTGCTAGGGTACTCTGTTTGGTTGCTAGGGAGTAGCTTGGCAGCTGCCAACCATAAAACTCCAGAGGCTGCTTGTCAGTTTGAATGATATAAACCAACTCCCAGCTCTATACGATGTTCTGATACAGAGAAATTATTTTTGCTAAATGGTTGCTAGGGTACTCTGTTTGGTTGCTAGGGAGTGGCTTGGCAGCTGCCAGTGATGAAACTGCAAAGGCTTCTTGTCACTATGAATGATATAAACCAACTCCCATTTCTTTGTGACATTCAAAATGGAAGATAACCCTCTTTGGATTTTGGTTGCTAGGGTACTCTGTCTGGTTGCTATGGAGTGGCTTGGCAGCTGCCAATAATGAAACTCCAAAGGCTGGTTGTCAGTATGAATGAAACAAACCAACTCCCATGCCTCTGTGACATTCAGAATGGAAGATATCCCTCTTTGCATTTTGGTTGCTAGGGTACTCTGTTTGGTTGCTATGGAGTTGTTTGGCAGCTGCTAATGATGAAACTGTAAAGGCTTATTGTCAGTATGAATGATATAAACCAACTCCCATCTCTATACGATGTTCTGATGCGGAGATATAGGTCTTGCAAAACGGTTGCTAGGGTACTCAAGTTTGGTTGCTATGGAGTGGCTTGGCAGCTGCCAATGATGAAACTGAAAAGGCTTTGTGTCACTATGAATGATATAAACCAACTCCCATTTCTCTGTGACATTCAGAATGGCAGATATCCCTCTTTGCATTTTGGTTGCTAGGGTACTCTGTTTGGTTGCTATGGAGTTGTTTGGCAGCTGCTAATGATGAAACTGTAAAGGCTTATTGTCAGTATGAATGATATAAACCAACTCCCATCTCTATACGATGTTCTGATGCGGAGATATAGGTCTTGCAAAACGGTTGCTAGGGTACTCAAGTTTGGTTGCTATGGAGTGGCTTGGCAGCTGCCAATGACGAAACTGCAAAGCCTTCTTGTCACTATGAATGATATAAACCAACTCCCATGCCTCTGTGACATTCAGAATGGAAGATATCCCTCTTTGAATTTTGGTTGCTAGGGTAATCTGTTTGGTTGCTATGGAGTTGCTTGACAGCTGCCATTGATGAAACTGCAAAGGCTTTTTGTTACTATGAATGATATAAACCAACTTCCATGCCTCTGTGACATTCAGAATAGAAGATATCCATCTAGGATTTTGGTTGCTAAGGTGCTCAACAATGGTTGCTAGGGAGGGGCTAGGAAGTGTTGAGGTGATTCATGATTGGCCATTTGATGCCCTGAGTGAAACGAGACCACCTTGGTGTTTCTATGATCTACTAGAGCGTTTCTAGACGTTGCTAGGGTGTTCAGGATGGTTGCTAAGGTATTTTTGGTAGTTGCTATTTTGTTACTAGGTGGTTGGTAGTTGTCAAAGATGGTTACTATGGAGTTTTTATAGAGTTATTAAAATCTTTAATAACGAGTGCCTTCAGTACGGCACTCGGCCTGCGGCCTCGTGCCTATGGCTGAATAGGCACAAGCATGGAGCAATATCGCAAGGCCACGAGTGTAATATTGCGTTAAAAAATACAAAAAAATGTAAAAAAAATTTTTTTTTGGTTTAGGGTGGTTGCTAGGGAGCTCTTAGTGGTTGCTAGGGTGCTAAAACTGGTTGCTAGGGTGTGGCTATGAAGATTTTAGGCCATTACTTATTGGCTGCTTGATAATATAATCCTCTGAGGGAGAGAGAGAGGGAGAGACGCAGGGGTGTCAGGCCCTTTGGAGTGGTGTGTGTGTGAAAACGTCGGTTGGGATTCAAATATTTTTAGAATGCCCAATGTAAAGTCAATGGGGACTTTTTTGGCCGCTTTTTCGTCCGCTGTGCGAACATCGTACACCCGATCGCTTAGAAAAGTCATAGCACACCTCTCCTCAATGAGCCGGTCGATTTGACACTTCACTCAGGGGTCTGTGACAAACGGTGCGGGGCGAGTTTCGCGCCAAACTTTGTCCAGAATAATAATAATAAGAACTAGAATGTACATTTCCTGAAGAAAATGTGAAGTGGTGCTTGCAGTGGCAAAACTCGCCACTGGGCAGATGCTAACACAATTGACATGTTGTGATACCATGATACACCACATTTTAGCATCATTTACCACGATTTACCATGTTTCTAAGATGATTTACTATGATTTATCACATTCCAGCATGATTTACTAAGATTAACATGTTGTTAGAATGATGCTAGCATGATTAACATGTTGTTAACATGATTAGCATCTTGGTAGCATGATGCTAGCATGTTTAGCATGTTGCTAGCATGCTTTTAACAAGATGCTAGCATGATTAGCATTTTGCTAGCATGTTTTTAGCTAGATGCTAACATGATTAGCATGTTGCTAGCATGATGCTAGCTTGATTAGCATGTTGCTAGCATGATTCTAGCTTGATTAGCATGATGTTAGCATGGTGCTAGCTTGATAAGCATGTTGCTAGCATAATGCTAGCATGATTAGCATGTTGCTAGCATGATGCTAGCTTGATTAGCATATTGCTAGCATGATGCTAGCTTGATTAGCATGATATTAGCATGATGCTAGCTAGATTAGCATGTTGCTAGCATGATGTTAGCTTGATTAGCATGTTGCTAGCATAATGCTAACATGATTAGCATTTTGCTAGCATGATGCTAGCTTGATTAGCATGTTGCTAGCATGATTCTAGCTTGATTAGCATGATGTTAGCATGATGCTAGCTAGATTAGCATGTTGCTAGCATGATGTTAGCTTGATTAGCATGTTGCTAGCATAATGCTAACACGATTAGCATGTTGCTAGCATGATGCTAGCTTGATTAGCATGATGTTAGCATGATGCTAGCTTGATTAGCATGTTGGTAGCATAATGCTAGCATGATTATCATGTTGCTAGCATGATGCTAGCTTGATTAGCATGATGTTAGCATGATGTTAGCTTGATTAGCATGTTGCTAGCATGATGCTAGCATGATTAGCATGTTGCTAGGATGTTTTTAGCAAGATGCTGTTGCCAGGTGGTTGCTAGGGTGTTCTGGGTGGTTGCTATGGTGTTGCTAGGCAGTTGCTAAGGTGTTTTGGGTGGTTGCTAGGCAGTTGCTAGGGTATTCTTGGTGGTTGCTAGGCAGTTGCTAGGCAGTTGCTAGGGTATTCTTGGTGGTTGCTAGGCAGTTGCTAGGGTATTCTTGGTGGTTGCTATGGTATTCTGGGTGGATGCAAGGGCGTTGCTAGGCAGTTGCTAGAGTGTTCTGGGTGGTTGCTAGGCAGTTGCTAGGTGTTCTGGGTGGTTGCTAGGCAGTTGCTAGGTGTTCTGGGTGGTTGCTAGGCAGTTGCTAGGGTGTTCAGGGTGGTTGCGAGTGCCTTATGTACGGCACTCGGCCTGCGGCCTCGTGCCTATGGCCGAATAAGCACAAACATGGAGTGATATCGCAAGGCCACGAGTGTAATATTGCTTTAAAAAATACAATAAAATGTAAAAAAAAATTTTTTTTAGTTTAGGGTGGTTGCTAGGGAGCTCTTAGTGGTTGCTAGGGTGCTGAAACTGGTTGCTAGGGTGTGGCTATGAAGATTTTAGGCCATTACTTATTGGCTGCTTGATAATATAAATCCTCTGAGGGAGAGAGAGAGGGAGAGATGCAGGGGTGTCAGGCCCTTTTGAGTCTGTGTGTGTGAAAACGGCAGTTGGGATTCAAATATTTTTAGAATGCCCAATGTAAAGTCAATGGGGACTTTTTTGGCTGCTTTTTCGTCCGCTGTGCGAACATCGTACACCCGATCGCTTAGAAAAGTCATAGCACACCTCTCCTCAATGAGCCGGTCGATTTGACACTTCACTCAGGGGTCTGTGACAAACGGTGCGGGGCGAGTTTCGCGCCAAACTTTGTCCAGAATAATAATAATAACTAGAATGTACATTTCCTGAAGAAAATGTGAAGTGGTGCTTGCAGTGGCAAAACTCTCCACTCGGTTGCTAGGGTGTTGTACATGATTGCATTCGAGCCAACAACCATGTCTGTACGATGTTGTGGAGCTGAAATATGGCTTCTATATGTTGCAATATGGTTGCTAGGTGGTTCTAAATGGTTGCTAGGGTGTGAATACACAGTTACCATGGTGATATTTACAGACTGTTTCCCAACCGAAACAAAAGAGCCAACCCCCATCTCTATACGATGTTCTGATGCAGAGACATGGGTCTTGATAAACGGTTGCTAGGGTACTCTGTTTGGTTGCTATGGAGTTGCTTGTCAGCTGCCAATGGTGAAACTGCAAAGGCTTCTTGTCACTATGAATTATATAAACCAACTCCCATGCCTCTGTGACATTCAGACTGGAAGATATCCCTCTTTGGATTTTGGTTGCTAGGGTACTCTGGTTGCTAGGGAGTTGCTTGGCAGCTGCTAATGATGAAACTGCAAAGGCTTCTTGTCAGTATGAATGATATAAACCAACTCCCATCTCTATACGATGTTCTGATGCAGAGATATAGGTCTTGCTAAACGGTTGCTAGGGTACTCTGTTTGGTTGCTAGGGAGTGGCTTGGCTGCTGCCAATGATGAAACTGCAAAGGCTTCGTGACAGTATGAATGATATAAACCAACTCTCATTTCTCTGTGACATTCAGAATGACAGATATCCCTCTTTGGATTTTGGTTGCTAGGGTACTCTGTTTGGTTGCTATGGAGTGGCTTGGCAGATGCCAATGATGAAACTGCAAAGGCTTCTTGTCACTATGAATGATATAAACCAACTCCCATGCCTCTGTGACATTCAGACTGGAAGATATCCCTCTTTGGATTTTGGTTGCTAGGGTACTCTGTTTGGTTGCTAGGGAGTGGCTTGGCAGCTGCTAATGATGAAATTGCAAAGGCTTCTTGTCAGTATGAATGATATAAACCAACTCCCATCTCTATACGATGTTCTGATGCAGAGATATACATTTTGCTAAACGGTTGCTAGGGTACTCTATTTGGTTGCTAGCGAGTGGCTTGTCAGCTGCCAATCATGAAACTCCAAAGGCTTCTTGTCACTATGAATGATATAAACCAACTCCCATGCCTCTGTGACATTCAGAATGGAAGATATGCCTCTTTGGATTTTGGTTGCTAGGGTACTCTGTTTGGTTGCTAGGGAGTGGCTTGTCAGCTGTCAATGATGAAATTCCAAAGGCTTCTTGTCAGTATGAATTATATAATCCAACTCCCATGCCTCTGTGACATTCAGAATGGAAGATATGCCTCTTTGGATATTGGTTGCTAGGGTACTCTGTTTGGTTGCTATGGAGTTACTTGGCAGCTGCCAATGATGCAATTCCAAAGGCTTCTTGTCACTATGAATGATATAAACCAACTCCCATGCCTCTGTGACATTCAGAATGGAAGATATCCCTCTTTGTATTTTGGTTGCTAGGGTACTCTGTTTGGTTGCTAGGGAGTGTCTTGGCAGCTGTCAATCATGAAACTCAAAGGCTGCTTGTCAATATGAATGATATAAACCAACTCCCATGCCACTGTGACATTCAGAATGGAAGATATCCCTCTTTGTATTTTGGTTGCTAGGGTACTCTGTTTGCTTGCTAGGGAGTGGCTTGTCAGCTGCCAATCATGAAACTCCAAAGGCTGCTTGTCAGTATGAATGATATAAACCAACTCCCATGCCTCTGCGACATTCAGAATGGAAGATATCCCTCTTTGGATTTTGGTTACTAGGGTAGTCTATTTGGTTGCTATGGAGTGGCTTGGCAGGTGCGAATCATGAAACTCCAAAGGCTGCTTGTCAGTATGAATGATATAAACCAACTCCCATACCTGTGTGACATTCAGAATGGAAGATATCCCTCTTTGGATTTTGGTTGCTAGGGTAATCTGTTTGGTTGCTATGGAGTTGCTTTGCAGCTACCAATGATGAAACTGCAAACTGTTCTCGTCAGTATGAATGATATAAACCAACTCCCATGCCTCTGTGACATTCAGAATGGAAGATATGCCTCTTTGTATTTTGGTTGCTAGGGTACTCTGTTGGTTGCTAGGGAGTGGCTTGGCAGCTGCCAATCATGAAACTCCAAAGGCTGCTTGTCAGTATGAATGATATAAACCAACTCCCATCTCTATACGATGTTCTGATACAGAGATATTCGTTTTGCTAAACGGTTGCTAGGGTACTCTGTTTGGTTGCTAGGGAGTGGCTTGGCAGTTGCCAATGATGAAACTGCAAAGGCTTCTTGTCACTATGATTGATATAAACCAACTCTCATTTCTCTGTGACATTCAGAATGGAGGATATCCCTCTTTGGATTTTGGTTGCTAAGGTGCTCGACAATGGTTGCTAGGGAGGGGCTTGGAAGTGTTGAGGTGATTCATGATTGGCTGTTTACTGCCCCGAGTCAAATGAGACCACCCCCATGTTTCTATGACAATTCAGTCTGGAGATATCTCTTTGAACTCTTTCAATGGAAGTCTATATAACTTGTTGCTAAGGGGCTCTAAATGGTTGCTAGGGCGTGGCTTGATAGCTTCACAATGATCCTGAGAGACTGATTGGTCGTCTGAGTAAAATGAGCCCTCCCCCTTGTCTCTATGACACTGTGATCCAGAGCTACGTTCAATACAAAGTCCCTATGCAATTTACCATAGTAGGAAAAGCATGTGTGTTTCACGGGACGTTCCTTCCCCATAGTAAGTCAATGGGGCAACTTTGGGCATCTCCTGCCCCCCAGGGGTGCAACTTTTACCCCATTGTGAGGTATGTTCTTACAGAGCCTGTCAGCCTCTTCAAATGTGGCAAATCACACATTTCTGCGAAATCCTCGCTCAGAGCTACGTGTGGTCAAAGTTCGTTGCAATGTTAAGTCAATGGGACTTTTTTGGGCGCTTTTTCGCCCCTGGGGCGAACACCGCACCCCCGATCGCTTATAAAAGTCATAGCACACCTCTCCTTAATGAGCCGGTCGATTTGACACCTCATTCATGGGTCTGAGACCAACGGTGCGGGGCGAGTTACGCGCCAAACTTTGTCCAGAATAATAATAATAATAATAATAATAAGAATAATAAGTATGAGCAATAACAATAGTGATGCCTTGCTTTCAGCAAGCACCACTAATAACTAGAATGTACATTTCCTGAAGAAAATGTGAAATGGTGCTTGCAGTGGCAAAACTCTCCACTCGGTTGCTAGGGTGTTGTACATGATTGCATACGAGCCAACAACCATGTCTGTACGATGTTGTGGAGCTGAAATATGGCTTCTATATGTTGCAATATGGTTGCTAGGTGGCTCTAAATGGTTGCTAGGGTGTGAATACACAGTTACCATGGTGATATTTACAGACTGTTTTACAACTGAAACTAATGAGCCAACCCCCATCTCTATACAATATTCTGATGCAGAGATGTAGGTCTTGTAAAATGGTTGCTAGGGTACTCTGTTTGGTTGCTATGGAGTTGCTTGGCAGCTGCTGATGATGAAACTGCAAAGGCTTCTTGTCAGTATGAATGATATAAACCAACTCCCATCTCTATACGATGTTCTGATGCAGAGATATACGTTTTGCTAAACGGTTGCTAGAGTACTCTGTTTGGTTGCTAGGGAGTAGCGTGGCAGCTGCCAATCATGAAACTCCAAAGGCTGCTTGTCAGTATGAATGATATAATCAAACTCTCATGCCTCTGCGACATACAGAATGGAAGATATCCCTCTTTGGATATTGGTTGCTAGGGTACTCTGTTTGGTTGCTAGGGAGTGACTTGTCAGCTGCCAATCATGAAACTCCAAAGGCTGCTTGTCAGTATGAATGATATAAACCAACTCCCATGCCTCTGCGACATTCAGAATGGAAGATATGCCTCTTTGGGTTTTGGTTGCTAGGGTACTCTGTTTGGTTGCTATGGAGTTACTTGGCAGCTGCCAATGATGCAATTCCAAAGGCTTCTTGTCACTATGAATGATATAAACCAACTCCCATGCCTCTGTGACATTCAGAATGGAAGATATCCCTCTTTGGATTTTGGTTGCTAGGATACTCTGTTTGGTTGCTAGGGAGTGGCTTGGCAGCTGCCACTGATGAAACTGCAAAGGCTTCTTGTCATTATGAATTATATAAACCAACTCCCATGCCTCTGTGACATTCAGAATGGAAGATATCCCTCTTTGTATTTTGGTTGCTAGGGTACTCTGTTGGTTGCTAGGGAGTGGCTTGGCAGCTGCCAATCATGAAACTTCAAAGGCTGCTTGTCAGTATGAATGATATAAACCAACTCCAATCTCTATACGATGTTCTGATACAGAGATATTCGTTTTGCTAAACGGTTGCTAGGGTACTCTGTTTGGTTGCTAGGGAGTGGCTTGGCAGTTGCCAATGATGCAATTCCAAAGGCTTCTTGTCACTATGAATGATATAAACCATCTCCCATTTCTCTGTGACATTCAGAATGGCAGATATCCCTCTTTGGATTTTGGTTGCTAAGGTACTCTGTTTGGTTGCTATAGAGTGGCTTGGCAGATGCCAATTATGAAACTGCAAAAGCTTCTTGTCACTATGAATGATATAAACCAACTCCCATGCCTCTGTGATATTCATAATGGAAGATATCCCTCTTTGGATTTTGGTTGCTAAGGTGTTCGACAATGGTTGCTAGGGAGGGGCTAAGAAGTGTTGAGGTGATTCATGATTGGCTGTTTGCTGCCACGAGTCAAATGAGACCACCCCCATGTTTCTATGACAATTCAGTCTGGAGATATCTCTTTGAACTCTTTCAATGGAAGTCTATGGAACTTGTTGCTAAGGGGCTCTAAATGGTTGCTAGGGCGTGGCTTGATAGCTTCACAATGATCCTGAGAGACTGATTGGTCGTCTGAGTAAAATGAGCTCGCCCCCTTGTCTCTATGACACTGTGATCAGGAGCTATGTTCAATACAAAATCCCTATGCAATTTACCATAGTAGGAAAAGCATGTGAGTTTCACAGGATGTTCCTTCCCCATAGTAAGTCAATGGGGCAACTTTGGGCAGCTTCTGCCCCCCAGGGCTACAACTTTTACCCCATTGTGAGGTATGTTCTTACAGAGCCTGTCAGCCTCTTCAAATGTGGCAAATCACAAGTTTATGTGAAATCCTCGCTCTGAGCTAGGAGTCGTCAAAGTTTGTCGCAATGTTAAGTCTATGGGACTTTTTTGGCCGCTTTTTCGCCCCTGGGGCAAACATCGCACCCCCGATCGCTTATAAAAGTCATAGCACACCTCTCCTTAATGAGCCGGTCGATTTGACACCTCACTCAGGGGTCTGAGACAAACGGTGCGGGACGAGTTACGCGCCAAACTTTGTCCAGAATAAAAATAAGAATAATAACTAGAATGTACATTTCCTGAAGAAAATGTGAAGTGGTGCTTGCAGTGGCAAAATTCGCCACTGGGCAGATGCTAACACAATTACCATGTTGTGATACCATGAGATACCACGTTTTAGCATTATTTACCACGATTTACCATGATTCTAAGATGATTTATTACGATTTACCACATTCCAGCATGATTTACTATGATTAACATGTTGTTAGAATGATGCTAGCATGATTAGCATGTTGCTAGCATGATTAGCATGTTGGTTGGATGATGCTAGCATGATTAGCATGTTGCTAGCATGCTTTTAACAAGATGCTAGCATGATTAGCATGTTTGCTAGCATGTTTTTAGCTAGATGCTAACATGATTAGCATGTTGCTAGCATGATTAGCATGTTGCTAGCATGATGCTAGCTTGATTAGCATGATGCTAGCATTATGCTAGCTTGATTAGCATGTTGTTAGCATGATGCTAGCATGATGCTAGATTGATTAGCATAATGCTAGCATTATTAGCATGTTGCTAGCATGATGCTAGCTTGATTAGCATGATGCTAACATTATGCTAGCTTGATTAGCATGTTGTTAGCATGATGCTAGCTTTATTAGCATGTTGGTAGCATAATGCTAGCATGATTAGCATGTTGTTAGCATGATGCTAGCTTGATTAGCATGTTGCTAGCATGATGCTAGCTTGATTAGCATGTTGCCATTATGTTTTTAGCAAGATGCTGTTGCCAGGTGGTTGCTAGGGTGTTCTGGGTGGTTGCTATGGTGTTGATAGGCAGTTGCTAAGGTTTTCTGGGTGGTTGCTAGGCAGTTGCTAGGGTATTCTTGGTGGTTGCTAGGCAGTTGCTAGGGTATTCTTGGTGGTTGCTAGGGCGTTGCTAGATGGTTGCTAGGGTGTTCTGGGTGGTTGCTATGGTGTTGCTAGGCAGTTGCTATGGTATTCTGGGTGGATACTAGGGCATTGCTAGGCAGTTGCTAGGGTGTTCTGGGTGGTTGCTAGGTGTTCTGGGTGGTTGCTAGGCAGTTGCTAGGTGTTCTAGGTGGTTGCTAGGCAGTTGCTAGGGTGTTCTGGGTGCTTGCTAGAGTTTTTTGTGGTTACTAGAGCATTTCTAGACGTTGCTAGGGTGTTCAGGGTGGTTGCTAAGGTGTTTTTGTTAGTTGCTATGGTGTTACTAGGTGGTTGGTAGTTGTCAAATATGGTTACTATGGAGTTTTTATAGAGTTATTAAAATCTTTAATAACGAGTGCCTTCAGTACGGCACTCGGCCTGCGGCCTCGTGCCTATGGCCGAATAGGCACAAGCATGGAGCGATATCGCAAGGCCACGAGAGTAAAATTGCTTTAAAAAATATAAAAAAAATAAAAAAATGTTTTTTTTTGGTTTAGGGTGGTTGCTAGGGAGCTCTTAGTGGTTGCTAGGGTGCTGAAACTGGTTGCTAGGGTGTGGCTATGAAGATTTTAGGCCATAACTTATTGGCTGCTTGATAATATAAATCCTCTGAGGGAGAGAGAGAGGGAGAGACGCAGGGGTGTCAGGCCCTTTGGAGTGGTGTGTGTGTGAAAACGTCGGTTGGGATTTGAATTTTTTTAGAATGCCCAATGTAAAGTCAATGGGGACTTTTTTGGCCGCTTTTTCGTCCGCTGTGCGAACATCGTACACCCGATCGCTTAGAAAAGTCATAGCACACCTCTCCTCAATGAGCCAGTCGATTTGACACTTCACTCAGGGGTCTGTGACAAACGATGCGGGGCGAGTTTCGCGCCAAACTTTGTCCAGAATAATAATAATAATAATAATAATAAGAACTAGAATGTACATTTCCTGAAGAAAATGTGAAGTGGTGCTTGCAGTGGCAAAACTCTCCACTTGGTTGCTAGGGTGTTGTACATGATTGCATTCGAGCCAACAACCATGTCTGTACAATGTTGTGGAGCTGAAATATGGCTTCTATATGTTGCAATATGGTTGCTAGGTGGCTCTAAACGGTTGCTAGGGTGTGAAATCAGTTACCATGGTGATAGTTACAGACAGTTTCCCAACCAAAACAAAAGAGCCAACCCCCATCTCTATGTGATGTTCTGATGCAGAGACATGGGTCATGATAAACGGTTGCTAGGGTCCTCTGTTTGGTTGCCAGGGAGTGACTTGGCAGGTGCCAATGATGAAACTCCAAAGGCTGATTGTCAGTATAAATGATTTAAACCAACTCCCATGCCTCTGTGACATTCAGAATGGAAGATATCCCTCTTTGGAATTTGGTTGCTAGGGTCCTCTGTTTGGTTGCAAGGGAGTGACTTGGCAGGTGCCAATCATAAAACTCCAAAGGCTGCTTGTCATAATGAATGATATAAACCAACTCCCATGCCTGTGTGACTTTCAGAATGGAAGATATCCCTCTTTGGATTTTGGTTACTAGGGTACTCTGTTTGGTTGCTATGGAGTTACTTGGCAGCTGCCAATGATGAAATTCCAAAGGTTTCTTGTCAGTATGAATGATATAAACCAACTCCCATGCCTCTGTGACATTCAGAATGGAAGAGATCCCTGTTTGGATTTTGGTTGCTAGGGTACTCTGTTTGGTTGTTATGGAGTTGCTTGGCAGCTGCCAATCATGAAACACCAAAGGCTTCTTGTCAGTATGAATGACATAAACCAACTCCCATGCCTCTGTGACATTCAGAATGGAAGATATCCCTCTTTGAATTTTGGTTGCTAGGGTAATCTGTTTGGTTGCTATGGAGTTGCTTGACAGCTGCCATTGATGAAACTGCAACGGCTTTTTGTTACTATGAAGGATATAAACCAACTCCCATGCCTCTGTGACATTCAGACTGGAAGATATCCCTCTTTGGATTTTGGTTGCTAGGGTACTATGATTGGTTGCTAGGGAGTGGCTTGGCAGCTGCCAATCATGAAACTCCAAAGGCTTCTTGTCAATATTGAATTATATAAACCTTCCCCCATCTCTATACGATGCTCTGATACAGAGATATAGGCCTTGCTAAATAGTTGCTAGGGTACTCTGTTTGGTTGCTATGGAGTGGCTTGGCAGCTGCTAATGATGAACTCCAAAGGCTGCTTTTCAGTATGAATGACATAAACAAACTCCCATGCCTCTGTGACATTCAGAATGGAAGATATCCCTCTTTGAATTTTGGTTGCTAGGGTAATCTGTTTGGTTGCTATGGAGTTGCTTGACAGCTGCCATTGATGAAACTGCAAAGGCTTTTTGTTACTATGAATGATATAAACCAACTTCCATGCCTCTGTGACATTCAGAATAGAAGATATCCCTCTAGGATTTTGGTTGCTAAGGTGCTCGACAATGGTTGCTAGGGAGGGGCTAGGAAGTGTTGAGGTGATTCATGATTGGCCATTTGATGCCCTGAGTGAAACGAGACCACCTTGGTGTTTCTATGATCTACTAGAGCGTTTCTAGACGTTGCTAGGGTGTTCAGGATGGTTGCTAAGGTATTTTTGGTAGTTGCTATTTTGTTACTAGGTGGTTGGTAGTTGTCAAAGATGGTTACTATGGAGTTTTTATAGAGTTATTAAAATCTTTAATAACGAGTGCCTTCAGTACGGCACTCGGCCTGCGGCCTCGTGCCTATGGCTGAATAGGCACAAGCATGGAGCAATATCGCAAGGCCACGAGTGTAATATTGCGTTAAAAAATACAAAAAAATGTAAAAAAAAATTTTTTTTGGTTTAGGGTGGTTGCTAGGGAGCTCTTAGTGGTTGCTAGGGTGCTAAAACTGGTTGCTAGGGTGTGGCTATGAAGATTTTAGGCCATTACTTATTGGCTGCTTGATAATATAAATCCTCTGAGGGAGAGAGAGAGGGAGAGACGCAGGGCTGTCAGGCCCTTTGGAGTGGTGTG
The DNA here is from genome assembly GCF_964197995.2 of Scardinius erythrophthalmus. Classification (NCBI taxonomy): domain Eukaryota; kingdom Metazoa; phylum Chordata; class Actinopteri; order Cypriniformes; family Leuciscidae; genus Scardinius; species Scardinius erythrophthalmus. Next base: position 41,517,404 of record NC_138236.1, read on the forward strand.
TGTGTGAAAACGTCGGTTGGGATTCAAATATTTTTAGAATGCCCAATGTAAAGTCAATGGGGACTTTTTTGGCCGCTTTTTCGTCCGCTGTGCGAACATCGTACACCCGATCGCTTAGAAAAGTCATAGCACACCTCTCCTCAATGAGCCGGTCGATTTGACACTTTACTCAGGGGTCTGTGACAAACGGTGCGGGGCGCATTACGCGCCAAACTTTGTCCAGAATAATAATAATAATAATAATAATAAGAATAATAAGTATGAGCAATAACAATAGTGATGCCTTGCTTTCAGCAAGCACCACTAATAATAAGTATGAGCAATAACAATAGTGATGCTTTCAAAAAAGCACCACTAATAAGTATGCAAGAGAACACTAATGATGCCTTGCTTTCAGCAAGCACCATTAACTAGAATGTACATTTCCTAAAGAAAATGTGAAGTGGTGCTTGCAGTGGCAAAATTCGGCACGGTTGCTAGGGTCTTGTACATGATTGCATACGAGCCAACAACCATGTCTGTACGATGTTGTGGAGCTGAAATATGGCTTCTATATGTTGCAATATGATTGTTACGTGGCTCTAAACGGTTGCTAGGGTGTGAATACACAGTTACCATGGTGATATTTACAGACTGTTTTCCAATCGAAACTAATGAGCCAACCCCCATCTCTATACAATATTCTGATGCAGAGATGTAGGCCTTTTAAAATGGTTGCTAGGGTACTCTGTTTGGTTGCTATGTAGTTGCTAGGCAGCTGCCAATGATGAAACTCCAAAGGCTTCTTGTCACTATGAATGATATAAACCAACTCCCATGCCTCTGTGACATACAGAATGGAAGATATCCCTATTTGGATATTGGTTGCTAGGGTACTGTATTTGGTTGCTAGGGAGTGGCTTGGCAGCTGCCAATCATGAAACGCCAAAGGCTGCTTGTCAGTATGAATGATATAATCCAACTCCCCTGCCTCTGTGACAAACAGAATGGAAGATATCCATCTTTGAATTTTGGTTGCTAGGATAATCTGTTCGGTTGCTAGGGAGTGGACTGGCAGATACCAATAACGAAACTACAAAGGCTGCTTGTCAGTATAAATGATATAAACCAACTCCCATGCCTGTATGACATTCAGAATGGAAGATATCCCTCTTTGGATTTTGGTTGCTAGGATACTCTGTTTGGTTGCTATGGAGTTGCTTGGCAGCTGTTAATGATGAAACTGCATAAGCTTCTTGTCAGTATGAATGATATAAACCAACCCCCATCTCTATACGATGTTCTGATGCAGAGATATAGGTCTTGCTAAACGGTTGCTAGGGTACTCTGTTTGGTTGCTAGGGAGTGGCTTGGCAGCTGCCAATGATGAAACTAAAAAGGCTTCTTGTCACTATGAATGATAAAAAACCAACTCCCATGCATCTGTGACATACAGAATGGAAGATATCCCTCTTTGGATTTTTGTTGCTAGGGTACTCTGTTTGGTTGCTAGGGAGTAGCTTGGCAGCTGCCAACCATGAAACTCCAAAGGCTGCTTGTCAGTATGAATGATATAAACCAACTCCCAGCTCTATACGATGTTCTGATACAGAGATATTCTTTTTGCTAAACGGTTGCTAGGGTACTCTGTTTGGTTGCTAGGGAGTGGCTTGGCAGCTGCCAGTGATGAAACTGCAAAGGCTTCTTGTCACTATGAATGATATAAACCAACTCCCATTTCTTTGTGACATTCAAAATGGAAGATAACCCTCTTTGGGTTTTGGTTGCTAGGGTACTCTGTTTGGTTGCTATGGAGTGGCTTGGCAGATGCCAATAATGAAACTCCAAAGGCTGGTTGTCAGTATGAATGAAACAAACCAACTCCCATGCCTCTATGACATTCAGAATGGAAGATATCCCTCTTTGCATTTTGGTTGCTAGGGTACTCTGTTTGGTTGCTATGGAGTTGCTTGGCAGCTGCTAATGATGAAACTGTAAAGGCTTATTGTCAGTATGAATGATATAAACCAACTCCCATCTCTATACGATGTTCTAATGCTGAGATATAGGTCTTGCTAAACGGTTGCTAGGGTACTCTGTTTGGTTGCTAGGGAGTGGCTTGGCAGCTGCCAATGATGAAACTGCAAAGGCTTTGTGTCACTATGAATGATATAAACCAACTCCCATTTCTCTGTGACATTCAGAATGGCAGATATCCCTCTTTGGATTTTGGTTGCTAGGGTACTCTGTTTGGTTGCTATGGAGTGGCTTGGCAGCTGCCAATGACGAAACTGCAAAGGCTTCTTGTCACTATGAATGATATATACCAACTCCCAGTTCTCTGTGACATTCAGAATGGAAGATATCCCTCTTTGAATTTTGGTTGCTAGGGTACTCTGTTTGGTTGCTAGGGAGTGGCTTGGCAGCTGCCAATGACTAAACTCCAAAGGCTTCTTGTCACTATGAATGATACAAACCAAGTCCCATGCATCTGTGACATTCAGAATGGAAGATATCCCTTTTTGGATTTTGGTTGCTAGGATACTCTGTTTGGTTGCTATGGAGTTGCTTGGCAGCTGTTAATGATGAAACTGCATAAGCTTCTTGTCAGTATGAATGATATAAACCAACCCCCATCTCTATACGATGTTCTGATGCAGAGATATAGGTCTTGCAAAACGGTTGCTAGGGAACTCTGTTTGGTTGCTAGGGAGTGGCTTGGCAGCTGCCAATCATGAAACCCCAAAGGCTTCTTGTCACTATGAATGATATAAACCAACCCCCATCTCTATACAATGTTCTGATACAGAGATAGAGGTATTGCTAAATAGTTGCTAGGGTACTCTGTTTGGTTGCTATGGAGTGGTTTGGCAGCTGCCAATGATGAAACTCCAAAGGCTGCTTGTCAGTATGCATGGTATAAACCAGCTCCCATGCCTCTGTGACATTCAGAATAGAATATATCCCTCTTTGGAATTTGGTTGCTAGGGTACTCTGTTTGGTTGCTATGGAGTTACTTGATAGCTGCCAATGATGAAACTGCAAAGGCTTCTTGTCACTATGAATGATATAAACCAACTCCCATGCCTCTGTGACATTCAGAATGGAAGATATCCCTCTCGGATTTTGGTTGCTAAGGTGCTCGACAATGGTTGCTAGGGAGGGGCTAGGAAGAGTTGAGGTGATTCATGATTGGCTGTTTGCTGCCCCAAGTCAAACGAGACCACCCTCTAGTTTCTATGACAATTCAGTCCGGAGATATCCCTTTGAACTCTTTCAATGGAATTCTATGGGACTTGTTGCTAAGATGCTCTAAATGGTTGCTAGGGCGTGGCTTGATAGCTTCACAATGATCCTGAGAGACTGATTGGTCGTCTGAGTAAAATGAGCCCACCCCCTTGTCTCTATGATACTGTGATCCAGAGCTACGTTCATTACAAAATCCCTATACAATTTACCATAGTAGGAAAAGCATGTGTGTTTCACGGGACATTCCTTCCCCATAGTAAGTCAATGGGGCAACTTTGGGACGCTCCTGCCCCCCAGGGGTGTAACTTTTACCCCATTGTGAGGTATTTTCTTACAGAGCCTGTCAGCCTCTTCAAATGTGGCAAATCACACGTTTCTGCGAAATCCTCGCTCAGAGCTATGAGTGCTCAAAGTTCGTCGCAATGTTAAGTCAATGGAACTTTTTGGGCCGCTTTTTCTCCCCTGGGGTGAACACCGCACCCCCGATCGCTTATAAAAGTCATAGCACACCTCTCCTCAATGAGCCGGTCGATTTGACACCTCATTTATGGGTCTGTGACAAACGGTGTGGGGCGAGTTACGCGCCAAACTTTGTCCAGAATAATAATAATAACTAGAATGTACATTTCCTGAAGAAAATGTGAAATGGTGCTTGCAGTGGCAAAATTCGGCACGGTTGCTAGGGTCTTGTAAATGATTGCATACGAGCCAACAACCATGTCTGTACGATGTTGTGGAGCTGAAATATGGCTTCTATATGTTGCAATATGGTTGTTAGGTGGCTCTAAACGGTTGCTAGGGTGTGAATACACAGTTACCATGGTGATATTTACAGACTGTTTTCGAATCGAAACTAATGAGCCAACCCCCATCTCTATACAATATTCTGATGCAGAGATGTAGGCCTTTTAAAATGGTTGCTAGGGTACTCTGTTTGGTTGCTATGTAGTTGCTAGGCAGCTGCCAATGATGAAACTCCAAAGGCTTCTTGTCACTATGAATGATATAAACCAACTCCCATGCCTCTGTGACATACAGAATGGAAGATATCCCTATTTGGATATTGGTTGCTAGGGTACTGTATTTCGTTGCTAGGGAGTGGCTTGGCAGCTGCCAATCATGAAACGCAAAGGCTGCTTGTCAGTATGAATGATAAAATCCAACTCCCCTGCCTCTGTGACAAACAGAATGGAAGATATCCATCTTTGAATTTTGGTTGCTAGGATAATCTGTTCGGTTGCTAGGGAGTGGACTGGCAGATACCAATAACGAAACTACAAAGGCTGCTTGTCAGTATAAATGATATAAACCAACTCCCATGCCTGTATGACATTCAGAATGGAAGATATCCCTCTTTGGATTTTGGTTGCTAGGATACTCTGTTTGGTTGCTATGGAGTTGCTTGGCAGCTGTTAATGATGAAACTGCATCAGCTTCTTGTCAGTATGAATGATATAAACCAACCTCCATCTCTATATGATGTTCTGATGCAGAGATATAGGTCTTGCTAAACGGTTGCTAGGGTACTCTGTTTGGTTGCTAGGGAGTGGCTTGGCAGCTGCCAATGATGAAACTAAAAAGGCTTCTTGTCACTATGAATGATAGAAAACCAACTCCCATGCATCTGTGACATACAGAATGGAAGATATCCCTCTTTTTGTTGCTAGGGTACTCTGTTTGTTTGCTAGGGAGTAGCTTGGCAGCTGCCAACCATGAAACTCCAAAGGCTGCTTGTCAGTGTGAATGATATAAACCAACTCCCAGCTCTATACGATGTTCTGATACAGATATATTCTTTTTGCTAAACGGTTGCTAGGGTACTCTGTTTGGTTGCTAGGGAGTGGCTTGGCAGCTGCCTGTGATGAAACTGCAAAGGCTTCTTGTCACTATGAATGATATAAACCAACTCCCATTTCTTTGTGACATTCAAAATGGAAGATAACCCTCTTTGGATTTTGGTTGCTAGGGTACTCTGTTTGGTTGCTATGGAGTGGCTTGGCAGATGCCAAGAATGAAACTCCAAAGGCTGGTTGTCAGTATGAATGAAACAAACCAACTCCCATGCCTCTATGACATTCAGAATGGAAGATATCCCTCTTTGCATTTTGGTTGCTAGGGTACTCTGTTTGGTTGCTATGGAGTTGCTTTGCAGCTGCTAATGATGAAACTGTAAAGGCTTATTGTCAGTATGAATGATATAAATCAACTCCCATCTCTATACGATGTTCTGATGCGGAGATATAGGTCTTGCTAAACGGTTGCTAGGGGTACTCTGTTTGGTTGCTAGGGAGTGCCTTGGCAGCTGCCAATGATGAAACTGCAAAGGCTTTGTGTCACTATGAATGATATAAACCAACTCCCATTTCTCTGTGACATTCAGAATGGCAGATATCTCTCTTTGGATTTTGGTTGCTAGGGTACTCTGTTTGGTTGCTATGGAGTGGCTTGGCAGCTGCCAATGACGAAACTGCAAAGGCTTCTTGTCACTATGAATGATATAAACCAACTCCCATTTCTCTGTGACATTCAGAATGGAAGATATCCCTCTTTGAATTTTGGTTGCTAGGGTACTCTGTTTGGTTGCTAGGGAGTGGCTTGGCAGCTGCCAATGATGAAACTCCAAAGGCTTCTTGTCACTATGAATGATACAAACCAAGTCCCATGCATCTGTGACATTCAGAATGGAAGATATCCCTTTTTGGATTTTGGTTGCTAAGCTGCTCGACAATGGTTGCTAGGGAGGGGCTAGGAAGTGTTGAGGTGATTCATGATTGGCTGTTTGCTGCCCCGAGTCAAATGAGACAACCCCCATGTTTCTATGACAATTCAGTCCGGAGATATCCCTTTGATCTCTTTCAATGGAAGTCTATGGGACTTGTTGCTAAGGTGCTCTAAATGGTTGCTAGGGCGTGGCTTGATAGCTTCACAATGATCCTGAGAGACAGATTGGTCGTCTGAGTAAAATTAGCCCGTCCCCTTGTCTCTCTGACACTGTGATCCAGAGCTACGTTCAATACAAAATCCCTATGCAATTTACCATAGTAGGAAAAGCATGTGTGTTTCACGGGACATTCCTTCCCCATAGTAAGTCAATGGGGCAACTTTGGGACGCTCCTGCCCCCCAGGGGTGCAACTTTTACCCCATTGTGAGGTATGTTCTTACAGAGCCTGTCAGCCTCTTCAAATGTGGCAAATCACACGTTTCTGCGAAATCCTCGCTCAGAGCTACGTGTGGTCAAAGTTCGTCGCAATGTTAAGTCAATGGGACTTTTTTGGCCGCTTTTTCGCCCCTGGGGCGAACACCGCACCCCCGATCGCTTATAAAAGTCATAGCACACCTCTCCTTAATGAGCCGGTCGATTTGACACCTCACTCAGGGGTCTGAGACAAATGGTGCGGGGCGAGTTTCGCGCCAAACTTTGTCCAGAATAATAATAAGAAGAATAATAAGTATGCAAGAGAACACTAATGATGCCTTGCTTTCAGCAAGCACCATTAACTAGAATGTACATTTCCTGAAGAAAATGTGAAATGGTGCTTGCAGTGGCAAAATTCGGCACGGTTGCTAGGGTCTTGTAAATGATTGCATACGAGCCAACAACCATGTCTGTACGATGTTGTGGAGCTGAAATATGGCTTCTATATGTTGCAATATGGTTGTTAGGTGGCTCTAAACGGTTGCTAGGGTGTGAATACACAGTTACCATGGTGATATTTACAGACTGTTTTCGAATCGAAACTAATGAGCCAACCCCCATCTCTATACAATATTCTGATGCAGAGATGTAGGCCTTTTAAAATGGTTGCTAGGGTACTCTGTTTGGTTGCTATGTAGTTGCTAGGCAGCTGCCAATGATGAAACTCCAAAGGCTTCTTGTCACTATGAATGATATAAACCAACTCCCATGCCTCTGTGACATACAGAATGGAAGATATCCCTATTTGGATATTGGTTGCTAGGGTACTGTATTTCGTTGCTAGGGAGTGGCTTGGCAGCTGCCAATCATGAAACGCAAAGGCTGCTTGTCAGTATGAATGATAAAATCCAACTCCCCTGCCTCTGTGACAAACAGAATGGAAGATATCCATCTTTGAATTTTGGTTGCTAGGATAATCTGTTCGGTTGCTAGGGAGTGGACTGGCAGATACCAATAACGAAACTACAAAGGCTGCTTGTCAGTATAAATGATATAAACCAACTCCCATGCCTGTATGACATTCAGAATGGAAGATATCCCTCTTTGGATTTTGGTTGCTAGGATACTCTGTTTGGTTGCTATGGAGTTGCTTGGCAGCTGTTAATGATGAAACTGCATCAGCTTCTTGTCAGTATGAATGATATAAACCAACCTCCATCTCTATATGATGTTCTGATGCAGAGATATAGGTCTTGCTAAACGGTTGCTAGGGTACTCTGTTTGGTTGCTAGGGAGTGGCTTGGCAGCTGCCAATGATGAAACTAAAAAGGCTTCTTGTCACTATGAATGATAGAAAACCAACTCCCATGCATCTGTGACATACAGAATGGAAGATATCCCTCTTTTTGTTGCTAGGGTACTCTGTTTGTTTGCTAGGGAGTAGCTTGGCAGCTGCCAACCATGAAACTCCAAAGGCTGCTTGTCAGTGTGAATGATATAAACCAACTCCCAGCTCTATACGATGTTCTGATACAGATATATTCTTTTTGCTAAACGGTTGCTAGGGTACTCTGTTTGGTTGCTAGGGAGTGGCTTGGCAGCTGCCTGTGATGAAACTGCAAAGGCTTCTTGTCACTATGAATGATATAAACCAACTCCCATTTCTTTGTGACATTCAAAATGGAAGATAACCCTCTTTGGATTTTGGTTGCTAGGGTACTCTGTTTGGTTGCTATGGAGTGGCTTGGCAGATGCCAAGAATGAAACTCCAAAGGCTGGTTGTCAGTATGAATGAAACAAACCAACTCCCATGCCTCTATGACATTCAGAATGGAAGATATCCCTCTTTGCATTTTGGTTGCTAGGGTACTCTGTTTGGTTGCTATGGAGTTGCTTTGCAGCTGCTAATGATGAAACTGTAAAGGCTTATTGTCAGTATGAATGATATAAATCAACTCCCATCTCTATACGATGTTCTGATGCGGAGATATAGGTCTTGCTAAACGGTTGCTAGGGGTACTCTGTTTGGTTGCTAGGGAGTGCCTTGGCAGCTGCCAATGATGAAACTGCAAAGGCTTTGTGTCACTATGAATGATATAAACCAACTCCCATTTCTCTGTGACATTCAGAATGGCAGATATCTCTCTTTGGATTTTGGTTGCTAGGGTACTCTGTTTGGTTGCTATGGAGTGGCTTGGCAGCTGCCAATGACGAAACTGCAAAGGCTTCTTGTCACTATGAATGATATAAACCAACTCCCATTTCTCTGTGACATTCAGAATGGAAGATATCCCTCTTTGAATTTTGGTTGCTAGGGTACTCTGTTTGGTTGCTAGGGAGTGGCTTGGCAGCTGCCAATGATGAAACTCCAAAGGCTTCTTGTCACTATGAATGATACAAACCAAGTCCCATGCATCTGTGACATTCAGAATGGAAGATATCCCTTTTTGGATTTTGGTTGCTAAGCTGCTCGACAATGGTTGCTAGGGAGGGGCTAGGAAGTGTTGAGGTGATTCATGATTGGCTGTTTGCTGCCCCGAGTCAAATGAGACAACCCCCATGTTTCTATGACAATTCAGTCCGGAGATATCCCTTTGATCTCTTTCAATGGAAGTCTATGGGACTTGTTGCTAAGGTGCTCTAAATGGTTGCTAGGGCGTGGCTTGATAGCTTCACAATGATCCTGAGAGACAGATTGGTCGTCTGAGTAAAATTAGCCCGTCCCCTTGTCTCTCTGACACTGTGATCCAGAGCTACGTTCAATACAAAATCCCTATGCAATTTACCATAGTAGGAAAAGCATGTGTGTTTCACGGGACATTCCTTCCCCATAGTAAGTCAATGGGGCAACTTTGGGACGCTCCTGCCCCCCAGGGGTGCAACTTTTACCCCATTGTGAGGTATGTTCTTACAGAGCCTGTCAGCCTCTTCAAATGTGGCAAATCACACGTTTCTGCGAAATCCTCGCTCAGAGCTACGTGTGGTCAAAGTTCGTCGCAATGTTAAGTCAATGGGACTTTTTTGGCCGCTTTTTCGCCCCTGGGGCGAACACCGCACCCCCGATCGCTTATAAAAGTCATAGCACACCTCTCCTTAATGAGCCGGTCGATTTGACACCTCACTCAGGGGTCTGAGACAAATGGTGCGGGGCGAGTTTCGCGCCAAACTTTGTCCAGAATAATAATAAGAAGAATAATAAGTATGCAAGAGAACACTAATGATGCCTTGCTTTCAGCAAGCACCATTAATAATAATAAGAATAATAAGTATGAGCAATAACAATAGTGATGCCTTGCTTTCAGCAAGCACCACTAATAATAAGAATAATAAGTATGAGCAATAACAATAGTGATGCCTTGCTTTCAGCAAGCACCACTAATAATAAGTATGAGCAATAACAATAGTGATGCTTTTAAAAAAGCACCACTAATAAGTATGAGCAATAACAATAGTGATGCTTTTAAAAAAGCACCACTAACTAGAATGTACATTTCCTGAAGAAAATGTGAAGTGGTGCTTGCAGTGGCAAAACTCTCCACTTGGTTGCTAGGGTGTTGTACATGATTGCATTCGAGCCAACAACCATGTCTGTACAATGTTGTGGAGCTGAAATATGGCTTCTATATGTTGCAATATGGTTGCTAGGTGGCTCTAAACGGTTGCTAGGGTGTGAAATCAGTTACCATGGTGATAGTTACAGACAGTTTCCCAACCAAAACAAAAGAGCCAACCCCCATCTCTATGTGATGTTCTGATGCAGAGACATGGGTCATGATAAACGGTTGCTAGGGTCCTCTGTTTGGTTGCCAGGGAGTGACTTGGCAGGTGCCAATGATGAAACTCCAAAGGCTGATTGTCAGTATAAATGATTTAAACCAACTCCCATGCCTCTGTGACATTCAGAATGGAAGATATCCCTCTTTGGAATTTGGTTGCTAGGGTCCTCTGTTTGGTTGCAAGGGAGTGACTTGGCAGGTGCCAATCATAAAACTCCAAAGGCTGCTTGTCATTATGAATGATATAAACCAACTCCCATGCCTGTGTGACTTTCAGAATGGAAGATATCCCTCTTTGGATTTTGGTTACTAGGGTACTCTGTTTGGTTGCTATGGAGTTACTTGGCAGCTGCCAATGATGAAATTCCAAAGGTTTCTTGTCAGTATGAATGATATAAACCAACTCCCATGCCTCTGTGACATTCAGAATGGAAGAGATCCCTGTTTGGATTTTGGTTGCTAGGGTACTCTGTTTGGTTGTTATGGAGTTGCTTGGCAGCTGCCAATCATGAAACACCAAAGGCTTCTTGTCAGTATGAATGACATAAACCAACTCCCATGCCTCTGTGACATTCAGAATGGAAGATATCCCTCTTTGAATTTTGGTTGCTAGGGTAATCTGTTTGGTTGCTATGGAGTTGCTTGACAGCTGCCATTGATGAAACTGCAACGGCTTTTTGTTACTATGAAGGATATAAACCAACTCCCATGCCTCTGTGACATTCAGACTGGAAGATATCCCTCTTTGGATTTTGGTTGCTAGGGTACTATGATTGGTTGCTAGGGAGTGGCTTGGCAGCTGCCAATCATGAAACTCCAAAGGCTTCTTGTCAATATTGAATTATATAAACCTTCCCCCATCTCTATACGATGCTCTGATACAGAGATATAGGTCTTGCTAAATAGTTGCTAGGGTACTCTGTTTGGTTGCTATGGAGTGGCTTGGCAGCTGCTAATGATGAACTCCAAAGGCTGCTTTTCAGTATGAATGACATAAACAAACTCCCATGCCTCTGTGACATTCAGAATGGAAGATATCCCTCTTTGAATTTTGGTTGCTAGGGTAATCTGTTTGGTTGCTATGGAGTTGCTTGACAGCTGCCATTGATGAAACTGCAAAGGCTTTTTGTTACTATGAATGATATAAACCAACTTCCATGCCTCTGTGACATTCAGAATAGAAGATATCCCTCTAGGATTTTGGTTGCTAAGGTGCTCGACAATGGTTGCTAGGGAGGGGCTAGGAAGTGTTGAGGTGATTCATGATTGGCCATTTGATGCCCTGAGTGAAACGAGACCACCTTGGTGTTTCTATGATCTACTAGAGCGTTTCTAGACGTTGCTAGGGTGTTCAGGATGGTTGCTAAGGTATTTTTGGTAGTTGCTATTTTGTTACTAGGTGGTTGGTAGTTGTCAAAGATGGTTACTATGGAGTTTTTATAGAGTTATTAAAATCTTTAATAACGAGTGCCTTCAGTACGGCACTCGGCCTGCGGCCTCGTGCCTATTGCTGAATAGGCACAAGCATGGAGCAATATCGCAAGGCCACGAGTGTAATATTGCGCTAAAAAATACAAAAAAATGTACAAAAAAATTTTTTTTGGTTTAGGGTGGTTGCTAGGGAGCTCTTAGTGGTTGCTAGGGTGCTAAAACTGGTTGCTAGGGTGTGGCTATGAAGATTTAAGGAAATTACTTATTGGCTGCTTGATAATATAAATCCTCTGAGGGAGAGAGAGAGGGAGAGACGCAGGGCTGTCTCTCCCTACGAATCTAGAGTACTGGTCCACGTATCCTCTTGTATGACTTACCTTGGTGCCCATTAGGCCGTGGTGTCCTGGTGACCTGAAGGAGGCGCTACACATACTTATCTGATCGTTATCAGTTTGTAGCAGTAAACGAAGAGATGTCTTATCGATCTTATCGATTTAGTATGGAGTACCACAAGGCTCAGTACTAGGACCGTTGCTGTTCTTCACGTCTATTGCGATCTCAAAATATAATACCTAGAATATCAAAATCGACTGCTGGCGGTAGATCCTTTTCCTTTTTAGCACCAAAATTTTGGAACAGTCTTCCTACCATTGTCCGGTAAGCAGACACACTCTGTCAGTTCAAAGCTAGACTAAAAACACATCTCTTTGACCTAGCATACACATAGAACATTATCATCTTCTATAATTCAATGTTAGGCTGCATAGATTAGGTCAGCTGGAACCGGGAACACTTCCCATAAATCCTGATGTACTCGTTACATCATAAGAAAAATGGCGTCTACGCTATTAGTCTCTCTGTTTATCCCGAGGTTTACCGCAGTCCGTCATATCCAGGCTGTATTCTGTATTATGAATTTTTAAGGCCAGACAGGTAGTTTGTTGAGGTCAGTTTGTAGAGAAAGAAATGCCTGCACACATATATATTCAGATGCGCATACCTATAGACTAAGCATGTAATTCGCATGTGCACACTGTTGACATTTTCACATATTCGTGTTTTTGAAGTAGATGATAATTTTTTTACAGGAAGGGAATCAGAGATGGGCTTGGTTTCAGACTGGGACGGGACGCGACGCTCGCCAGACACCGAATTAATTTTTTTTATTTTTCACTTTAATTTTTTTCCCAACCATACTCAAGGGGCTGTCGGGAACCTAGCCCCAACCCGGTCCCACTCCCAAGCGGAGGGAAGCCCAGAAGCAGAGTATGATGAGTCGCGCTTACCCTTGCAGAGACTGGGGACCGCCTCGCCATGCTCAGCAGCCTAAAAGGAGGCTTGATTTGAGGACTATCTTCTCTGCAGAGAAAATGTCCTGAGGCTTATGCACCCAGGACCATAGGGATATGCCATCCTTGCACATCCTCACACTCCCGCTAACTTCGGCTCTGTCGATTTTGCCATCCTGTTTAGACTCTACCTCTGGACTGGTCAAAGCTATTTTGGTCCCTCACCCTGACTATTTTCCTATAGCTCCATTCTCGACCGTCCATCTGGTCATTCTTGAAGCCTTCTGTTTTCCACCGTTCACTACACAGGAGAAACTCAACCTACTGTGTCCAATTTGTGCTCTCCAGACTTACGTCCACCGCCACTAGCTAGTGGCATAAGTCAGTTGCTACTGTATGGTGGTCACAACTGGGGATCCCACCAGCAAGCAAACAATGTCACATTGGGTGAGGAATGCCATTGCATTAGCCTGAAGTCAAGCTTCGCCTCTGAGAGTTAGAGCTCATTCCACCAGGGGGTTGCATCATCCAGGGTTTAGGCAAGGGGCGTCCCCTTGCTGTCATGGTAAAGGATGATGGAAGCAAGATGCAAGAAACTCAGATTTTAATGTAATAGAAGCACAAAATAATCTTCAAACATACAAACAAACAGTCCAGCACACACAGCAACTGGCAACGCAGGGACTAGATGGTCAGTGCAGAAGAAGTGATGAAATGTCCGGTTGAAGAAGTGATCCAGGTGATTTCGTGAGCGGTGAAACAATGAACAGGCAGGAACAGGCAGGAACACGAAACAGGAACACCAACACGTAACGCGGGATCTCAGACACGGACATCAAACAACGATCTGACAATGAGAGGAGATAAGGAGTGAGTATATATATGGATCGCGAATGAGTTGCAGCTGTGTGATGGTGATGAGATGATGTGAATCAGCTGGAGCGCTGATAACTGAGCGCAAGTGGAAACGCCCACTCGCGCACACCCACACACATGTAAACAACAGTGACACGAGACAAGAAGGACACAGTGAATTTACCAACCGTGACAGTACCCCTCCTCCTAGGAACGCCTCCTGGCGTCCCCAGACTCCCTTACCTGTCGATTGTAATCATCAATAAGGGAGTGATCCAGAATGTCTCGGGCAGGTACCCAACTTCTCTCCTCCGGACCGTAACCTTCCCAGTCTACCAAGTACTGGAATCCGCGTCCCCTCCGTCTCGAGTCCAGAATACGGTTTACCGAATATGACGGTTCCCCATCTACGAGACGCGGCGGTGGAGGAACCGGGGCTGGCGGATTAATACGGGAATAAAACACTGGCTTGATTTTGGAAACATGAAACACGGGATGAACTCTCCTGTACGCTGGAGGAAGGTTAAGGCGGACTGCCACCGGACTAACAATCTTGGTGACAGTGAACGGGCCAATAAATTTGGGAGCAAGTTTATTCGAGACGGACCGGAGAGGAATGTTCTTTGTTGAAAGCCACACTTTGGAACCGACGACGTATACGGGAGGTCTAGACCGGTGGCGATCGGCCTTGACCTTGGTGCGCGCCCCAACTTGGAGTAGAGTCTCACGGGCTCTAGTCCATGTGCGGTGACACCTCTGGACAAAAGCGTGAGCGGAGGGAACCGCGACTTCGGATTCCAGACTAGGAAAAATTGGTGGCTGGTAACCTACACTACACTCAAACGGAGACAGGCCCATAGATGACACTGGTAATGTATTGTGGGCGTACTCCACCATAGACAATTGTTGACTCCATGAAGTAGGATTCTTAGAGACCAGACATCGTAATGTTCTCTCTAAATCTTGGTTGGCTCTCTCAGTCTGACCATTGCTCTGGGGATGGAACCCGGAGGACAGACTGACCGTCGCCCCCAATAATCTACAGAATTCTTGCCAAAATTTGGACACAAACTGGGGTCCCCTGTCGGAAACCACGTCTGTCGGGAGGCCATGTAAGCGAAAGACGTGGTCAACGACAGCCACCGCTGTCTCCTTGGCTGAGGGTAATTTGGGCAAGGGAATGAAATGAGCCGCCTTCGAGAACCGTTCCACCACGGTCAAAACTACCGTGTTACCCTGGGAGGGTGGGAGGGCGGTAATAAAATCTAGCGAAATGTGGCACCAGGGTCTCGAAGGGACTGGCAGCGGTTGAAGGAGCCCATCAGGGGGTCGATTGGAAGTCTTACCAGTGGCGCAAGCTGAACAAGCCAATACAAAATCGTGAACATCATGAGCCATAAGTGGCCACCAGAATCGTTGTTTAACTAAAAACTTGGTACGACTAACCCCTGGATGACAAGCCACGTTGGAACAATGCCCCCACTGAATAACGTCGGACCTTACTGACTCTGGTACAAAAAGGCGGTTTGGTGGGCAACCGGCCGGGGGCGTTACCCCTTGTAAGGCTCTCTTGACCTTCGATTCGACCTCCCATACGAGTGTTGAGACAAATAGACTCTCAGGTAAAATGCACTCGGGACTAGACGGGCGTTCGGAACGGTCAAAAATACGCGATAAAGAGTCGGGTTTGACATTTTTGGAACCCGGGCGGTACGAGAGAACAAAATCAAAACGTCCGAAAAAAAGTGCCCACCGAGCCTGCCTGGAGTTCAGTCTTTTAGCAGTCTTAATGTATTCCAGATTCTTGTGGTCGGTCCAGACGATAAAAGGTACCCCTGACCCTTCTAACCAGTGACGCCATTCCTCCAACGCTAGTTTGACTGCCAACAATTCTCTATTACCAATGTCAAAATTGCGTTCTGCAGGGGACAAACGATGAGACAAAAACGCGCATGGGTGCATTCTGTCGCCTGTGGGAGAACGCTGGGATATCACTGCACCTACCCCCACCTCTGACGCATCGACCTCCACCACGAACTGACGTGATGGATCAGGGGTAATAAGAATGGGAGCCGAAACAAAGCGACTCTTCAGTTTGGTGAACGCAGCTTCAGCTGCGTCTGACCACCTGAACGTCGTCCTGGGGGAGAAGAGGAAGAAGAGGAAGGACGAATGAACCCCATTGCTAGAGAATCAGAAATGTATTTCTCCATGGCCCCCCTCTCCGGAACGGAGAGCGAGTATAACTTGCCCTTCGGCGGAGTCTTACCTGGCATTAAATCTATTGCACAGTCATAGGGACAGTGCGGAGGCAGAGACGCAGCCCGAGACTTACTGAACACTTCCTTCAGGTCCAGGTACTCCGTGGGCACGTTAGATAAATTCACAGCCTCCTCCTGAAACACAGAAACAGAAACAGACGAACAGGCAGACACAAGACAAGACTCATGACACTTAGTGCTCCACTCCAAAACTGTTTGCTGGAGCCAATCGATTCTGGGGTTGTGTTTGATGAGCCAAGGGTGTCCTAAAACGATGGGAGCCAGGGGGGAGTCCAGGATGTAAAATGATAATGTTTCAGTGTGATTGCCTGACTGGTCCGGTGTCGTGTGAAATGTGAGGTAGATCTTGACCATTGAGTGCATGGACCTCAATCTTGTGGGTGAGTAGTTGGAGTGGAATCTGTAACTTGAGTGCTAGTGAGTGGTCCATGAAGTTACCTTCGGCTCCCGAGTCCACCAGTGCTTGACAGTCGTGCTCGTGAATAGACCATCGTAGTCTAACCGGGAGGAGAGTCGATGTAGATGAGGTCTTTTTGGCAGAGATCCCACCCGACAGTAGCCTCATACTTACTGTCGGGCTTGCCCTTTTACCGGGCAGTGAGAGGCAAAATGTCCCGCGGCTCCACAATACAAACAAAGTCCCTGGGATCTCCGCCTTTCCTTCTCCTCCTGGGAAAGCCGAGCTCTCCCCACCTGCATGGGCTCGGGATCGTAGATGTGACCGACCGCATCCCCGCCGCTGGACCGCTGGCTCTCTGTTAACCCCGGATGGCGATTGGGTGGAATGCGTCGCTCCATCCGGGATAGACGTGCATCCACTCTAAGAGCCAGCTCCACGAGTCCGTTGAAATCCGCCGGGAGGTCCAGGGCGTAGATCTCACGTTGAATGCGGTCGGCCAACCCATGCAGGAACATGTCCCACTGCGCCTCGTCGTTCCATTGGCACTCTACCGCCAGTGTTCTAAATTCAATGGAGTATTCAGATACCGATCGTTCGCCTTGCTTTAATTCGGCCAGAACGCGAGCCGCTTCTCGTCCGGTGTTGGCCCGATCAAATACTCTCCGCATTTCGGCGGAGAGTGCCTGGAACGACTCGCAGCATGGATCAGAGTTCTCCCACACCGCCGTCCCCCATAGCGCAGCCCTCCCAGTCAGCAGGGTGAGAACAAATGCCACTCGTGCAGCCTCCGTTTCAAAAGTGCGGGATTGTAGAGCAAAGTGCATAGAACAACGGGTCAGAAATGCCCTACAAAAGTTAGGCTCACCTCCATAAGCCTCCGGAACCGGCAGACGGGGTTCTGACTGGGAGGCGCGATCTGGTGGTGTGGGAGGAGCGGCTGGTGTGGGGGGCGCAGCGGGACCTCGCAACAGTTGTACTTGCTGGGTGAGCTCGGATACCTGCGTTACCAGTGCCTGAACTGCCAGGATGAACAGGCAGGAACAGGCAGGAACACGAAACAGGAACACCAACACGTAACGCGGGATCTCAGACACGGACATCAAACAACGATCTGACAATGAGAGGAGATAAGGAGTGAGTATATATATGGATCGCGAATGAGTTGCAGCTGTGTGATGGTGATGAGATGATGTGAATCAGCTGGAGCGCTGATAACTGAGCGCGAGTGGAAACGCCCACTCGCACACACCCACACACATGTATACAACAGTGACACGAGACAAGAAGGACACAGTGAATTTACCAACCGTGACACTTGCAGAAAGTATGTGATGCGACAAATTTCGAGGCACAAGTATTAGCAACACGGTTCGTTGGACCATTTTTCCTGCCGACCAAAATTTCGTTATTTCAAATGTAGGCGCGCAGCAAGCGCATAATGTAAGAGACGCTGGCGCCCAACATCAAATGGCAAACGTAATGAAAACAGAACAAAACTGCCCTACTCTTTATTTTGTGCTTCACGGACCATTAAACAGTTTGGACCAGTGCAGCGCGAGCCGATCTTGATCAAGCGACACTGTTACTACACAGCGCTAAGAGATCCAATAAAGAAAGCATTTAAATTCGCCACTGAAGTATTATCATCGCTGCGAAATCTAGTGAGAAGCATTCACATTTCTCCGCTATTAACGGATCAAACAGCGCTGACGTGGAAACCAGAAACTGAGAGAGGGGGAGAGAGGGGGAGAGAGGGGAGGGGGAGAGAGGAGAGGGGGAAAGGGGTGATACCTTCGACACAGATCGTCATTTCTAATTTGACATAACATTTTTGTTTGTTTTATTGTTGAACTACAACAGAGTAAACTGAAATTAAATGTTTAAATTAAATGTAAATTAATTCGATTTCTTCCTGTAAATGCGCAATTCAAGGTGCAGCACCGCGTGCTATTGCGACACTTGACGTCAATCAATGTCAACAAATTAAACGCAATAATGGAGAAATCAAGGCAGTGGCACACAGACAAGAGAAATTTAAAAAAAGTTTGGCAAGAAGAGTTTTTATTCACTGAAGTCAAATCAAAGGCAGTATGTCTAGTTTGCAAACAGTCTGTGAGTACAATATCCGTCGTCATTATCAAACAAAACATTCTGCAGCTTTCTCAAAGTACAGCGGCGAGGCGCGAAAACAGAAGGCTAACGAGCTGCTTGCTGAACTTCGATCTGAACAGAGCGCGCTGCTACGTCCTTCATCAGCACAAGAAAGCGCCACACGGGCCAGTTATCAGATTTCCGCTCTAATTGCTAAAAGTGGAAGAGCCTTCGCTACTGGAGAGTTCGTCAAGGAATGTCTTGCAGTGGCTGCAGAAGCAGTTTGTCCTTCTCAGGTACGAATGTTCTCACAAATAAGCCTGTCAAGAAATACTGTTACCCGACGCATAGAGGACATGGCTCAAGACATCGGCGAGCAAATCAAGACAAAGGCAAGTGCGTTCTCTGCCTATTTAATAACTTGCGACGAGAGCACCGACATATCCGATTCCGCACAGCTGTTGGTATTTTTGCGTGGAGTAAATGAAACTTTTGACACAAGAGCTGGCTGGCATTGAGACCCTTTCTGGTACTACTAGAGGAGAAGATCTCTTTTTTGCTGTTGAGAGAGTGTTGGAAAAAAATTAATTAAAGTGGGAGAAGATGGCCGGCATTACAACTGACGGAGTGCCGGCAATGGTAGGGAGGAAATCTGGCCTTGCTACATTTGTGTCTCAGAAAGTCAGTGAATGTGGAGGAAAAGTTGTTAAGTACCACTGCATTTTACATCAAGAACAACTATGTGCTAAATCTGTCGGGCTTGTGGATGTGATGCGTGACGTCATCAAAATTGTCAACAATATACGCTCCAAGGCGCTTTCTCACCGACAGTTCAAGACACTGATGGATGAGATGGATGCGCAATATGGTGATGTGTTGTACCACCAGGAGGTCAGATGGCTCAGCCGTGGAAAAGTTCTCAGGAGATTTTTTGATCTGCGAGATGAGATCAGAGTTTTTCAGGAAAGCAAGGATGGTAATATTCAAGTGCCCACTGATAAGAAATGGCTCTCTGACCTGGCTTTCCTTGTGGATGTAAAAGAGATGCTCAATATTTTGAATGTTCAGCTCCAGGGAAAGGACCAGATTATCACCCAGCTTTTTGATCACGTCAGAGCTTTCAAACTAAAACTACTGCTGTTCAGAAGACACCTCTCAGCAGGTAACAGTAACATTTACAGTTATAATATTCAGGATATTTTGTGCAATTATATTATTAATTATGTTTAGAATTATATGTGGAGTTTACATTTATATTCAGTCATGTCAGCATTTGTATTTTTGTTGTACATCAAGCTGATAAAATTTGCTTAAAATTTGCAAGTTTCTTAAATTGTCATGAAATAATAATTTCCTTCTTTTTTCAGTTATTTATTCTATTTTTTCTCCCTCTGTTTTACATGCCTGTCCCAGTCTCACACTGTTCTTTCTGTTTCTCATCTCACATGCAGGAAATTTAGCCCATTTTCCCTGTCTTGGAGAGGTAGACATGGTGAAAGAGAAGGTCCATGAGTATGATGCTGTTCTCAGCAACCTTATCCAGGAGTTTGACAGTCGCTTTGAGGACTTCAGACACAACACTGCTGACTTTGAGTTGTTTTCTCAACCCTTCACCATCAGTGTGGATGCAGTCAGAGATGATCTTCAGATGGAACTAATTGAGCTTCAGTGTGATTCAGTACTGAAACACAAGTTCACATCCCTTCCCTTGACAGACTTCTACAAATGTGTCCCAGCAAACAGGTACCCAAAGATGTGTAAGCAGGCACAAGTGATGCTGTCTCTGTTTGGTAGTACTACCTCTGCGAGCAGACCTTCAGTCTGATGAATTTGAACAAGAGTAAACTAAGAAGCAAAATAACTGACTCTCACCTACATAATATCTTGTCTTTGTCTGTAAGTCAGCTACAGCCCAATCTTGAAAAACTTCTGAAAAATAAGGACCAGCTTCATATCTCTCATTAGGTCACTGACATTGCAACCACATGGTTTTATTATTGCTTGTGTATTTGGCATTGAACTGTATTGTACATTGAACACTTGGGGATTGTTGGTTTTATTGTAATAAGTTCATTAAAATGCATAAGTTTAAAAATAAAACTGCATTAGTTAATCAGATTAAAATTGTTTTATATTTATTTTAAATATTATGAAATAAATAAACCCATAGCAACTTTAATGTAATACAGTTTGATTTATGATGCAAAATGTACTTTTGGCCCACGGCCCTCAATCAAGTTTGATTTTTGGCCCTTCATAGGAAAAAGTTTGGGCACCCCTGGTTTATAACTACTACAATATTACATTTCATTTTCTTATAAGGAGCTGTTTTTGTTTTATATGTCAAGTATAGCTCCATCATTGCTCAAAGTAAAAAATTATCATACTTTATGATGTTAGTTTTAATAAAAAAAAACTTAAAAAAAATGTAAATCAAGGAAATTTCTCTGCCATTTCTTTCTTTTTGCTGTATTGAAAACGTACCGAACCGTGACACCAGTGTATCATATTGAACCGAACCGTGAATTTTGTGGACCGTTACACCCCTATTATTCATATATCAATTTTTAGATTCCTAGATTCATTTGTTGCACTTTTTTATACAATTATATTGTAAAACTAAAATACCTTTTATAAAATAATTTTATCAATTCATACAGGGCTAGTATGAATTGCAGCTGTATAGATACACACCCAGGTATCGGATTAGTACTCGGTATCGGCCGATACCCTGAGCCCAGGTATCAGTATCGGTATCGGGAAGGGAAAAAGGATATCGGAACATCTCTAATTGGGATCTCGCCTGGGGTGCTGAAAGGGTTCAGTTCAACTCAAACCAGGTGTACACTGTATGATTTTGCCAGGATTTAGCAGTCTGAGACAGATTTTGTTGATCCTAAAAGATTCCTCTGATTGCTAGTTTGACATGTACATTGACTGCCGATTAATGAGCATTGCGATCATATTTTACCTCAGATGAAATTCTGCCAGTGTCAGGCAGTGTGGTTTCTCCTACGACAACCGTCATATCAAAAGCCAATAGGAGCACAGAACTTAATAAAGCAATTGGTGCAACAACTACAAACCAGCACTTGCTCCACACACATCATATTTTTTTCAGTTTTTTTTTTTTCAGGACAAGCCATGATCAAAACTAAAGCTAGAAATTGTTTTAGTTTCTAGCCAACAATTTAATTCTGCATGTAAAGCAGTTCATAGTCACCAAGCTTGTCGTGGATTGATGACGTAAACCTCTGTTTTGTGTGTGTCAGTCTTGACTGCACATGTAGTCTGACATTAATGACAACTCAGATCCTACAGTTTGACATGGCCCACAGTGGGGAATATGTTCATGAAGTCGGACAAGCAGCAATTGTATAAATCGTGTAACAGTGTGCACCCGGCTTTATTCATGGCTCTCACAATACACTGTCACTTAAAGGGGGGGGTGAAATGCTCATTTTCACTCAATCTCCTGTTAATCTTGAGTACCTATAGAGTAGTATTGCATCCTTCATATCTCCAAAAAGTCTTTAGTTTTATTATATTTATAAAAGAAAGATAGGCTGTACCGAGTCTTTCCGGAAAAAAACGAGCGGCTGGAGGCAGGCCGTGTGGGCGGAGCTAAAGCTGTGCTAACGCGCCAAGCTAACAACACACAGAGACAATAGAAGCAATTTTACTCACCGCCTGCGGTTCCAACGCACGACCACGAACCTTTATCGTTGGGACTGCTCGATCCTTAAGCATTAGACGATCTGCAAATCCGTCGATCTGGGCTTTGTTTATAAAACAATCATCGTCGAAATGCAGGGAACAAACAGTCTTGCACAACCTCCGTTGATGCTCTGAAAAAACAAACTCCATCCACTGCTCCCTTAGCGCTGGGTTCTTTGGGAATCTGTGCAGGGTTGTCTTGCCCTGGCAACCAAAAACCCACTTCTTTGGTGACATTGACTTCCCTAAAGCCGATGGGCGTACTGCTTTCGCTCTCTTGCTCTGCTCTACGAGTGCGCGCGCGCCCGCGGTTCTTCCGGCAGAAGTGCCCTTAGGACCCGTATAAGGAAATTCCGCCCCATCTGACGTCACACATGCCCATACTCGAAAAAAACTTTCCAAAACTTGTGACAAACCGGAAGGAGCATTTTTGGAACAGAAATACTCCTTCAAACGTACAATTTAATTTTTGAAACTTTGTCCATGTTTAGCATGGGAATCCAACTCTTTAACAGTGTAAAAAACTCAGTATGCATGAAATAGCATTTCACCCCCCCCCCCCCCCTTTAATGATCAATGTAAAAAACACTAGATTATAATAGCATGGCACAACATCTATTACACATCTAGGTTAAGAAAATATGGAGTAGCCACTTGCTTTTGTGATCTGTTTTGGTTTTAATTGTAATAGCGAGTGAGCCAAGAAGCTGGGTGTGTTTGCTTTCTTTTGATTGAGGACAGTTACAAGGATACATTTTTGGTTTTATCTTGTATTTTTGGCATGGTCATTTGTGAATTTGTTGCATATTTAATTTTTTTTTATTTTGGTCTGAAGCATAATCTCTGTTGTGATTTGACTCTGAACAGAACTTAACCATACAATGGTGGTCTGTAACACCAACAAAAGCTGACACTGATACAGTCTCAAGAGAAGAAGTGTTGGGCTGAGTAATGGGGGAATTGGGAATAAATGATTCCCCTGGTATGTAAATGGAAATGAAAGGACAAGTAATGCCCCAGGCTGCCTCCCCTAAACCCCATTTGTTGTGCTAGACAAATCAATTGTGTGCAACGGCAAAGGTGATCTTTATGTGCTTCTTTTGTTTGTTTAGATGAACAGTGAGCATGTCTGCCTCTTGAGTCAGCTGGGATAGGTGAGCAAATAAGCACCATTAGTATATCAACAGGAGGTATGATAAATTGTCTTCTTTGATGACAAATTGTCTGTATGATAACAACGCACACTTACTTTGAGCTGTCACCAGAGTGATCAACAAACATTGAGAGCAGTGATTCTCAGCCCTGTTCCTGGAAGTCTCCACAACACTGCACATTTTGTATGATCCCTAATAAAACACCAGCTCATTAATAGAGACTTCAAGACGTGAGATGGGTGTGACAGATTAGGGAGACAGTCAATGTGTGCAGTATTGGTACCAACTGTGTTCTGCTGTGCTTCTGTGCATTTCTCTTTCTGCATTGGTCCAACACAGAAACTACTGAGAGGAAATTTATAATAAAATGTGTATCAAATATATAAGGCTACATTCATACTGTCGGTCCAAATCCAAATGTTTGTGTATCCAATTGGAATCTGATCTAAAATTATTGACTGTCCATATTGTGTATCTGTTCAGGTCCGATTTATGTGTCCCATGCCATTTTCGTTTTCCTGAATATCTGCATTGGTTTCTATGGCAACAATGTTGCGTTAGTAAGTATACGCCAAAAACAACAACAACAACAACAACAACAACAACAACAACAACAACCACAAAATGGAGGGGTTTGCAAAACAGATGTTGTCTTATTTACAACATGACATATGTGTAGCCACCGCGCTGGACTACTTCTGAGTCCACGGCAGAACTCTAGCAGCTTTATTCTGTGCTGTCGTCTCAACCGGCTTCAAAACATGTCTCCATTATATTGTCATTTTCTGCTTGTTCGGTACTTTGCAACAACACAACCTTGTTTCTTGTTTTCCGACTTTCAGCATGTTTCCTAACAAAGTCTGACATGTTTACGTTTTACGTGAGAAAGTCACCAACCACGCGAAATCTGATTAGAGCAGACTCAAATGGATTTCCAGAAACTGAATAGGATTTCAAACTAAATATGAATGTAGCTCAAAACCGATTTTTAAAAATAGCATTTCATGTAATATTTTGCCGTTTACACTTGCTAAATCTAACCAGATTTCAATCAGATTTGCACAAAGATCAGTCTGTACGAGGCTTAACTGGGTGGCAACAGTTAACATTTTGGAAAGGCACAGGTGATGGCTTTAAAACTAATATCGAATAATTGACAAAGTCACTCCTCATGTTTGCTGGATAACAGATGAGCCAGGGTAAAGCACGATAGTAAACAAATCTCTAAAATCACTACGCAATAATGAGTGTGTGAAGTGAATTAGTGTAAACACTATGAATGAAATGAGCGCAAATAAAATGGCTGCGATGCCTCTCCGTCTGTCTCTCAGAAATCAGAGTTTGGCAAGAGCACATCAACTAAAGAGCACACACAATGCTGTATAGAACTATATATATATATATATATATATCCTTATATATATATATATATATATATATATATATATATATATATATATATATATATATATATAAGATGAAGAGGTGCTCAACTGTGACAGCTAATGTGTTTACTCACAGAATCAGACACTACTGCTATTTTTATAGCACATTTCCCGTTATGAATTATAATACCATTTGGTTTGTAGGTCCGTTGGGTTTGAATGCTTTCACACCTCAAGCGAACCGCCCCAGAGTTCATTTGCAATCGGGCCGAGGCCATCTCGTTCAGGCGGTCTCGGAGCAATTGTTGCGCAATTGCTGTGTTCACATATGCCTAAACAAACCGAACCAAGGTAGAAAACTCAACAGGTTCCGAAACAAACACTCAGCACTCTAAGGCTTGTAACTTTCCATTGTCAGTTACTCTTGATCCTGTTGGGTATCCTCTATATGGCAACCCGCAAAATAAACTTCAGTCCCCTTTTGAACTCGGCCTTCACTCAGGGAGTAACGACCCTTAAAAAGTTTCCACTGAAATACAATCCTTAATCATAAAATAATGTAAAAAGGTATTTTTATATGTAAATGACATTTAGAAACTTTGAAATAAATGAGCAATGAATAAGTACCTATACAAAAAAAGCATAAGAAATTATATTTATTTATAATGCAAGATTTTATTTGACATGCAGAGTAAACCAATGCACACAGAGGCTTTCTCTCTAAAAATAAAATTAGCTTATTGATGCAGTTCAGTCTGCTATTTTATTCCAAATGTTACTCCTAATCTGAGGTTTCCATAAATATTTATTTTAATACATAGAGTTATGTTTCAACTAACTAATGTTGCAATGCAGAAATATTTAGTAATGCGTAAGTTGTAACTTACTGCGCACTATGGGTTTTGGTACACACACACAAACACACACACACACACACACACACACACAGATATCAACAATATCAGTGAAAAACATGCAAATCCAAGCAAGAATTGTTTTACTGAGGATGTCTTTAGGAGTTTTATATTTCACGCTGCATGCCATAACCTTAAATAAAGATGCAGACGCAACGTGGCACTGCGAAGGCCTCAGATAATGGCCAAACAAGGAAAAGAACAACAATAACATTAAGCTCCTCCAAACAGCAGGCCAAAAGTCACAAATATGTCCATACCAAAACACATGCAATCCTTCAGCCAGCAGTTGAAGTGCTGATGCCTGCCCTTTGACAACACTCACCACAGCAGACTAACACCTGTTTGGCTCCAAAGAGCCCCAGAAATGAGATAAAAGAGAAAGAAATCCAAACGATTGTGATTTATTGCTACTTGTGTACATACGAGTAAAGGGTGAAAAAGCAGACAGCAAGAAATCCATTTCAAATTGAATTTCCTTTGTTTGAAACAGCCCACTCCAAAATCACACAAAAACTATCATAGAGCCCATAAATGACATTGGTGCAATAATCTACAGCGACATGTCCCTGTCGCTGATAAGCCACCTCAAAGAATGGGGAGGGGGCGATCGATACTAACTATTCATTTCTGAAATTATCTTCACATTGATCCAGGGGCAAGTGCCAGCAAGGCAGGAGCACACTGACTTTAATACAATAATTATATAAAGGGTTACACGCTCATCCTCAAGTAACCAATAAAGGCTGTCAGCAAGAGCAGGGCATAGAGCAATCCCATAATCCATCAGCACTTTGCCCCTTGACCCACAGGCTTTCAGGCTTTTTATGAAGCCTCTACAAGAGTTGCTTACAGAAGGATACAATGACTACAAAGATTTCAAAAGAAAAGAAGAACAAGAAACGATTTCGTATGAGATATCTGTGAACTGTGAAAGAGTTTCTTTAAGGGGTTTATTGCAACTGGCTGCAGATCTTTTGACAAATGAGAGCAAAAAAGAAAAAAGAAAGAAGACAAGAATGTTAGCACAGAATATTCTGAAATGTAGTTAAAAAGCTGATTAGTCTATTCCAGGTAAATGTAAAATATTTTCCAAAAAAAAAAACATGAGTATAGCAAGGTAGGCATGTGGCCTATTGAAAAAATATAAGCCATATCTGTGTCCTACATTGCAGCAAATTCACTTCTGCATCTGTTTGTGGCATCGCAATGATGTAAGCTAAAAATATGAATGGACAAAATGGATTACATTTGTATGAATCATTTGAAGTTATCTGGAGACTTTTCAAACCAAGGAAAAATGATGTGCCACCTGTTTATTGTAACCAGCTAGGAGAGGTTTATCAACAAAGCCCATCAGCAGTAATGAGCCATCTGTCTGGTCCAATTCTTCAACCAAAAAGATTAGTATATGTAATATGAGGGAGTGATAGGGGACCTTTCGTTTATCACATGCTTGATTTTCTGAACAATAAACCTTTCATGAATGCTTTTGTCTGCAGCTATAATATGATCAAGGTTCTGGGAAAGCTTTGGTGGATTTCATATTTCAAAGGCTGTCACTAAAGCTTATTAACACATTTTTGCATTTCACCTGCATATAAATGGCCCGCCAACGGGGCTCCCCCATTCGATGCTGTGAGCTGCAGGCTCCCGTCGGACGCTGCGAGGGCCCTCCAGGTTGGCCATTTGGAGTCACTCTTAACACTGTCGTCAGGGCTTGCCCATCCGATGCCATGAGCTCCCGGTCGGGGCATTGGAATCACTCGCACCTGCGTTCGGCCAGCGGGACTCACCCGTCCACTGCCTTGAGCTGCTGGCTCCCGTCGGATGCCCTCCCGGTCAAGTGACCAGGCTCCTCCCCGCAAACACCATTCTGACAACTTTATTGCACACATTTTTGGGGGGGTTAGTCAATAAATTCCCTGCTGCTGTCCCTGCTTGTTCCCGGTCTAATTATCTTGTTCCAGTTCCTTGTTTGGATGTTGTTCCCTGTGTGGATTATCTTTGGTGGTATTTTTTGAATACACTTTATGCTGCCATTGGATCCTGGATCTCCTCTTCCCTGCCCCTATGTAATTGTAGCAATTGTAATGTTAATACTTTTGATTGTATTTGCCCTGTCGCAATTACTAACGGTAAAACTACAATACACAGGAGCTAAATCATTTAGATACACAGGTAGATAGACAATACAAATTGTAGCTTGTTAATTGAGGATGCAGGAAAACCAGCTAGTAATGCATTACAGTGATAGAGTCTAGAGGTCATGAATGTATTAACTAGAATTTTTTCATCAGAAACAGATAGTATGTTGCGTAGATTAGCGTAGATTTTTATATAAACACTTTTATATAATGGTTTAAACTCTCTTCCCATCCTGGTAGCAATCAGTAATAGATATGAAAAAAATTACATATATCTTCTGTGGGAGTCTCAATTCCCAAAAATGTTCGTCCAATAATTGCATTCGGTCCGAGTACAATAATATGATATCCTACCTGCCTGTCAACATATGTATTTCCATACCTCCACGCACCTGCTCGCGCAGACACACGTCATCAGCGCGGTCCGTAAGGAACAGATGTCAGTCACGAGTGTCAGTAAACAAACAGCAGCTGCCTTTTACACCATGTCGTAACCGTAATCACGATATGGCAACCCGTGATGTTCTTGGATTTGGATTTATGTGTTTCTATGGCAACACTATCAAAGCAGAAATTAATCTGCAGCAGTCAGGTGGTACAAGCTCTGTAAGTTGTTTACATTCATTATTATTGTAATATTATGTGCTTCGAGACATTAAATAATTTAAAGCATAACTCTAGCCAAAATGCAACCTGGGTCTTTTTCTTTAATCTACCCGAGGCAAACTTTAGTTTAAAAGCATAATTAGAATGGAAACGGCACTTTTAAGTTTGACCGTATTTTCATTTTCGGTCAAATTGCCTTTTGAATGGGAGTGCTTGGGGCACGACGATGACAGCATCTAAATCGCTATTTTTTAAACACTAAGAAAGCTTGACACAACATGAAACTGTGCTGGAAGTATCACCAGGGGCTCTACACATGAACTCCAGCACTGAGAACAGTGTTTGTGTACACAGAGTTTACTAAAAAGAAAGATTTTGAACAACTCTCTGTAGCTGTTGTTGTTTCCGTTCGCCAGCCTTTTGTCAGGCAAAAACAGTGGATCTAATTTTTTATTTTTTATTTTCTTTAATCCTCGCTTGTCTGTCTTATGCTACTCTAAGCAATGCCTGAACTTTGTGTTTTGAGCACTTCTTGCGTTGTTTTTGCCTCTTCATGATGATTCACTTGCTGTATTCCTCATTTGTAAGTCGCTTTGGACAAAGGCGTCTGCTAAATGACTAAATGTAAATGTACAGGACGGTAGCTCTCAGTTCTAAATAATCTGGCTGCAGAATCAGCTTGTGATATGTAAAATGATGTGATAGCAGATTTCATTTACGGTTAATGGGTGTAGGCTACATTTGACATAATAAATAAATATCATTCAGTGTTTATTTCAATGTGCAGCAGCTTTTTCCACATAGGCTAATGCTCTTTTCACATAATTAAATGTTCTCTAATCCAACCTGTGTAATTTCTTAATTAGGCTAATGAAATTAACATTTGACTTCCACTCAGCCAACAGCAAGAAGGCAGAGGCTCGCAAAATGGGGGGATGGAGAAGATATAGCCACAATACCAAGTATTGGAAGAATATTAAAATCCAACAGGAAAAAGAATAACTGTTGCTTTTGTATTTTCAGGAAATAAAGATGACCAAATAAACTGTGAATAATTTGTGTATTTAACAGCGGTGGGGGTTACGACAAATATCTCGCACTATCCTCCCATTCCATACAGTAATGTTTCAGAGGGAGCGATGATGGGATTATGCGTGTCATCACTGCATCCAACCACACTGGAAATCCTAAAGGAAATTCTGATTATTAGGTTACTTTCAGAGGAGACAGCAAGATGTTATCAAGTGAACGTCATTTATCAGATTAGCCTCATTTAAACCGATTTCTCCAACACTGACCTGCAATCCTGTGAATCTCCTCTTTGATGGATCTCACGGGTTTGTGTCGAGGAAACAACACAAAAACTCTCAGAAAGTGTCTGAGAGCGAGGCACACTCTCCTTTCCGCTCTGATACAGTGGACTTACTAATGTGCTCTGCATCTCCAATGTTATATAGAAAAATGTGCAATGAATGAATGTACATCACTGCAAAAAATGCTTTTCTTACTTAGCCTTTTTGCCTTGTCATTTCCAGTAAAAATATCTAAAGATTCTTAAAGAGCATCTTGCAGGTAAAAAAATAAATCTAAATGATTATATAACCGTGTATGAAAATACCATATGAAAAGATAATGCAGGATTTTAAATGTTTTAAAACAACATAATGACACAAATTTAGTAGATAAAGTGAGCGTTTCTTTGACTGCTCGTACAAACCGCTTTTTTTTCAACATCGCGTCATTTTACGTCACACGAGGGAGACGTGTGCTGTGTTCTGCCGCCGCTCAGTGCAGAGTGGGTTGGTATTCAGTAAGACCGGTCGTGAGACAGTGTGTTTTCAGTAGTGTTGGTATTTCAATTTATCATCGTCATGGTAAATGTATGTGTTTGTGGAGCTTGCAAAAACTCCAGCCTGTCAGGACATCGAGTCCACCGGTTTCCTAACAGGAAAAAGGACGGTGCTATCTTTCGTGCCTGGGTGCGGGTTGTGCAGGTGAAGAGACGGGATTTCTCTTCCGCGTCGGCTTCGGAAAACGCAGTCGAGTGTAGTGTTCACTTCAGATCGGAGGATTATCGTCCCGGCGATATGAAGGAGTTCAACATGGGATACCGAAGTAAGAACCGGGTGAGACTCAGAGCTGGTGCGGTTCCTTCAGTGCACGCATCTTCGGGTTCTCCCGCTGGATGTAGGCGCGAGCACAACATCAACTGGCAAACGCAATGTAAGCGGAACGAAACTGAGCTAACGGTTACTCGTTATTGTGTTTGTGTGGACCGTTTATCAGTTTGGACCAGTGCAGCGCGAGCCTGATCAAGCAACACTGTAGCCTAACTGCGAGATCCAGTAAATAAAGCATTTGAGTTCGCCACTGAAGTAATAACATCGCTGCGAGATCTAGTGAGAAATATTCACATTTCTCCGTTATTAACGGATCAAACAGCGCTGACGTGGAAACCAGGAATAAACATTGTGCAATGAATGAACGAACTATCCAGTGTCCACAGATCAGCAACATTCACCATGGCTTTACTGTAGTAACACTAACTGCAACCATGGAAGTTTGGCATTTTCCACTAAGGCCCAGTATGCATCCACCTCCCTGCAACACTGACTTTCCTCAGCTGTAAACATTGCCTCGCATTTCCCACACAAGCACCTGTGGAACAAAAAATGTATCAGGAATAAATATCTCTCTGTCTCTCCATGAGAAACTGCTAAGTTATATCACGTAACGTTAGTCTAGGCGGATATTAATGAGCATGACAAACGCCTGATCAAAGCTTAGTTTCTGTTATTGTAAGTTCCAATATGTTCTGTCTAACATTAATCCTGGCCTGTCCCTGTTCTCTTGGCAGCCTAGCAGGCTCATAATTGTTTGGCTGTGGTCCGTCAACAATTTCCTCAGCGTCCGAAATGTCATTGCAATCCATATTTCCCTGTTGTGTGAATCGACCGCTCTCCCTCGTGCTATGTCACGACTCTCGCCCGTCACGTCCATTTTCAGATGCGGAAGTAAAATTTTCTCACAAAAACGACTCCAGAAGCCATTGTAGCATATTTATAAGTTTTTTTTAAAGAAAATCTAGTTCCTACATTATTTTTCTATACATTGACTTGTTGGGTCTTCTAACCTGCAAGTTGCTCTTTAAATCAAGATGCATTTCCTACATAAGAAAAAATGACATGGAATTTAGTCTTTCCTGGAAAAAATAATAATAATAATTTAAGTGCATTTTTCTTATTTTGCAAATTATCTGCCAATGGGGTAAGAAAAATAATCTTGTTTCTGTTTGCATTAAGATTCTTTTTGTAGCGTGAATGAATGAATGAAGTATTTAAACATCGCTTACGCTTTAAAAGGGGGAGAAGACTGAAAGAAACTCTGGGTTCACCATTTACCTGGAACAGGATTCTAAAGTGAAGAAACATGATAACTACCTAATATTGACTAAGGTCTTTGTAAGCTTTAGAGATTTCTGTACGATTATGAATAGTGATTCCTTCAGATGGATTTGGTAACACTTTAGTCATTACTAGTGTGTTCCCATGATCTTCACTTTAGAATACTGATCCAAATTATTAGTAGTTCCTTTAGAAGGATGTAGTAACACTTGATTCATTACTAATGGGTTACCATTACCTTATATTAAACATTATTAATATTATTTATGAACCTGTTTTTAGTAGTTCTTATAGTCTTCAGTGAGGTATGAAAAATAGTAGTTACTGATTAGCTAATAGTGAACTACCACATTCAACTGAGTGCAATTATTTACTAATTTGTTAATCAGAGTTTCTTGTTAGTTAATAGTAGTTACTAGAATGTTAATAGTGCGTTACTCATTCGTTCCTGTGTAGTTATTCATTAATGAAGGAACGGTATTCTAAAGTGTTACTGAAAAATTTTCTTGACTCTTAAAAAACTTTAATTAATGCTTTCACGTAACAAATCTGCTTCACAGGTCAAATGAAATGCTTCAATTTATCGTGATGATGGATATAATGATAAATAATGGAAATAATTGGGAATCATGGAGCAAGTAGTACACATTTTATTTATCTATTATAACTTTTATGTCGTTTTGATTTCTTGGCGGTGTGTGATGTTCTTTTGTAACATGATGGTGAGTGAGGGCTCGGCCGCGGCTGATCGTGGAGTTTGAGGGAATGGAGACCGCACTCGCACCACTGCAGCTGGCTTCTGAAATCTCTGATGAGGATTTGGAACTGGATTATTCCCGTAGTCTCCCGTCTTCAGCTTCTTTAGCTGGAAAATAACTTTATTAAAGAACCGCTATAAAGCCAAAACAATCTCTGTTACCTTAAATTATAAGTTTATCTCTGTAAAGCTGCTTTGATACAATCTACATTGTTAAAAGTGCTATATAAATGAAGATGACTTGACTTGACTTCACTTGCCCTGCAAAGCTTGATGTCGTCTGCGTCTCCAGTGATCTCCAACCTCCTCTACGAAAGACATTCAGTCCTCCGGCCCCGCCTCCACTGAGTCCCTTTAGTGTGGATCCGCCTCGGATCTCCTGGTCTCCAGCTCCGCCTTGGCGAGGGCATCCCGTCTCCTCCTCCGGCTGCCGAGCTCGTCACTCCACCTCGGCTCGACAACCAGTTGGCTCCACCTGGGGCAGTCGTCCTTGTGGCTCCACCAGGCTCCCTCATCCCTCCGGTTTCTCCTCGGTTAGTCGTTTCTCTGTCTGTGCCACGGACAGCTGCAGCTGCGCTTCGTCCCTTCACCCCTCGGCTCCGATGGGCTCAGCCTTTCACACCGCCTCTGGAACCCTGACTCCACCTCGTTCACTCGTCTCTGCGGCTCCGACACGGCCTCCAGATCCATCGGTGTCGCTTGGTCTCATCGGCTCTCTGGTTCTGCCTGGGTCTCCACCTCCATCAGCTCCCACCATCATCACCGCTCTGGTTTCCCCGCTGTTATTTACTTCTATGCCCTTTGCCTGCCCTTCATTCTAACCCAATCGTTTTTTTTTTTTTGTTCTTCTAACCCTAACCCAATCGTGTCATTTTGCCTGCTTGAGTTAGAGTTTCGAGATATAATGCAGAAGCACAGAGGACCAGCATTTCTCGCGTGAGCATCACAATGCACTTGCGACACGTGCCCCCCCCCCTCGGGGATCGCACAAATGACAGTACACAGGGAACAGCGATTTATATTTTTTAAATATTGGTGTTTTTCTTAGACACGCCGATCATTTTGCTTCAGAAGACATAGATTCATCCACTGGGGTCGTATAATTTACCGTCACGATCGCTGTGTGTGTTTTTTCAAGCATCAAATGAGCGGCAGCTACTTTCATTATATGCATCATATGGGCGCACAGAGATAGATTATGTTCTTAAAAATCTGGTTGTGTTTATCTAAAGAAAGAAAGAAAGAAAGAAAGAAAGAAAGAAAGAAAGAAAAAAAGTAGTTGTAATGATCAGAGAAAGCTCTCAGACACTCTTGACTGTTTCGGAAGTTGTATTAACACAAGCAGTGGTTTGGCTGATGCTCTCGCCTCACACTTGCTAGCATGAACGGCTTAGCCCACACACACCGAGAGTGCAGACTCGCTGCTCTATCAGAACACGCCGCCCCCCAAAACACCCAGACGATCCCCTTTCACACATAAACAGAACATACATGCAATTTGTTTAAACACACAAACAGGACAAGCAAACAACTCTTCTGTTCCTCTACACTACACATCGGGGATGGCATGAGGTGAGTAAATTATGAAAGAAATGTTTATTTTTGGGCAAACTATTCCTTTCTTATCAGGTTTTTACCATAGCATTTGTACAGTCTTTTACTACTAGTGTAATTAAAATAACATTATATGTATGCAGTGGTTTAATAAAGTGTAATTACATGTGTTTATATGTGTCCGGCTCCACCATGAGAGTCTCCAGACCCACTGGGTCTCTTCCTCTGGCATGAGTCGTCTGTCAGGTGTAGATTTTAATTGTTTATTTACTATAAACACTTTTAAGGAACAATATTATTTGTTGACAATGTTTTTGAAAATTACAATAACCCTTATGTGACTAATCATTTTAATGATTAATGCAGAAAGGATAATCCACGGAAATGAATCTGTTATAAGAAACGTTTTTAATAAACTAAACAAATTAAGTGGGAATCGTCTCGCATTTACGGAATGTTGTGAAACAATGTTGCTAAAGCACTTTTGCATTTGACAATTTCTACACCGTTACAAGCACATGGACAGCCTTATTCAATCAGGATTAGGCCAGAGTTTGAATCTGAACACTGATTGTTTTTTTTTATTTACTCACTTAATAATGATTTTTTGTTCTTTAATTGTCATATTATTTAAAAAAAAATATATATCGTGAGTGTTGTACAATATTGATCATTTTTGCAGATTTGAATTGGTTAATGTTAAAAAAATGTTCACTGATGACATGCACATGCAATCACAGTATGATCTGCATATGAGTACCTTCATAATAAGAATTATTGCAGCCACTGTGTTTCTAAAATAAATTATTTTCAAGACTGCTAACTGGAATTAAACCCCAAAACCAAAAGCGTAAATTTTGCCTATCATTATAATTTAGTAAACAAAAATCATAAAATAATTTCCAAATCCTTCATATTAGCAGCATATCTGCAGTCTTCTATTATATATTCTATTTCAGGTTTCAGTTTGAAAATGCCACAAGATGTTTAGTCTAAATGTGTATTCTAATGTGCAATCTAAATGCAGTTTTAATTGTGTTAAAGATAATTTCTGATAATGTGGCAAAATGGCTTTGAGCAAAAGAAACATAATAAATATTGAAACGATGCAGTGAGGCATGATTTCAGTATTTGTCTTAATTGCTTGAGACGGCAACAATAGTGAGTCACTAGTCTGTGGCGACGAGTGTTTCACCTGAAACAAACAGAAGATGTATCTATTATCTGAGCCTTACCAAGGTCAGTGACCTATGACAGATAGAGGGGTGAAAACATTAGAAACCGTGCAATTTAATCTTAACACAAATAAAAGACAGAGTCCCAAGGAAGCAGCATCACAAAAGGCTGAAGAACAGACAATGTCTTCGACAGATTTGTCCCCCACTGGATCCAGGACGTTTTGTCTTCTAGCTAGTCAAAAACATTGCACCAGCCCCATTCCCCTCACCCTGCTGACACTTGTATTAATGGCATTTTGGTCAAAGGCAGATGATTGTGAGAACGGGTTGCAGAGAGCAGTGGATGGACCCGCTGACACCGACGTCGATGCTATGCTGAAGATTTCTACTGCACATAATAATGTGTTCTTATGAATTATTGCACAGTGAACTTTTTGTTTGTTTTACCAAAACTGGTCAAATTACATGGTTTGTCTTTTTAGGCTAATAATGGTTTTAAAAAAATTTAAATATCAAAATGAATTATCAAAAGAGATTTAAAAAAAAAAAATATATATATATATATATATATATATATATATATATTGGCCAATATTATTTAGACAGGTTGAGATTGATGTGTTCAGTAGTGTGGAGGAACAGTAGTGTCTGTATAGAGCATCACAACAGCAGAATAAAAGAAAGAAAGATAGGTAAAACATTATGTCGAAGATTAAAAACAAAGGATGATGTACAAATCTGTCTTATGACTGTGTGATCTTTGTTGGGATCGGTGTTGTGTAATTAGTCGGCTAATGGGACCAGTAGGACTTTCCCCCAACACTGTTTGCCTTTGTTCACTCCACTTTTTGAAATCTCCAGTCCTTCATTCATCATAATTTAATTATACGTATAGTCATCAAACATGTAAACAGAATGCTTTCAGTTTACAAATTTAGATTATATGTGTCACTCTCATTTAAACACAAATTACATAAAGTCATTATCATTATTATCCAGTAGTTAAAAATAACAATATGTATATATGCATTTCAGGAGCGCTTTAAACAGAAATACAGTGCTGATTTTGGAGCACTTTTCTCATACATTTTATTGCTTAATGACAGCGAGGATTGCTTGGCTGTGAAATGTTTGCCTTAAATGATGTTCTACATTGCAGAAATGACACTGTGAGTGGAAAGAAAACATTTCCACATGAATGATGCGCCCGTGTAAACAGTGATGAACTGTACATCACACTGAACCTTACATGCGCTAGTATTCAAAGACATATACGTGCCTCTGCTTACCATGAAATAGATCTAAATAAAACCCAGTTTGAAGCAGTCAAATGGCTGACAGCTGACACAGAGCACTGATAATGGCCTAACATTAGTACAAACTAAGCTTATCATTATTTCTACACTTCTACCTAATTTAAGGTTTTATCATTATTACTGAAAGACGAAACACTGTCCCTCAGATTTGTAAGACTTTAATAAGACATTCAGAGATGACATCTGAAGAAAAATATGCGAGGGCATGACTTTAATTCCCTGTAGAGATGAAAAATAAATGATAAGACATGGGATTAAATGCTGTATTTAATATCTAGCATTAAGCCTGGATGTTAAGTAATCTGATCCAGGACATTGTAGATTTCTTGAGACATCTGCAGATGATCTAGATACATCCGAACAATACAAATCAGCTTTCTTAATGCCCTGTTTTTCATTTGATTATGTTATACATCCAGGGTTGGGGTAAAGCAATGCACTACAGAAATAATTATGATTACATTTTATTTTAATTCAGTTTAATCCTCTTTAATACAAATATGTCAATGCTCTGCGTACTGGGCTGATAAAAATAGAATTATAAGAGCCCTCAGTTAATGTATCATCGTCTGTGGGAATTAGCATTGAAGCTATAAGGGTATTTCACTTCACAGCATGACCTCCTGTTCCTCTGTAGATCACGTATCCCATTCATTAGCCAGTCCTTTCGTTCTCCACGCCTTTATAATATTACTCAATTTATATTCAGAAGCGGCCTCGAGGGAGAGAGACCAGCGCTCTGAGACGGCCCCTCCTCATCACACAATCACAATATTTAAAGGCCAGCAAAGAGATTTTTAATGCTCATAGTAGACACCCATTTAAAGTGGATTGCTTTGGTTTAATATGACTTTAACAGGCTGGCGGTCATATGTGAAGAATGAATAAACTAATCTGGGAGAAGACGAGGTACAATGAAATATAAAAAGACTGAATATGAGATGACAGGTGCACTTTATGAGATATAACAATGAAAGAGGACAAGAGAAATGAATGAAGATGCTTTTGTATGTATTGTTTGAATCTGTCTATCATGACTAAAGACACTGAACGGGCCCAGACCAAATGAAACGCACTGTACGGGACCAGACCCAATGAAACGCACTGTACGGGGGCCAGACCCAATGAAACGCACTATACGGGCCCAGACCCAATGAAACACACTGTACGGGCCAGACCCAATGAAACACACTGTACGGGGGCCAGACCCAATGAAACACACTGTACGGGACCAGACCCAATGAAACGCACTGTACGGGGCCCAGACCAAATGAAACGCACTGTACGGGCCCAGACCCAATGAAACACACTGTACGGGCAAGACCCAATGAAACGCACTGTACGAGGGCCAGACCCAATGAAACGCACTATACGGGCCCAGACCCAATGAAACACACTGTATGGGCCAGACCCAATGAAATACACTGTACGAGCCCCAGACCCAATGAAACACACTGTACGGGCCCAGACCCAATGAAACACACTGTACGAGGGCCAGACCCAATGAAACGCACTATACGGGCCCAGACCCAATGAAACGCACTGTATGGGAAGCAGACCCAATGAAACACACTGTACGGGGCCAGACCCAATGAATCACTCTGGATGGGGCCAGACCCAATGAGGCCAGACCCAGTGAAACACACTGTACAAGGCCCAGACCCAATGAAACACACTGGATGGGGCCAGACCCAATGAAACACACTGGATGGGGCCAGACCCAACGAAACACACTGGATGGGCCCAGACCCAATGAAACACACTGGATGGGGCCAGACCCAATGAGGCCAGACCCAATGAAACACACTGTACGGGCGCAGACCCATTGAAACGCACTGTACGGGGCCAGACCCAGTGAAACACACTGTACGGGGGCCAGACCCAATGAAACACACTGGATGGGGCCAGACCCAATGAAACACACTGGATGGGGCCAGACCCAATGAAACACACTGGATGGGGCCAGACCCAATGAAACACACTGGATGGGCCCAGACCCAATGAAACGCACTGTACGAGGCCCAGACCCAATGAAACGCACTGTACGGGCCCAGACCCAATGAAACGCACTGTACGGGGCCCAGACCCAATGAAACGCACTGTACGGGCCCAGACCCAATGAAACACACTGTACGGGCCAGACCCAATGAAACGCACTGTACGGGGCCAGACCCACTGAAACGCACTATACGGGCCCAGACCCAATGAAACACACTGTACGGGCCAGATCCACTGAAACGCACTATACGAGGCCCAGACCCAATGAAACACACTGTACGGGCCCAGACCCAATGAAACGCACTGTACGAGGGCCAGACCCAATGAAACGCACTATACGGGCCCAGACACAATGAAACACACTGGATGGGGCCAGACCCAATGAGGCCAGACCCAATGAAACGCACTGTATGGGAAGCAGACCCAATGAAACACACTGTACGGGGCCAGACCCAATGAATCACTCTGGATGGGGCCAGACCCAATGAGGCCAGACCCAATGAAACACACTGTACAGGGCCCAGACCCAATGAAACACACTGGATGGGGCCAGACCCAATGAAACACACTGGATGGGGCCAGACCCAATGAAACACACTGGATGGGGCCAGACCCAACAAAACACACTGGATGGGCCCAGACCCAATGAAACACACTGGATGGGGCCAGACCCAATGAAACACACTGGATGGGGCCAGACCCAATGAAACACACTGGATGGGGCCAGACCCCATGAGGCCAGACCCAATGAAACACACTGTACGGGGCCCAGACCCAATGAAACACACTGTACGGGGCCAGACCCAATGAAACACACTGTACGGGCCCAGACCCAATGAAACACACTGTACGGGTCCAGACCCAATGAAACGCACTGTACGGGCCCAGACCCAATGAAACACACTGTACGGGCCCAGACCCAATGAAACACACTGTACGGGCCAGACCCAATGAAACGCACTGTACGAGGCCCAGACCCAATAAAACGCACTGTACGGGCCCAGACCCAATGAAACGCACTGTACGGGGCCCAGACCCAATGAAACGCACTGTACGGGCCCAGACCCAATGAAACGCACTGTACGGGGCCCAGACCAAATGAAACGCACTGTACGGGCCCAGACCCAATGAAACACACTGTACGGGCAAGACCCAATGAAACGCACTGTACGGGCCCAGACCCAATGAAACGCACTGTACGAGGGCCAGACCCAATGAAACGCACTATACGGGCCCAGACCCAATGAAACACACTGTATGGGCCAGACCCAATGAAATACACTGTACGAGCCCCAGACCCAATGAAACACACTGTACGGGCCCAGACCCAATGAAACACACTGTACGAGGGCCAGACCCAATGAAACGCACTATACGGGCCCAGACCCAATGAAACGCACTGTATGGGAAGCAGACCCAATGAAACACACTGTACGGGGCCAGACCCAATGAATCACTCTGGATGGGGCCAGACCCAATGAGGCCAGACCCAGTGAAACACACTGTACAAGGCCCAGACCCAATGAAACACACTGGATGGGGCCAGACCCAATGAAACACACTGGATGGGGCCAGACCCAACGAAACACACTGGATGGGCCCAGACCCAATGAAACACACTGGATGGGGCCAGACCCAATGAGGCCAGACCCAATGAAACACACTGTACGGGCGCAGACCCATTGAAACGCACTGTACGGGGCCAGACCCA
This sequence comes from Scardinius erythrophthalmus, assembly GCF_964197995.2. NCBI lineage: Eukaryota > Metazoa > Chordata > Actinopteri > Cypriniformes > Leuciscidae > Scardinius > Scardinius erythrophthalmus. Next base: position 41,557,734 of record NC_138236.1, read on the forward strand.
GTGAAACACACTGTACGGGGGCCAGACCCAATGAAACACACTGGATGGGGCCAGACCCAATGAAACACACTGGATGGGGCCAGACCCAATGAAACACACTGGATGGGGCCAGACCCAATGAAACACACTGGATGGGCCCAGACCCAATGAAACGCACTGTACGAGGCCCAGACCCAATGAAACGCACTGTACGGGCCCAGACCCAATGAAACGCACTGTACGGGGCCCAGACCCAATGAAACGCACTGTACGGGCCCAGACCCAATGAAACACACTGTACGGGCCAGACCCAATGAAACGCACTGTACGGGGCCAGACCCACTGAAACGCACTATACGGGCCCAGACCCAATGAAACACACTGTACGGGCCAGATCCACTGAAACGCACTATACGAGGCCCAGACCCAATGAAACACACTGTACGGGCCCAGACCCAATGAAACGCACTGTACGAGGGCCAGACCCAATGAAACGCACTATACGGGCCCAGACACAATGAAACACACTGGATGGGGCCAGACCCAATGAGGCCAGACCCAATGAAACGCACTGTATGGGAAGCAGACCCAATGAAACACACTGTACGGGGCCAGACCCAATGAATCACTCTGGATGGGGCCAGACCCAATGAGGCCAGACCCAATGAAACACACTGTACAGGGCCCAGACCCAATGAAACACACTGGATGGGGCCAGACCCAATGAAACACACTGGATGGGGCCAGACCCAATGAAACACACTGGATGGGGCCAGACCCAACAAAACACACTGGATGGGCCCAGACCCAATGAAACACACTGGATGGGGCCAGACCCAATGAAACACACTGGATGGGGCCAGACCCAATGAAACACACTGGATGGGGCCAGACCCCATGAGGCCAGACCCAATGAAACACACTGTACGGGGCCCAGACCCAATGAAACACACTGTACGGGGCCAGACCCAATGAAACACACTGTACGGGCCCAGACCCAATGAAACACACTGTACGGGTCCAGACCCAATGAAACGCACTGTACGGGCCCAGACCCAATGAAACACACTGTACGGGCCCAGACCCAATGAAACACACTGTACGGGCCAGACCCAATGAAACGCACTGTACGAGGCCCAGACCCAATAAAACGCACTGTACGGGCCCAGACCCAATGAAACGCACTGTACGGGGCCCAGACCCAATGAAACGCACTGTACGGGCCCAGACCCAATGAAACACACTGTACGGGCCAGACCCAATGAAACACACTGTACGAGGCCCAGACCCAATGAAACACACTGTACGGGCCCAGACCCAATGAAACACACTGTACGGGGCCAGACCCACTGAAACGCACTATACGGGCCCAGACCCAATGAAACACACTGTACGGGCCAGACCCAATGAAACACACTGTACGAGGCCCAGACCCAATGAAACGCACTGAATGGGCCAGGCCCAATGAAACACACTGTACAGGCCAGACCCAATGAAACAAACTCTATGAGGCCCAGACCCAATGAAACGCACTGTACGGGGGCCAGACCCAATGAAACGCACTACACGGGCCCAGACCCAATGAAACACACTGGATGGGGCCAGACTCAATGAGGCCATACCCAATGAAACACACTGTACGGGGCCCAGACCCAAAGAAACGCACTGAACGGGCCAGACCCAATGAAACACACTGGATGGTGCCAGACCCAATGAGGCCAGACCCAATGAAACACACTGTACAGGGCCAGACCCAATGAAACACACTGTACGGGACCAGACCCATTGAAACACACTGTACAGGGCCAGACCCAATGAAACGCACTGAATGGGGCCAGACCCAATGAAACACACTGTACGGGCCAGACCCAATGAAACACACTGTACGAGGCCCAGACCCAATGAAACACACTATACGGGCCCAGACCCAATGAAACACACTGGATGGGGCCAGACCCAATGAGGCCAGACCCAATGAAACACACTGTACGGGGCCCAGACCCAATGAAACACACTGTACGGGGCCAGACCCAATGAAACGCACTGTACGGGGGCCAGACCCAAAGAAATGCACTGAACGGGCCAGACCCAATGAAACACACTGGATGGGGGCCAGACCCAAAGAAACACACTGGATGGGGCCAGACCCAATGAAACACACTGTACGGGGCCAGACCCATTGAAACGCACTGTTCGGGGCCAGACCAAGCGGCAACCTCCCTGTCTCTCTCTTGAAACCAACACGGAAGTGAGTTAAACTGCAATTCATTGACTGGCCGCTTGAGGCTGTTGTCAGAAGTGAGTCAAATCTGTATCTCCCCCATGTTAAAATGCCAAATTTTACAGCAGAAAAAAACTTGTTTACAGCCTGGTGTCTGTATGTTTTTTTGGTCTATACAGTTAATTTTGCCCTTCATGACAACTGTGAGGGGGGTGAATTTTTTTATAACTCATCCGTTTAGTTGATTAATATTTAAAGTTATGCATAATTAAGGGTGTGTCCACTTTTGAGTGACAGGTGGATTCCCGCTGATGTCAGTGCTAGCCGTTTGTCTGCTGTTAGCCGCGTCACTTCACCTAGGCAAATGTTGCTGCTGAACTTGCCATCTCTGCAGTGTTTGTGCTTTTTTCGGGATTATTTCATATAATTTAATACACCCATTACTTCACCCACGGCTTCGGATTCCGTCGTTGTCGTCGAGTATCGTTCGAGAGAACAACCAGCGCTGTATTTAAGTTGTTTTCATGTCTGACAATTTCGTTGCTTTTTGGAGTTTTCAGATTTAAAAAAGGTCTATAGATATAAAGGCTCGTTCGTTCTGCTCTCACGGAACAGATTGATTATAATATGCTTACCGTCAGATGAAATCCTGCAGGTGTCGGCGCTCCGTCCATGCAATAAATCCTTGAATGAGCGCGGATTTCTATCGCATTTACTTGAACTTCATAGGTAATATATCTATGGTTTAACCCATTTGAGATGCGGCCGAAATCAGAATTTAAAATGGACTGAATAAGCTCTCTACGAACTTGACGAGCGATGCCGCGCTGACGGAGACTATAAAGAGTGACTGACATGTAACTGTTATGCACATAAATCACTGTCACACACACTCTCTCAGAGTAATAGTTACTGCATAATACATTTTCAACTAGCAGAATAGTACAGAATCACGATACACAGTCTCACTTGTAGCCATGTCTTTTAACTATTATAATATTTCGAAGGGCAAAAACAGGAACTTTTAATTGGCTTTAAATCATCAGCTGTCACTTTAGCTCGAGGCCCTGTGCAGTCACAGACTTGGTACTTTCCATAGGGTATTTTCAGTAGCATATAGCATTAGCAGCTACCTCCCAAGCCTGAGCTAACTCGATCACGTCGAGGGGTGAGCGTGGTTTCAGGTCCTCAGCTCCACACACGCCCCGCCTCTTTGCCCATTTTCTGTTATCCGGGAGTGACGCAAGGTGACGCGAGGCCAAGATGGCGACGGCCAACTCCGCCCACTTTAGGCTTCAAAAATGCTCTTCAGAAACCTACGGGTGACGTCACGGACACTACATCCATATTTTTTTACAGTCTATGGGCCAGACCCAATGAAACGCACTGAACGGGCCAGACCCAATGAAACACACGGTACGGGCCAGACCCAATGAAACACACTGTACGAGGCCCAGACCCAATGAAACACACTGTACGGGCCAGACCCAATGAAACGCACTGGATGGGGCCAGACCCAATGAGGCCAGACCCAATGAAACACACTGTACGGGGGCCCAGACCCAATGAAACACACTGTACGAGGCCCAGATCCAATGAAACGCACTGTACGGGGCCAGACCCAATGAAACACACTGTACGGGCCCAGACCCATTGAAACGCACTGTTCGGGGCCAGACTCAATTAAACGCACTGAACGGGCCAGACCCAATGAAACACACTGTACGGGCCAGACCCAATGAAACACACTGGATGGGGCCAGACCCAATGAGGCCAGACCCAATGAAACACACTGTACGGGGGCCCAGACCCAATGAAACACACTGTACGAGGCTCAGATCCAATGAAACGCACTGTACGGGGCCAGACCCAGTGAAACACACTGTACGGGGGCCAGACCCAATGAAACACACTGGATGAGGCCAGACCCAATGAAACACACTGGATGGGGCCAGACCCAATGAAACACACTGGATGGGCCCACACCCAATGAAACACACTGGATGGGGCCAGACCCAATGAGGCCAGACCCAATGAAACACACTGTACGGGCCCAGACCCATTGAAACGCACTGTACGGGGCCAGACCCAGTGAAACACACTGTACCCCGTACAGACCCAATGAAACGCACTGAACGGGCCAGACCCAATAAAAGAAACACACTGTACCCCGTACAGACCCAATGAAACACACTGAACGGGCCAGACCCAATGAAACACACTGTACAGGCCAGACCCAATGAAACGCACTGAACGGGCCAGACCCAATGAAACACACTGTACAGGCCAGACCCAATGAAACACACTGTACGGGCCCAGACCCATTGAAATGCACTGTACAGGGCCAGACCCAATGAAACGCACTGAACGGGCCAGACCCAATGAAACACACTGTGCGGGCCAGACCCAATGAAACACACTGTACGAGGCCCAGACCCAATGAAACACACTATACGGGCCCAGACCCAATGAAACACACTGGATGGGGCCAGACCCAATGAGGCCAGACCCAATGAAACACACTGTACGGGGGCCCAGACCCAATGAAACACACTGTACGGGCCAGACCCAATGAAACACACTGGATGGGGCCAGACCCAATGAGGCCAGACCCAATGAAACACACTGTACGGGGGCCCAGACCCAATGAAACACACTGTACGAGGCCCAGATCCAATGAAACGCACTGTACGGGGGCCAGACCCAGTGAAACACACTGTACGGGGGCCAGACCCAATGAAACACACTGGATGAGGCCAGACCCAATGAAACACACTGGATAGGGCCAGACCCAATGAAACACACTGGATGGGCCCACACCCAATGAAACACACTGGATGGGGCCAGACCCAATGAGGCCAGACCCAATGAAACACACTGTACGGGCCCAGACCCATTGAAACACACTGTGCGGGGCCAGACCCAGTGAAACACACTGTACGAGGCCCAGACCCAATGAAACACACTATACGGGCCCAGACCCAATGAAACACACTGGATGGGGCCAGACCCAATGAGGCCAGACCCAATGAAACACACTGTACGGGGGCCCAGACCCAATGAAACACACTGTACGAGGCCCAGATCCAATGAAACGCACTGTACGGGCCCAGACCCATTGAAACGCACTGTTCGGGGCCAGACCCAATGAAACGCACTGAACGGGCCAGACCCAATGAAACACACTGTACGGGCCAGACCCAATGAAACACACTGGATGGGGCCAGACCCAATGAGGCCAGACCCAATGAAACACACTGTACGGGGGCCCAGACCCAATGAAACACACTGTACGAGGCCCAGATCCAATGAAACGCACTGTACGGGGCCAGACCCAGTGAAACACACTGTACGGGGGCCAGACCCAATGAAACACACTGGATGAGGCCAGACCCAATGAAACACACTGGATGGGGCCAGACCCAATGAAACACACTGGATGGGCCCACACCCAATGAAACACACTGGATGGGGCCAGACCCAATGAGGCCAGACCCAATGAAACACACTGTACGGGCCCAGACCCATTGAAACGCACTGTACGGGGCCAGACCCAGTGAAACACACTGTACCCCGTACAGACCCAATGAAACGCACTGAACGGGCCAGACCCAATAAAAGAAACACACTGTACCCCGTACAGACCCAATGAAACGCACTGAACGGGCCAGACCCAATGAAACACACTGTACAGGCCAGACCCAATGAAACGCACTGAACGGGCCAGACCCAATGAAACACACTGTACAGGCCAGACCCAATGAAACACACTGTACGGGGGCCAGACCCAATGAAACGCACTATACAGGCCCAGACCCAATGAAACACACTGGATGGGGCCAGACCCAATGAGGCCAGACCCAATGAAACATACTGTACGGGGCCCAGACCCAATGAAACACACTGTACGGGGCCAGACCCAATGAAACGCACTGTACGGGGGCCAGAGCCAAAGAAACGCACTGAACGGGCCAGACCCAATGAAACACACTGGATGGTGCCAGACCCAATGAGGCCAGACCCAATGAAACACACTGTACGGGGCCAGACCCAATGAAACACACTGTACGGGCCCAGACCCATTGAAATGCACTGTACAGGGCCAGACCCAATGAAACGCACTGAACGGGCCAGACCCAATGAAACACACTGTGCGGGCCAGACCCAATGAAACACACTGTACGAGGCCCAGACCCAATGAAACACACTATACGGGCCCAGACCCAATGAAACACACTGGATGGGGCCAGACCCAATGAGGCCAGACCCAATGAAACACACTGTATGGGGCCCAGACCCAATGAAACACACTGTACGGGGCCAGACCCAATGAAACACAATGTACGGGGGCCAGACCCAAAGAAATGCACTGAACGGGCCAGACCCAATGAAACACACTGGATGGGGCCAGACCCAATGAAACACACTGGATGGGGCCAGACCCAATGAAACACACTGTACGGGGCCAGACCCATTGAAACGCACTGTACGGGGGCCAGACCCAATGAAACGCACTGAACGGGCCAGACCCAATGAAACACACTGTACAGGGCCAGACCCAATGAAACGCACTGTTCGGGGCCAGACCCAATGAAACGCACTGTACGGGGCCAGACCCAATGAAACACACTGTAAGGGCTCAGACCCATTAAAACGCACTGTTCGGGGCCAGACCCAATGAAACGCACTGAACGGGCCGGACCCAATGAAACACACTGTACGGGCCAGACCCAATGAAACACACTGTATGAGGCCCAGACCCAATGAAATGCACTATATGAGCCCAGACCCAATGAAACACACTGGATGGGGCCAGACCCAATGAGGCCAGACCCAATGAAACACACTGTACGGGGGCCCAGACCCAATATAACACACTGTACGGGGCCAGACCCAAAGAAACGCACTGAACGGGCCAGACCCAATGAAACACACTGGATGGGGCCAGACCCAATGAGGCCAGACCCAATGAAACGCACTGTACGGGGCCCAGACCCAATGGAACACACTGTACGGGACCAGAACCAATGAAACACACTGTACGGGCCAGACCCAATGAAACACACTGTACGAGGCCCAGACCCAATGAAACACACTATACGGGCCCAGACCCAATGAAACACACTGGATGGGGCCAGACCCAATGAGGCCAGACCCAATGAAACACACTGTACGGGGCCCAGACCCAATGAAACACACTGTACGGGGCCAGACCCAATGAAACGCACTGTACGGGGGCCAGACCCAAAGAAATGCACTGAACGGGCCAGACCCAATGAAACACACTGGATGGGGTCAGACCCAATGAAACACACTGTACGGGGCCAGACCCATTGAAACGCACTGTACGGGGGCCAGACCCAATGAAACGCACTGAACGGGCCAGACCCAATGAAACACACTGTACGGCCCAGACCCAATGAAACACACTGTACGAGGCCCAGACCCAATGAAACGTACTGTACGTGGCCAGACCCAATGAAACACACTGTACGGGCCCAGACCCATTGAAAGGCACTGTTCGGGGCCAGACCCAATGAAACGCCCAGACCCAATGAAATGCACTGTACGGGGCCAGACCCAATGAAACGCCCAGACCCAATGAAATGCATTGTACGGGACCAGACCCAATGAAACGCCCAGACCCAATGAAATGCACTGTACGGGGCCAGACCCAATGAAACGCACTGTATGGGGCCAGACCCAATGAAACGCCCAGACCCAATGAAATGCACTGTACGGGGCCAGACCCAATGAAACGCACTGTACGGGACCAGACCCAATGAAACCCACAGACCCAATGAAACGCACTGGATGGGGCCAGACCCAATGAAATGCACTGTACGGGGCCAGACCCAATGAAACGCACTGTACGGGGCCAGACCCAATGAAACGCCCAGACCCAAAGAAACGCACTGTACGGGGCCAGACCCAATGAAACGCACTGTACGGGGCCAGAACCGCTCGCGACGCCACTGCCGCCCAGACTAACAACACGTGTTTGAAGAACAGTGTGAAGCAGAATACATCTGACACAAACACTGCAGTTTTTATTTGAGTGAATTCTGCATATTCAATTAAATGAGCTACAAACAAAGCATCCCATGTGACCAGAATCATGTTTCATTTCACTTTAATGCTTTTAGCCGTATTTAGACATTCTTTGCATCTCAACCTTGCCAAAACCAAATACATTTCTATTATCTTCCATTTTAATAAAATGCAACTTTCTAATTTCACAAATGACAGACATGTAGACGGAACGTGTTTCAGAGCATTATTAAGCGATGAGATTCATAGAAACATTTATAGAAGTGTTGTGTTTGATTTGATGCATGCTAGTGCTGGGTCGCCCACTTCACAATTACCTGAACAACTGAATACATCTCACTAAGACGAGAATAAAAGACACAAAAACAGCCTCGTGATCAGACTGACTCATTAAAGCACTTTACATGGCCTTGATTGATTTTATGTCAAGGGCCTTTCAAAGGATTTAATGTTTTAATGCCTTGTAATTATGCTATTTTTAATTAGTAAATATGACCCTTTTGTGAACCACAGATTGATTTAAGTCATTGTTGTCATAATAATCATACTCAGTCAGATATACACGTCAATAATGCACTAACAAAGCTAAAGACAAGTGTCACAGAGATTCAGATTTTAATCGCATTAGTGTTCAGTCTTAATACACTATATTACTATATCAATGGAGCTTATGGTCAACAAACTCCTGTATTCTGTAAAATGGGTCGCATCGCTTCTGCTTCAGGTCTTTTCTATGGGCTTCGTTAAATATAGATGAGTATGAGTATAACTATGAGTATAAAGATGAGTTCCTTTATCTTCTTCTCACTAACATTAAGATTTTTAAATCTAATAAAATGCCAACAATAAAAAGAACTAGCTAGGTTAGCCGATTACCTTAAATATCGCCGTTAACACTTTCTCCGACACTTTCTCCTGTTTGTTCATGTGACGTTCGGCATAAAGCCTAAATTGCTATCTCTGCAGTGTTATGCAATACAAACTGTTCACTATGCAAATCTTCTGTATGCATTGAATTCCCGAATGGCCAACTACTATTTGCTAACATGTGTCGTTATACAACACAGCTTTACTGCATTGAATACTGTGCAAATAATGCGTTGTGCTCGACTTGACCCTCCTTTTCCACAGTGACGAATGATTTCATTACTTCAATTATTGGATCCGACTTGTTTTCAGGTGAAGCAGCCACAGAAACGGCAGAGTTGGATCTGGTTAATCAAATCACTAACCACTGACAGAGACTTGCAGTTTTATGATTTATTAAAACCAACCCTAAAAAGCCATGTTCATTTATGTGATAAAAACAACGTTTATATGTTTTTTCAGCCTCTAGTCGCTTTCCGAAGCGTTTCTGATTTTTGCTTTAATTCTGAATTTTAGTTTAAAGTTTGGCAAAAATCATATCCTTCAGTAAACCGATACATTATCAGAAGAAAAAGGCAGAACGTCAGTCTTTAGGGTTCAACTGTTTTTTGGGCTGTTGGGGCAGAGCTCATTGGGATTGATAGGCCTTCGGCAGATGTCTGCTAATCATATGACTAATATAAATGAGTTGAAAAACACACTCCCTGACAAACGGGGAAACAATTATTTGCCCATTTAACATAGGGTGGCTGTGCAAGGAGCTCATTTAAGGGCAAGAATGGTGACAAATAATGCCACTCAGCTGCGAAACGCTGCCATTGACACATTCTGAGATTACCGTCATTTATATCAGTTTAGGCACTAGAAGGAGAAAATAAATGATTAAGGAGATGTAAAAGTGCAAACTGCGAGGCAGAAAAGGAGAAGGGAAGAGGCGAAGTGGCGTTTTGGTGAGAGAGAACAGCATAGATCAGAGGTAAAGCTCCACAGAACGGAGATGTGTTTCTTCTTACCGCCGCTATAAATAACGTCCAAAGGCCAAAGTCATTAACCTTTTAGAGCCTGGCCAGGCGGGTTACGATCAGAGGAGCAGGAGGAAGGAGGTAATAGAGATGATCTTGGGAAAACAATCACCTCTCACGTGATAGAATGAGGGGGTGAATAGAGAATGAAAATTAACAAAAGATTATTAGGCACGAGGAACTAAAGACAAAGGCAGGGAAGAGAAATTCATCCCAAGACAGCAAAGTCTTGATTTTCCCCCAGTCGCAGTCCTGGTGGAAGGAATCAGATGTGTTGTTTGGAGGGCCGCAGATGTTGGTTCACGAAGGGTTCAGTCATTACCCAGAGCCCACAGCGGGCCGGGGGACTAACCGTTCTGATCAGCGCCAGCACAGGCCCCAATGATTTACACATCAGCCCACCTGATGACCAGCTCCACCATCCACCAATCACTCGCACATATCGATCCGCCTTAAACAAGCCTTCCCTGCTCTCTACCATGAGCAATAATTAAAAAGGCAGCCATTGATTATAAGTAATATTATGGGAGATCAGGACGTACACATGCTTCATGTTTCTGAGCCATGCTTCTGGAAGTCTGAAAGAGAAGGCAATCTAAAGCAGAGGAGACAAAAACACACAATATCGGATTCCTCCAAACTTGCATCCATTTGGTTGATGTTGTGATATCATGCATGTGAGACCTTGAAACTCAGGTGTCCTCGATCCGTGGCGATTGAAACAAAGAAGGAATGACCATGAGCGACAGTGATTTATGTGTTTAATTGAAACTCCACAAGCATTTTAGTTTAATAATAATTTCCTCTTTTCTCTAGGTTAGAATATATATATATATATGAACGTAGTCTAAAAATGAAAACTACTCTGTTCTTAGTAAGTGTTACAGTTACAATGATAAATGACAAAAACAAAACATTAACTGTTGTGATAAAATAAAAAAAACACAACCTTGCTGATAATTCGATGCCCCAACAACCATGAAGAGACGTCTCGACGCCCGTGAAGAGATGACTCAATGCCAGCGATGTTATGCCCTAAATTAATACATGATTAACTAACTTTATTTTACTATGTACATTTCTGAAATGCACTTTCTGTAAAGCTGCTTTGAAACAATATGTATTGTGAAAAGCGCTATACAAATAAATTTGAATAGAATTGAATTGAATTAATAATTCCTTGTTCCGACCTCTGTTTTAAATGCAAAACTTGTAAGGGCACATTCTTTCATGTATTTTGGTCTTGTGTTCACATCCAACCATTTTGGAGAGTGGTCCACTCTGCAATCCAGGAGATAATAGGGAAACGTTTTATTTTATCCCCCTCACTTTCTTTATTGAATGACATTTCTAAAGACCTTTTTGACTCGGACCTCAAATCTCTGTTTACTACCCTTATATTTCTGGCTAAGAAATGTATATTACTAAAATGGTCTACATCTCAGATCCCAACTATTTCCATGTGGATTTCTCAGCTGTCAGCCTTTCTTCCTTTGGAGAAATTAACTTATGACCTCAACCACAAACAGGACAAATTCAGGAAACTTTGGGAACCTCTCCAATCCTTCCTACACAAAATTTGAAATTTTTATTTTTAGAGAGTTTTGGCTTCTTCTGTTTTGATTTATTATGTTTTTTGTTAACAGATACACTTGTACATTTTATTTAACTTGCAGCGCTTGGGGTTTGTTTGTTTGTATGTTTGTTTGATTGTTTCTGTCTCGGTTGTTTGTATTATTTGAAAATCCCTAATAAAAAAAATAAATAAATGAATTAATAATTCCAGCTAACAAATAGTATTTTTACTGTTGTTTTTCTGATCTGCATTTAGAGCTTTACTTTTAATAAGAAAAATTGGATGTCAAAAAACCTTTGAAAGTGGATTTTCTTGGTCTGTATTTGATCTAAAAAGGCGTCTCTAATTATATTATAAGGAAACCGCAAGGTACCAGTGGAAGGAGGAATAAACATCGACAGGAATGAATCAAGGGCGTTCGTGATAACGTTTAATACAATCACCGAAACGGTGGATGCCTCAGTCAAAGGTTTTATGATTGTTTGTCAAGAGAACGCCATGAGAGGAGCTATGGGACCAGAACGGATATTGATATGAGTAAATTGATATTGATATGGATTTGAATTGATATAGATCGGGGTTTGGAAGTAGTATAATAAAGAGTTCTTCAAGATAAACTGTGGTACGACAATCAATGAGGATTGTGACAGTTATGTTCTTCAGACTTGCTGCAAATTCTGTCTTATATAAGAGATGGAGAGATTATATTATAATAAATCAAATGAGATTAGAGTCCTGCTCTGTGTGACTCTGCAGTTATTGTGTGCTTTAAGAAAATGTGCACATTAAAGGTTTACTATTATTATTACTAACCCTAATCATTAGAGGTGCTTTGACCTTTGTTGAATCACATTGTTATTTTGGCCCATAATTATATGGAGGAAAAGTTGCACTTGATAACAATTGCAATCATATCAGTAGTTCTCTAACTATTGACAGAATCAGACATGCAAAATCAGTCAAATGAGCAGATGCTGTCTGTGATTCAGGGTGAAATACTGCCATCTAGTGACTCCACTAAACCCTCAGTCTGGTACATGCATGTTCGTCATAGTTGAAAGGTATATAAGAATAAATAACCTGATGTGTTGCATGCTTGTTTTTCTTTCATATTCATATTAATCTAAAACAAAACACCATACTAAAATTTGGTTGTAACATGTATGATGCATAATGATAATTTATGATTAATAAATGTTCTCCAGATAATTTATTAATGCCCTCATAATTGAAAAGGACGCATAAAGGCTTTTGTTATGTTTTCTAAATTCACTGGCATCAAACATCAGACTTCTGATTCATAATTAGGTGAACAACCACTCTAATGATGGAAGCTTGCAAAATGAAGATGACTACATTTCAGGTCAAATTTAATCAAATTTGTTGCCATAAAAATTAAAAAGAGTCTCAATTAAAGCTTTTAGAGAAATGATTACAATGTATTTGGCCCCTCTTAGCTTCCTATAACTGGATTTTAGCGGAAATGTAATCTTAATGTTCTTCTGCCATGGGAGAATCATCTCGGGGTCATTGACTCCGCCGTGAACTCTGGATTAAGGGAAAATGTTTATCATTTCACCAAATACTGCGGCTCTGTGTTCATTCCCATATGTGCTGTATATAATAATAATAATAATAATAAAGTAGAGGGAAATAGTGGACAGCACTGCTGTTAATTGTCTGAAGAATTTGAATTTCTAAATTTTAGCTGGATTTTGGCATCATCATAAATTGGGTTTAAATATACCTTGATCCATATGCCAAATTTATAATTATGCATAACTAAATAGGGGCCACTTTGGGAAATTATTCTAGTGATTACATTTTGATCAAGAAAAGTATAATATCATTATTACATAATTATACCGGACACAGCTGTCTCCAAAATCACGTAAAGAAGTCGTGAGCTTCTGATGAGTTTACCTTTAAACCGTAGCTTGTGCAGTGCAGCCAATCGCCATTAACTTCAACCAAATCAACCGAATGTGGAGCAACAAAGTCCATCAGCATTTAGACATGCAGATCTGCTCAGCATTAAGTGAGGTTGCTGTGATTTGACGGCTCCCTTGATGTAGGCAAACTGTTATCTACTTGGTGATGCCAATTACAACACCCTAAAATTGTAAAGCCACCACCCCCCCAATCCCCCCATCCCCCCTCTCCTGCCTTAGGCTGCACTTTAATACATTAGTCATTATGTTGAGGTTGTGTCACATGGAGGACTTCCTTACTTGCTGAACGGACCTTTTCCCGTGTTTTACCTCAAACATTGGCAACTTTTCCTCTCCGTCAGATTACTGTCATTAACATTGCTCGGACTAAACAAATATTGCATCACATATTTCTCTGTGGTGTTTTCTTTTGTTTTGTGCCTTTAATCGTTCAAAGAGATTTCTCCCATCGTTTCAGTTATTGAAATATTAACCCTTTGACCGTGAAGGCTTCCGACACTGGAGACGCAATGAGATATTGCTGCAGATGAAGTGTAAAGCTGCTGTTAAATTCAGATTAGCTTGGAAAATGCCCTGTCAGCCTGCAGTCGTACATGATGCTGCGCAAAACAATACATGCATCTGCTCAGGCACATACACACTTTAAACAAATGCGTATACTTAGACACAAACAAATAGGCTGTAGTTTGGAGATATCAGCTGTTATCAGCATCGGTCCCCAGGCACTATGCTAACAGCCTCCTCTACAAGCCAATTTACAAGGATCTGGTCATGTTTGCATTAGCCTCTTCCCAGTGCATGAACGCTGCAGAAGAGAAGTGAGGAAATATATGAATAATTCAGTCTACCTCCTGGCCATTAGCATGTTTCCCTTGAATAAAGTGATAATAGGTTATCATCTGTGAAATGGAAATTGCATAACAAAGACAACGAAAATGTCTGCTGTTACACCAAAGAAAATTAATTTCACAGCACATCTGCTCCACAAAGCCTGACCTGCGAATGCAAAGTAAGATAAAATGTACTGCCTCAATAATTAGATTAGCATTCCTGCTCGCAGGCGGGAATCTTCAGTACCGTTCCTTTTCCCAAATACCTCCGTTTGCAATAATGAAACGACTCAACTAATTATGCAAAGTTGAAAACCTATTGTATTACCTTATTATATTAAGCAAATGATGCATGGATCATACACGATGCATTTGCTTGAGCAATAATAGCGTGGCTCCGTGCAAACATAAGGCAATAATCACTAACCATGGCATTTAGCTTTAAATTGCCTTACAGTCCTTGAAAAAGCAACTTTCACTGTGCAAAATTTTATTTGTAAGCTCTGAAAGTCTGTTTTTCTCTCCAGGAGAAGGGATTCCTTGTCATTAGTTTTTTTTTTTTTTTTTTCATTTTAGTTTAAAATTCACACACACACTAAAAAAGAAGAAAGTGAATTTAATTTATTCCCAAAGTCGCCTGGTAGCCATCATTTATTTTTTTCTTGGTTGTTTAGGCTGGGACACCTGACAATTATAAGAGATTGTGAGCTGCTAATCCAAAATAGAGACTGATAGTCCCTTAGGGTCGTAACCATGAGATGATCCTAACTGGAATGTGTTACATTACACATGTGTTCCTGGTTTTGTTCCTTTTCAGTATCTGTGTTCACATTTCCTGTGCTTAATATCATTCCTCTTAATCTGGGTGTTACAGATCTGCCAGGCTCTCACACCAGCCAGTCACAGCGCACTCCCTCACCTGAGTTCTAATCACACACACCTGCACCTCATTATCACTGCCACTATTTATACACACACTTCATGGCTCATTGTCTGGTCTCGTTCATATGAAGAGGATTACCTATCCTAACTTAGCAACAATCCTGATATCTCCAGCGATCCTCCTCCAGTCTCCACTCCAGTGTCTCGTCTCCATTCTCCTCCGTGTTGTTCCTCCAGCGTCTCGTCTCCATTCTCCTCTGTGTTGTTCCTCCAGCGTCTCGTCTCCATTCTCCTCTGTGTTGTTCCTCCAGCGTCTCGTCTCCATTCTCCTCCGTCTCCTCTCTCCTCAGTCTCTTCTCTCCTCAGTCTCTTCTCTCCTCAGTCTCCTCTCTTCTCTCCTCAGTCTCCTCTCTTCTCTCCTCAGTCTCCTCTCTTCTCTCCTCAGTCTCCTCTCTTCTCTCCTCAGTCTCCTCTCTTCTCTCCTCAGTCTCCTCTCTCCTCAGTCTCCTCTCCTCTCTCCTCAGTCTCCTCTCTCCTCAGTCTCCTCTCTTCTCTCCTCAGTCCTCTCTCCTCAGTCTCCTCTCTTCTCTCCTCAGTCTCCTCTCTCCTCAGTCTCCTCTCTCCTCAGTCTCCTCAGTCTTCTCTCTTCTCTCCTCAGTCCCCTCTCTCCTCAGTCTCCTCTCTTCTCTCCTCAGTCTCCTCTCTCCTCAGTCTCCTCTCTTCTCTCCTCAGTCTCCTCTCTCCTCAGTCTCCTCTCTTCTCTCCTCAGTCTCTTCTCTCCTCAGTCTCCTCTCTTCTCTCCTCAGTCTCCTCTCTTCTCTCCTCAGTCTCCTCTCTCATCAGTCTCCTCTCTTCTCTCCTCAGTCTCCTCTCTCCTCAGTCTCCTCTCTTCTCTCCTCAGTCTCCTCTCTCCTCAGTCTCCTCTCTTCTCTCCTCAGTCTCCTCTCTCCTCAGTCTCCTCTCTTCTCTCCTCAGTCTCCTCTCTCCTCAGTCTCCTCTCTCCTCAGTCTCCTCTCTTCTCTCCTCAGTCTCCTCTCTTCTCTCCTCAGTCTCCTCTCTTCTCTCCTCAGTCTCCTCTCTTCTCTCCTCAGTCTCCTCTCTCCTCAGTCTCTTCTCTCCTCAGTCTCCTCAGTCTCCTCTCTTCTCTCCTCAGTCTCCTCTCTCCTCAGTCTCCTCTCTTCTCTCCTCAGTCTCCTCTCTCCTCAGTCTCCTCCGTCTCCTCTCTTCTCTCCTCAGTCTCCTCAGTCTCCTCTCTTCTCCTCTCTCCTCAGTCTCCTCTCTTCTCTCCTCAGTCTCCTCTCTTCTCTCCTCAGTCTCCTCTCTCCTCAGTTTCCTCTCTCCTCAGTCTCCTCTCTCCTCAGTCTCCTCTCTTCTCTCCTCAGTCTCCTCTCTCCTCAGTCTCCTCTCTTCTCTCCTCAGTCTCCTCTCTCCTCAGTCTCCTCTCTTCTCTCCTCAGTCTCCTCTCTCCTCAGTCTCCTCTCCTCTCTCCTCAGTCTCCTCTCTTCTCTCCTTAGTCTCCTCTCTCCTCAGTCTCCTCTCTTCTCTCCTCAGTCTCCTCTCTCCTCAGTCTCCTCTCTTCTCTCCTCAGTCTCCTCTCTCCTCAGTCTCCTCTCTTCTCTCCTCAGTCTCCTCTCTCCTCAGTCTCCTCTCTCCTCAGTCTCCTCTCCTCTCTCCTCAGTCTCCTCTCTTCTCTCCTCAGTCTCCTCTCTTCTCTCCTCAGTCTCCTCAGTCTCTTCTCTCCTCAGTCTCCTCTCTTCTCTCCTCAGTCTCCTCTCTCCTCAGTCTCCTCTCTTCTCTCCTCAGTCTCTTCTCTCCTCAGTCTCCTCAGTCTCATCTCTTCTCTCCTCAGTCTCCTCTCTCCTCAGTCTCCTCTCCTCTCTCCTCAGTCTCCTCTCTTCTCTCCTCAGTCTCCTCTCTTCTCTCCTCAGTCTCCTCAGTCTCTTCTCTCCTCAGTCTCCTCTCTTCTCTCCTCAGTCTCCTCTCTCCTCAGTCTCCTCTCTTCTCTCCTCAGTCTCTTCTCTCCTCAGTCTCCTCAGTCTCATCTCTTCTCTCCTCAGTCTCCTCTCTCCTCAGTCTCCTCTCTCCTCAGTCTCCTCTCTTCTCTCCTCAGTCTCCTCTCCTCTCTCCTCAGTCTCCTCTCTTCTCTCCTCAGTCTCCTCTCTCCTCAGTCTCCTCTCTTCTCTCCTCAGTCTCCTCTCTTCTCTCCTCAGTCTCCTCTCTTCTCTCCTCAGTCTCCTCTCCTCTCTCCTCAGTCTCCTCTCCTCTCTCCTCAGTCTCCTCTCTTCTCTCCTCAGTCTCCTCTCTTCTCTCCTCAGTCTCCTCAGTCTCTTCTCTCCTCAGTCTCCTCTCTTCTCTCCTCAGTCTCCTCTCTCCTCAGTCTCCTCTCTTCTCTCCTCAGTCTCTTCTCTCCACAGTCTCCTCAGTCTCATCTCTTCTCTCCTCAGTCTCCTCTCTCCTCAGTCTCCTCTCTCCTCAGTCTCCTCTCCTCTCTCCTCAGTCTCCTCTCCTCTCTCCTCAGTCTCCTCTCTTCTCTCCTCAGTCTCCTCTCTCCTCAGTCTCCTCTCTTCTCTCCTCAGTCTCTTCTCTCCTCAGTCTCCTCTCTTCTCTCCTCAGTCTCCTCTCTCCTCAGTCTCCTCTCTTCTCTCCTCAGTCTCCTCTCTCCTCAGTCTCCTCTCTCCTCAGTCTCCTCTCTTCTCTCCCCAGTCTCCTCTCTCCTCAGTCTCCTCTCTTCTCTCCTCAGTCTCCTCTCTCCTCAGTCTCCTCTCTTCTCTCCTCAGTCTCCTCTCTTCTCTCCTCAGTCTCCTCTCTTCTCTCCTCAGTCTCCTCTCTCCTCAGTCTCTTCTCTCCTCAGTCTCCTCAGTCTCTTCTCTCCTCAGTCTCTTCTCTCCTCAGTCTCCTCAGTCTCCTCTCTTCTCTCCTCAGTCTCCTCTCTCCTCAGTCTCCTCTCTTCTCTCCTCAGTCTCCTCTCTCCTCAGTCTCCTCCGTCTCCTCTCTTCTCTCCTCAGTCTCCTCTCTCCTCAGTCTCCTCTCTTCTCTCCTCAGTCTCTTCTCTCCTCAGTCTCCTCAGTCTCCTCTCTTCTCTCCTCAGTCTCCTCTCTCCTCAGTCTCCTCTCTTCTCTCCTCAGTCTCCTCTCTCCTCAGTGTCCTCCGTCTCCTCTCTTAGTCACTGGACTATATTAACGATCTCTTTAATAACTTTTCTGGGCCAGCAAGTTTCGGTCACATAGAAGCCTATGGAGGATTTAGAAATGGCTCAGATTTCATCAAAAATATCTTAATTTGTGTTCCGAAGATGAACGAAGGTCTTACGCGGTTGGAACAACATGAGGGTGAGTAATTACTGACAGAATTTTCATTTTTGGGTGAACTAACCCTTTAACCTGTTAAGCTGCAACGCCACTTTTGAAAAATCCCCAGAAATGACATACCCAAACTTAAACAGATACAGTTCATGAACCCTTTGCACTAAAAGCACAAGTAGGATCTCATTTGAAAGCTGACACCTGGCAGTTTATTGTAAATGTAGAATTAATTATTGTCATAATGAAAAAAAATTGTTATAAATAGCTTCAAAGTTTTGTAAAGTTATTAGAAATTATTTTTTATGAAACATCCTCATGAAAATAAAATTGAAGTTGGCATTGGAGCAATCTAGAAATGCACTACAGCTAAAGCCACATGTCTAAACATTTTATGTTTAAAATCTGAAGATAATAAGTCCAAAACTCTGTATTTAGTTACATGTTTTTCAAGACCATGTCAGTTGACTTTATTTTGATTTGACGTTAAAGATGCTTCTGATGTTTATTGCCATCTTCTAACCATCTATCCAGTATATTGTCTCTATTGTTTTGTGGTGCAAACGAGCCCCATTCATTCTCAGTCTCCCCCTGCACACATTAACACCTCTCCAGCCTGGTTATGGCTGTAAATATGCATTTCTTTTGTCTGCATTATAGTTACTAACGACTGGCTATTCATAGGGTTTCAATCCCTAATTTCTTTTATCAAAGTTCTTACTTAACATTTAAAAACTGGATCAAATGCCCTGCTTGAATAATGAAACATTTTAGTAAGCATATTTAAAAAAAAATTATAAAAGGATAACTGCAATATGTGGCAGGTGCACCTAGAGCTAGCTAGCATGTTAGCTTAGCACACCATCAATACACAACAATTTATGAGATTAAAACCATTTTTGTGCTTCAGACTTAATTTATAACGCAAGTAGAGTGTTTTAAATAATCTTCTGTGATATAATTTTGCTTAAGATTAAAAAATCAGACAGAAAATATAGATTTTTTATTATTCTGCACAATGATAAAATCTATATCGATTAGCAATACATTATAAATATAATATATTATTATGGAAATACCTGACATTATTTGAAGAACACAGGTAAACCAAATATCATTTCAATCATGTTTATTGTCTTCAAAAAGTCTTTTTTCTGCATGTAACAACGATCTCTGATAGCTTTGTGTGTGTTCGAGACTTCCTGGATTGTCACATGATCATGGTTCTTCTTCATGTTACATAAATGGACTATTATTGTGAATGTAGCGCCCTCAGGCTGTTGGTATGGATTGAAAACACAATACATCACAGTGTCCAGCGCTCATAATGATTACATCGACGCATTTGGGCATAAATTCAATAAATATTATTCCTGTCTATAGAAATCTGATGAAAACTTATGAAAATATATCAATATTTCTCCAAATCTGCACATTTTTGAGCTAAAGCCCTGAGGGACGTTGTTTTGTGTATCGCTGTCATGACGACAGCACGGGAGTTTTTTTATGAATGAAAGCGGCTGACGCGCATAATTCATATTAAAGGTATCGACTCATTTTTTCATTTCATAACTCCTGACACAAATTAAGACATAACTGTCACTATAAGTTTTTCAGAATACAATAGTGGTCAAATACTGAAACTTGAGTCTTATATCTTTTTAATGATGTATAGTTTGTCAATGTATAACATTAAATCTGATAGAAATTTTTAACTAAATAAAAAAAAAACGCTTCAGTGCGCCGACGCACTGGTGAAGCTTAACAGGTTAACATTAATGACACTTTAAGACCAGCGGACAGAGACGAGATCTGACACGCGTCCCATTTTATCACATCTCTACGTTCATTTAAGACTTTATTTAAATAATTTAAGACTGCTCTAATGAGGACACTCGACAAAACAGACATTTGGTTAAATTTGTGTGTTATGGTTTCTTCAAGCCCGAAAGATACTGGCTTGAATACTTAGATACTCGATACGGACACGCGTCTTTTCTGTGGGTCGTGTGTGTGTGTGTGTGTGTGTGTGTGTGTGTAATAGGCAGGAATTACAGCGCGGTCTCTTTAGTCTTGTCGTTATCTTCCATTTTCAAAACAAGCTGGCTATTGGCTATTATTCGCTTGATTTGGTCACGGGCCTACGCTACGATACGGTTAGAGCGGCCGCTACTGGATGAGATGGCAAACAGTAAAATAAAAAGCAAACGGTCTAATCATAGACTGTAAAACATGGCACTTTAAAAACCAGATAGTTTATTTATAGTTCGATTTTGGATATTTCACATCATGTTCGAATGCATATTCGAATATCGAATAAAAAGTGACAGCCCTAGTGTCAGTACTACATTAAACTACTATAATGTTGAATACAATGTATAATAATGCAAAGGGGGAATATGTGTGTGTCCTGATAATGCCAGATGTCTGATGTTACCAGTAAAAACTGGCCTACATTGCTAGAGTTCAGTATCGTAATATGTATCAGATCATGAGGGTCTCGTTACAGCCCTAGTACACACTAAAGACAGATGAACATCAGCAATAAGTCGACGCTCTTTCTAACGAACGGCACGTAGTTCCTCACCTCTCTCTGCTTGGTCTCGGGACACTCGGAGTGCAGCGTGAGCGTGGCGCCCTCGATGTTTCGAGGCATAGGGGTCGACCCGGGGTTGATGATGAACTGGATCTGGTCCGGTGAGATGGTGTGGTGGATGTACCCCTGCGACATGCCGTCGGGGTCACACATGAAGGCCAGCGAGCCCTCGTCCCCCTCGCCCACCCCGAACGCCATGTCCTCCTCGCCCTCCTCGTCCAGGCGGATCGGGTCCTGCTCGATCAGCACCGTCGTGCGGTCGTAGATGCGGCCCGAGGACGACGACGGGCCCGAGATCAGCTCGTCCTCGTCCTGCTCGAAGCGGGGCATCTTGTCCTCGTCGTCCTCCTCTCGGCACAGTTTGTCCACGTCTTCTTCCTCGTCCTCAAAGAGCATGGCTGACTCCGTGAGAGGACCATTCTCTCCCATGATCCTGACGGAAAAGCTCAGTCCCGGGGTTGTGTCCACGCGCTTGCTTTTGTTGCGGCTGGAACGAGTTTAAAGAGGTTAAAGACAACATTCGTTAGTCAAACTGAGAACAGGACTGCAATCATGGACTGAAATATTCAGCAATATCACTGATCTCCTGCATTGACACCACTATATGAGAACTGAGCTGGATGATGACATCAATAACTAAAGGTTTATAGTTCAGATATTAACACTGATGTCTACAGTAGTGATCAGAATAGAGTAAATCACCTTTTGAAAGTAACTAGATGCTTCAAACAAAGATTGCATCATTACATCGTTACACCAGTAGGTGGAGACAAGCGACGGTTAAAAATGTGTTTTACACTTAACCATTAAAGTCTTTCCTTTAAAAACACTGATTCATCCAGTAATGAAACAAGTCTTTATGAGTGAGTCACTGAATCATTCATTCAACTGATTTTTTAAATATTCATTCTAATTAAACATTGTTTAATATTTTGTCAGAACCACTAGTAGCCTAATTTACATATTTTTTTATTTTGTCTGTTCAGAATCGTGATCCATATTTGAAACAACAAAAATCATGATTCTCATTTGATCCAAAATCGTGCAGCTCAAACTAAAACCAATACAAATTATTTTCACTAAATTTAATAAAAGATAAGATATAATTTTTTTCCTTTAGATTAGAAATATATAAAATATATGTATAAATGAAAAAGGAATATAACTAAAATTAAAATAATAGTTCATTCAAAATATTAATAAATACTACATTAGTATATAACTAAAATAATAGTAATACTAAAATAACACTGAATCATTATAATAAACGCAGGTTATTATCATCGAGAAGCGTAACAGTGTTACGTGAGCACTTTCAAGCTAAATGTGTGTTAAAAATGCTCATTTCAGGTTAATTTAAATCAGTGTAAGCACTTTCAAATGCACAAATCTGCCACAAAGTTAAACAGTTTGGTTGTAATAAATGGGGTTTCAATAAAACAACAACATAATATGTTGGAAAATTGCTGATTCATACAGTCACGAGAAAGTAGGACAATGCAGGGAAACTATTTTTGGCCAGTGTTAGTCGAACTACTAGCCTAAACAATCAGGGAAAAGGAGCATTTGTAAACTGAAACCACTGTTTTCATGTTACTATAACTATACTGTTCCTCCAGCGTCTCGTCTCCATTCTCCTCTGTGTTGTTCCTCCAGCGTCTCGTCTCCATTCTCCTCTGTGTTGTTCCTCCAGCGTCTCGTCTCCATTCTCCTCTGTGTTGTTCCTCCAGCGTCTCGTCTCCATTCTCCTCCGTCTCCTCTCTCCTCAGTCTCTTCTCTCCTCAGTTTTTTCTCTCCTCAGTCTCCTCTCTTCTCTCCTCAGTCTCCTCTCCTCTCTCCTCAGTCTCCTCTCTTCTCTCCTCAGTCTCCTCTCTTCTCTCCTCAGTCTCCTCTCCTCTCTCCTCAGTCTCCTCTCTTCTCTCCTCAGTCTCCTCTCTTCTCTCCTCAGTCTCCTCTCCTCTCTCCTCAGTCTGCTCTCTTCTCTCCTCAGTCTCCTCTCTTCTCTCCTCAGTCTCCTCTCTTCTCTCCTCAGTCTCCTCTCTTCTCTCCTCAGTCCTCTCTCCTCTCTCCTCAGTCTCCTCTCTCCTCAGTCTCTTCTCTCCTCAGTCTCCTCTCTCCTCTCTCCTCAGTCTCCTCTCCTCTCTCCTCAGTCTCTTCTCTCCTCAGTCTCCTCTCTCCTCTCTCCTCAGTCTCCTCTCCTCTCTCCTCAGTCTCCTCTCCTCTCTCCTCAGTCTCCTCTCTTCTCTCCTCAGTCCTCTCTCCTCAGTCTCCTCTCTTCTCTCCTCAGTCTCCTCTCTCCTCTCTCCTCAGTCTCTTCTCTCCTCAGTCTCTTCTCTCCTCAGTCTCCTCTCCTCTCTCCTCAGTCTCCTCTCTCCTCAGTCTCCTCTCTCCTCAGTCTCCTCTCCTCTCTCCTCAGTCTCCTCTATTCTCTCCTCAGTCTTTTCTCTCCTCAGTCTCCTCTCCTCTCTCCTCAGTCTCTTCTCTCCTCAGTCTCTTCTCTCCTCAGTCTCCTCTCTCCTCAGTCTCTTCTCTCCTCAGTCTCCTCTCTTCTCTCCTCAGTCCTCTCTCCTCAGTCTCCTCTCTTCTCTCCTCAGTCTCCTCAGTCTCCTCTCTTCTCTCCTCAGTCTCCTCTCTCCTCAGTCTCCTCTCTTCTCTCCTCAGTCTCCTCTCTTCTCTCCTCAGTCTCCTCTCTCCTCAGTCTCCTCCGTGTTGTTGTTCAGAGTTCCAGCTATCCACTGCATCCTCTACCAGTCATCACTCCTGTAAGAAGAAACATACTATTCACTGCCAGCATCCCGCTCTCCAAACTAGCATTGTACTTACCACTTACCTGCTTTCAGTTTATTCGCTCAGTTGTGGTCTTAATAAACTTCCTGTTAACTTCAATCTCCTTCCTTTGAGTCTGCTTCCATAACCCTGGGTTCACACTGTACGACAAATTTAGCAAATCCTAAAAGATTCCTCTGATCCTAGGCTAAAATCTGAAGTCTTTGACTGTTAGTTTGACATGTTCACCGACAACCGACTGTCAGAAGATTTGACTCTCAGTCCTGCAGTGTGACTTCTCCTATGACGACAGTCAAAAGCCATGACCAAAATTAATCACCATAATGTATCCACCATTTCAATCCCGCGTGTAATGCAACTCGCTGTCACCGAACGTGTCATTGATTGATTGACGTAAAACTCCAGATGAGTTTTCTTGTGTGCGACTTCTGTACAGTCTAACATTAATGACAACTGAGATCTTACAGAGTGACATGGACTACAGCGATGATCATGTTTTTACAGTCTGACAAGCAACAATCGCAAAGGACCATTATAAATCACACAGTGTGCACTGGGCTACAGTTTCCACAGTTACTGATTATGTTACCATGGTTAGATTGTGCACGCCTGTTTCTTGTTTAGCTCCTAGTTATGTCTTTGTATATTATGTCCTTATGTATTTTTCCCCTTAATCAATGATGTTTTGTTTTGATTTAATGACTAGCGGGATTGGAAAGATAAATCATTCAAACACATCAGTCAGCCACTTTTCCAAAAAGTTTGCTGCATCCTTTCACTTTTTCAGGCAGGTTGACAATGCCAAAATTGCATGCACTGTTTTCTGGAACTTCTCAACATTTTCCACAGCTTCATTGATTTGGTGCTCAGCTTCTGATAGTCTTGCCAAATGTGCAAGAGCCTTCATCTCCTCACAGCTCCTATTAGCTTAACACTAGCTTTGAGTTTCCTCAATCTTATTCAGATTCTTCATAGTTCTAAAACAATTTCCATGGTGAAGCTATAGTCATTGTGACCAAGGTTGAAAACAGAGACTACTTAATGTTTTTTTCAAGTTATAAAATGTGAAGAGCGGTGGCTCCCCAAGATTAGGATCGAAAACTGCTTCTCGAGTCTATGCAATGGGAAATGAGGCTGAGAAGACTCTAGCTTCCTTTAGCTTTGATAATGAAAGTGAGAAATTTAATGTAGTTCTAGCTAAATTTGATGAGTATTTCATACTGAAGCCCAATCTAATAGACTGTCACAAAAAATTACACT
The DNA here is from genome assembly GCF_964197995.2 of Scardinius erythrophthalmus. Classification (NCBI taxonomy): domain Eukaryota; kingdom Metazoa; phylum Chordata; class Actinopteri; order Cypriniformes; family Leuciscidae; genus Scardinius; species Scardinius erythrophthalmus. Next base: position 41,583,056 of record NC_138236.1, read on the forward strand.
TGATGTGAACTGTTGCGGCTTCGAGCACTTGGATCATTGCGTATGAATTCTGAAAACTCTTGGATTGGCTCATTAACAACTTTGAACTGAATAAGTCCTGTGCATATGTAAATATTGTAAATACCTGTCATCTTATGTCACTGTAATATACTCCACAACTTGGCACCACAACCATGTGTCTGTGTCTCATTAAACCCAGCCTTTTCCCCCTTGAGCTGAACCTAGTTTATCTGATACTCGTCTACTATTTCTACCTACCATTACATCACTTATGCATGCTACACCTGCATTGAATCTGTCAGAGCTAATAGTGTCAGTGTCAGAAGCACATGTAAAAACACCAATATTAATGGCTGACGGATGACATTGAATCATGAATATTGATGTGTTTCACACCTGAGAAAGACAAAGACCCTCCCATAATGGCTCTATCAGGTGGGACTGTGAGAGAACCAGAACAAAGAATGAGAAGAGATTTGATGGCTTTTTGATTGTTTGGATTTATTTACAACACAACATAATCCAAAGATACACAACAAATGACAAAAAAACACATTATTGAGCACACTGATCTAAAGACAGAGACTTCAGTCACATAACTTTATGCCATTCCTGAGTACATACCTGTCATTTCCAAGGTGTTTGATTTATCATTTTACCATGGTCATGTACAGAGCCTCATGTGAATGTTGTCATCAGGACTCAGTGGCATCTGTATATAAAAAAAATTATTATAAGTTTTTAAAAAAAACCTGTGAACATGCTGATATCAAGAGAAACTATAGGGCTTCATGATTTTGGGAAAACATTTTAGATTTTCTGGTTAAAATTGTGATAAAAAAAAAAATATATATATATATATATATATATAGAGAGAGAGAGAGAGAGAGAGAGAGAGAGAGAGAGAGAGAGAGAGAGAGAGATTATGAATTCAAATTGGAGTAAAAACATGAAGCCTAATATTTGGATTGTTTTGCTTTTCAAACGCACAGCGCGAGTGACTCAAACTCACAGCACGTGCAGAGAACATATTTCAACATGTTTCTGTCTATATAGCCTATATACCCTATACATATATATATATATATATATAGAGGGGAGAACAAGTATTTGATACACTGCCGATTTTGCAGGTTTTCCTACTTACAAAACATGTAGAGGTACACTTCAACTGTGTACACTTCAACTGCGAGAGACGGAATCTAAAAAATTCAGAAAATCCAGAAAATTACATTGTATGATTTTTAAATAATTAATTTGCATTTTATTGCATGACATAAGTATTTTATCACCTACCAACCAGTAAGAATTCCGGCTCTCACAGACCTGTTAGTTTTTCTTTAAGAAGCTGTTCTCCACTCATTACCTGTATTAAGACACCTGTCCACACACTCAATCAAACAGACTACAACCTCTCCACAATGGCCAAGACCAGAGAGCTGTGTAAAGACATTAGGGATACAATTGTAGACCTGCACAAGGCTGGGATGGGCTACAGGACAATAGGCAAGCAGCTTGGTGAGAAGGAAACAACTGTTGGCGCAATTATTAAAAAAATGGAAGAAGTTCAAGATGACGGTCAATCTCCCTCGGTCTGGGGCACCATGCAAGATCTCACCTCGTGGGGCATCAATGATCATGAGGAAGGTGAGGGATCAGCCCAGAACTACACGGCAGGACCTTGTCAATGACCTGAAGAGAGCTGGGACCACAGTCTCAAAGAGAACCATTAGTAACACACTACGCCGTCATGGATTAAAATCCTGCAGCGCACACAAGGTCCCCCTGCTCAAGCCAGCACATGTCCAGGCCCGTCTGAAGTTTGCCAATGACCATCTGATGATCCAGAGGAGGAATGGGAGAAGTTCATGTGGTCTGATGAGACAAAAATAGAGCTTTTTGGTCTAAACTCCACTCACCGTGTTTGGAGGAAGAAGGAGAATGAATACAACCCCAAGAACATCATCCCAACAGTGAAGCATGGAGGTGGAAACATCATTCTTTGGGGATGCTTTTCTGCAAAGGGGACAGGACGACTGCACCCTATTGAGGGGAGGATGGGTGGGGCCATGTATCGCAAGATCTTGGCCAACAACCTCCTTCCCTAAGTAAGAGCATTGAAGATGGGTCATGGCTGAGTCTTCCAGCATGACAACGACCCGAAACACACAGCCAGGGCAACTAAGGAGTGGCCTAGCCAGTCTCCAGACCTGAACCCAATAGAAAAATCTTTGGAGGAGCTGAAAGTCCGTATTGCCCAGCGACAGCCCCGAAACCTGAAGGATCTGGAGAAGGTCTGTATGGAGGAGTAGGCCAAAATCCCTGCAGTGTGTGCAAACCTGGTCAAGAACTACAGGAAACGTATGATCTCTGTAATTGCAAACAAAGGTTTCTGTACCAAATATTAAGTTCTGCTTTTCTGATGTATCAAATACTTATGTCATGCAATAAAATGCAAAAATCATACAATATGATTTTCTGGATTTTTGTTTTAGATTCCGTCACTCATAGTTGAAGAGTATCTATGATAAAAATTACCTCAACAGACCTCTACATGCTTTGTAAGTACAAAATACTTGTTCTCCTCACTGTATATATGTATATATATATATATTCATAACACAACATTTTGTTTTTATTATTAGTGTACACAAATAAAAGAAGACATTTAACCCTCTGAGGTCGGCAAACGCGCCGGCGCGTTTAAACTTAAACTTATACAACACTATAAACTTAAATTACTCCGTCATTTATGGTCATACAGAGAAAAGAAATATAAAAAAAGAATCTGTGATATTTTTACTTTTGTAGGTGTCCACTTACAATTAAATCAAAACATTGTGCTTTTGTAAAATAAACAAAATAAACAGGGTGTGTGATCTGCCTCTCCGTCGCGGTGAACTTTTTTTTCTTGAGCATGTCTATAAACTGAAACAAAACTCAGCGAATACTTGTCACACATTTATGAGCCATATACCTTTATAAACATTTAAGTGTGTACTTTTAAATGATCGGATTCAAACTGAAAACAAATATTCTCTGTTTAAGTAATTTTTTTAAAACCAACAAGATGTCCAGCTTCTCAAACGCTTCCTAATTATTTTTAATTTGAACACGCCCACGAGCGCAAAAGATATTCACATGCAAATCTCCACATGGAACGCGAACGCGCTCGTTACCTCAAAAACAAAACACCAAAACACTTCACAAGTCTCTGCTTTTCGTCGAGTTTGAAAGACGCGCCGTGAGCTTACATTGGAATTACCTCAGAAGAAGAAAAACGCGATTTGAAGACAAGAAAGATGTAAGGTAAGAAATTCTTACATATTAGTTTGTTATTGTTGCATAAATTTCACATTGCAGTTGAACTGTTGCTAGATATATGGTGAATATTATAATATTTAGACCCGTGTTTACTGTTACTGTGTTTGTGGATATCTGCTCAAACGCAGATATGTATATGGTAACCATAATGTTTTATATTTGAGCGCGATCGCGTTTGAATGTATGATGTTTTTGATCGCGATCGCGTTTGAAAAGCACCAAACGTTTTCATGTTTTTACTATTATCTCATTTCATATCATCATAACGAATGGAAACATTTGAAGTAACATGATAATCAATATATTTTTCTCTAGCTTAGTTGTTACTGAAATATTTTGGAAGATTTATAGGCTGCTATGGTTATTGTTATTATTATTTTATGCAGCACTGTGCATAGCCAATGCCTACAAGGCACAACAAACCTGGTGTTCATTATATTATATATTGTTGGAAACATTTGTGTGTGTGTGTGTGTGTGTGTGTGTGTGTGTGTGTGTGTGTGTGTGTGTGTGTATTCTGTGAATTTTAAAAAGCAATTTTAACCAGAAAAATCTAAAATGTATTCCCAAAATCGTGCAGGCCTTTCTCTTGATATCAGTATGTTCACTTTTTTTTTTTCAGGGCCCAGATGCCACTGAGTCCTGCTGACTTCAACATTCACATGAGTCTCTGTACATGAACATGGTAAAGTGAAAATCAAACACCTTGGAAATGAAAGGTATGTACAATGTTTTTAGGAATGGCACAAAGGTCTCTGTCTTTGGATAATTGTTTTCAATGAGTGCTTTTTTGTCATTTGTTTTGTATCTTTGGATTATGTTGTGTTGTAAATAAAGTGAGCAGTCAGGGTGATTTTCACATAGTTTTAGAGCAAATATTCTAGGCTACGTCATACAATTTTCAAAAGTCTTGTGAAGAAATAATCAGTATGGGTTTCATGACCTTATTTCAGTTCATTTTGTATTTTCACAAACCACGCATAAATGTCATTATCTCAAAACAACAACTTTTACACACATGCTGCTAATATATTATTGTAGCAGAGTTGGTGCTGAATACAGTGTAATTAGACTTTAACCATGAAAATGTCACAAGTAACAGAAATAAGCACAAATTCAGGGCATGTCAGAACACCTCCAGAGCCCAGAAAACAGCTCAGACCCCAGAGGGTTAACAGTTTTGAATGATGTATAATACTTGCCTGTTTGACAAAAATATACAAAAATATACAGAGTCATGTGAGTCTCTTTTGCACTGATAAGAAAAAAAGGGAGACAATCGCGTCAGCGTGACAGCCGACCCCAGAGGGTTAACATCTGTCCTCCTGGAGCTGGGACCAGACAAAGGATCAGAGGACATCTCAGGACCCTGAATGTGGCGAGGACCCTCACCTAGGTCCTTGAGCAGGTCAGCCTTCTAGGCCTGACTCCTAAATCAGCTGTGTGTGGAAATAAAGCCATGTACACTACCCTCTTATTCTCAGTTTGAGGTTCAGAAACCTTTTCTGGGGTCTGACCTTTTCTGGGGTCTGACTAGTCATGTCCTATTTTGACTTCCCATTGGTACTGATCGTATTCCATAGATCACAGACTGCAGAACTCACCCTGTTTGTTTTCCCTGGTTTTTAAAGTATTTTGATTATGAAATGAATCAGTAATTTTAAATTTAAAAATAAACTGTTAGAGTTGGGGGTAGTTGTAGGTTTTGTAGCGATAATTGATTGTATAATTGATTGTATGTTTCATTAATAGCTGTTAGGTTCATAAGATTCATATAGACATTCATACTTAATTTGATTTGAAAGCAATATAATTTAGCCCTACAAACAATTCAAACCTAAAACATGAAATAAATGTACTTGAAAAAATCATTTCATTCAATGACATCCACAGGTTTTTTATTTGTCAGAGGTGGACTAAAACAGGCCCTTTTTCGTTGCTGTGATGCCAGAGAAATGAATGCAACACCTCACCATGGATGATGGTGTTTATTAGATAATATCTGTCTGATGAATGCCGCTATTGACCCTAATCACAGCTAATACCTTAATCATACAATTTTGGAATGGAATAAGGGTGAAAGAAATGGTGACAAAATAAATTACATTTATTATATATATTGATAAACCATTGATAAACTATTCACAACAAGGCATGCAATCTCATTATGGGTGAAAAAGATGTTCACTGCTGCCTATTCCCTGAGCACAGGTAAATAAAATAAATAAAAGATAATAAAATTTATCATTTCTTATTTATATAAATACACTTGGATGTCATCACATGTCTGATGACGTTGCAGGGTGTTCAGATTGAATGCATTTTGTCAAATGAAGTAAACGTACTTTAGGAATAGGGAGCAGTGAACACTGCATTGGAAGCCTGTCAATCAGAGCGTAGCGTGGCGCTTTCTCTTAATGAGCTGCTGATCCGAATCTGGTCTGTTACTGAGACGGGGTGGGGTTGTGATTACATGTCAACTTCATACTCATTCAACACTAAAACTGTGCAAAATGCTTTCTCGTAATAATATGTTTCAAATAAATCTAAATGATAAATCTTTGATTCAGACAAATCAAAGATAAATCTCCTCTTCCCCTCTATAAGTCATAATGAAAATTGCATGATGGCCAGGCCTCTTATCACTCTCACACTTCAGGATATCCAAGAATTAGATTTTTAAAAAACAAATATTACCCTATCTATATGTTAGCACAATCAATAGGCACATCTCCATTACATTCTCAAACACGCCATTTGTCAAACAATCTGTTTGTGTCAGTTTTATCATGTTATTATTTCTTTCTAATTCTATTCTCAACAAAAATCAAAATGTCTGTCTGAGCACTTCACTAGAGATGGGCCAAGTTGGATAAGAAGTGGGTTCTTGGATTGTGTGTCAACAGGAGACTTAGGCTTGGAAGTAATAAATCCTAAATCTGTTCTGTCCCCTTACATTCATAGATAAGGCAGCCCAGAATCAAACTCATCTAAATTTCTGTACGCAGGGCCATTTTTGTGTGTGTGTGTGTGTGTGTGTGTGTGTGTGTGTGTGTTTTGTTCCCCCCAGAACAAACACAGAGAAAAGTCATGCCAATGTGAAGACATTGTCAACTGAACACCTCAGCAGTGAATGCTACTATTTGTCAATTATTATTTAAATAAATGCATATTTGATGTGGTTTCTGCAGACCATCTAAACTAAAATTGTACAAAAATTTTAGATGCCTGTTAGATGCTAATGTTGTACAAACGAAATTTATATATTTTGCATTGCACAGTCATCCGTTCATGCCTTTATGTGTGACAATGTCAGTACTTGAGCTGACAGGCTATTCATCACTCTGCTAAGACGCAGCATTGCATTCTGCCTGCTATTATGACAGCCACATTATTCATCAGGATTAGGGCCAACCACACAGGCCCCTGTGCGTCTGCACCAGTTCCAGTTCTTTATCGATCTGTTCTCTCCATTACCAAAAAGAGGGGCTATCTGCATGACAGCGAGCACACTGTGCATGTTGATGATGCTCTTGCCTGCTGCACAATTTGTTTTTTATAGAGGAGAAGGTGAGGAGAGAGATAAAGAGGCACTGTACCGACTCTCCTGAGAGAGCCATATAATGGAGTGCTGGATGACTTAAATACGCAGAGAAGAAGGGCCTTCACCGGAGAAGAGTGATGCCACTTCTCTTTGAACAGTTTAAGTTATCTTGGACTTTCAATGTTTTGATAAGGAATGAATGAGGTTTTTGGGGCACAGCTTGATTTAGATGTTATGTAAATAGCCAGATAGCTCCAAAAACAATTTAGTATGATCTAAATCAACTTGTATGCTTGTTTTCTTAGGAAATCATGCTCTCTGAGAAGTGCTAGAAGATAAACAGAGGCAAGTGTATCACAATGTCTCTTCCCTTGCTTCCCGTGAATCAAATGTTCCACAATGAAAGTAAATTAATGAAAGCTGGTTTTTAATCAACACATATCATGCTTGTAAACATGTATATAGATTACAATGGTGTAATGCTCACCTAGCCATGGAGTATCCTGCTTATACCAAGGTCACTTGCCAGCACTGACAAGTTAAAGTTGTCATTTATGTTTGCAACTCAAAATTTGACTGAAGGGTAATAATAATGTTTATTTTCTTTAGTTATTTAGGCTATGTGTGGTAAGATCTCACATGCATACTTTCTTCAGACACAGAGGTCACATTCACACAGCACAAGAATACAGTTGTCAGTGCTGTTTTTGAGTCTTTAACCCCCTGGGGCCGGCGATACCAGCTCGCTTTTTTTCTTATGAGTGCAAAAGAGACTCTAAATACTCTGTTGACTTTGATCTTCCATACAAGTTTCATACATCAATCGATCATGTTAAGTGTGTGGTTTTTTTTTTGTGTATACTCACAATAAAAACAAAGTGTTGTGCTTTTTGCCAAATAAAGAAAACTAAACAAGATGCGAGTTCTGCTTTCTCTCTGTCAGTGTAGTCAATTCTGAAATGCGTCAGAAAATGAACCATAACTCAGCGAATACTCAGTCAAACAGGCATAAAGACACACAGGCATGAAGCTTGAATTATCTTCTTTTAAAGGAGACATATCATGCTTTTAAATTGTTCCTTTTTACATATAAATCATACATTTGTAGTCTATATAAAGCGGAACTGCAATGCTTGGGTCTGAATTCCTCATTATTATAGCTCCACAGGCCCCTTTTCTACCCCTTTTCTGAGGTGCGTCTCAATCAACCCGTTTTGGTGCGGTCTCTTTAAATACAACTGAGACACTTCATACCCCGCCCCTCTACAGGTTGCAGAGGTTCAACTCCACCCCGTTCGGCCATTTTTGTAGTTTGATAGCAGAGATACGATTATCTAGCGGCACAGAAACTTTTTATTCACACGTTATTAACAAAATGTCAACAAAGGAAGACTTGTCCATCCAGCCTTACATGTTCGAGCCAGAGTCGGAGTCGGAGCCGGAGCGAGATGAAAATGAAGACGACGAATCTGCAGAACAACGTCTTCATATGGATGTATCGCAATGGTGTGTACTATTTACACATGAAACTTTGGTCTTCCGACCTTTTACCACCGTGTCGATTTATTTTGATTAATATGTGCGAGGGAGAGAGAGCAAGACAGCGTCTAGTTTGAAGACGGTGATGTCTTGTTTACACTTTCGCCTGGTTCTGAAGAGAGAGAGTGAGCGCGCGCGCGACCGGGTCTCTCTCTCTGCTCGTTCTTTCAGTTAAACATGCGTCCTGACACAAGCGCGGCAGTTCATCTACATTAGACGGTGTAATGAAGTGTGTGGGTTACTACATCCAACAACCGAACATTTTAACTTACCCTCTCGTAACTTCTGCATCTTTTAGCTTGGACTACAAAATTGCAGCGAGAAATAATAATGGCGGATTGCTCGAACTCGAAGTGTTGGGCCGGGAGTCAATGTCCTTATTTGGCAGTTCCGCTGCAAATACTGTGACGTATTAGTTCACAAAACGTCATAGATAACAGAAAAATCGGAACAGGTTGAAAAATAAGGCCAAAACAGAATATAAAGATATCAAAGAAGCACCTGAAGAGAATAATTTCATATTTTCTGTACTTCTAAACACTCCAAATATACAACAAAATGCATTTAAGGGCTAAAAAAGTGGATTTAGCATGGTATGTCCCCTTTAAATGAAGTAATTTTTATAAAAAACAAATATTCTCAGTTTATGTAATATGTATGAAAAGAGAGAGATGTCAGTCGTTCTCATCTCAGCTCATTATGTTTTAATGTGACCCCGCCCACGGACAGCGCGCGCTATTCAAACGCAAATGATCTGAGGCGATCCATGCAAACCTGTGAAACGCCCACATCAGCTGGATAACACACCGCGAGTTCACTTTCAGACTCATGCACTTTACGACGCTGTGAGGAATAATACTATCTTAATAATAATCCTGGAAAATTTACCTCAGAAGCGCTGTAAGTTTCACTTCGAGGAGCAACGTATCCATCTGAAGAATAGGTCAGTTATATATTTGCTTTGTTCTAATCGCAAAAGTGTCTGTACACGCAAAAAGACTGTTTAAATATGAGCCATTCAGACTGGGGGTCAAGTGGGACACCGCACCAAGGCCCAAGCTGATCGCCACCGGTCTAAGCTTCCCGTCTACATCGTAGGTCAAAAAGAGTGTCTTTCTTTCAAAACATGAAACCTCTGGATAAACACATGGGCAGAAGAGATGTGACTTTGGGTTCCAGAGCAGGAAAAAGAGGCAGTAGCGGCAACGAGCACTTTGATCACTTGGTTTAAAAAACACATATCAGTGACATGATTGGTTTTAACTTCATTCAGGAGATTTTGGGTAACTGCACAACTGACAGATGACTTTGAGTGCACCGCCATCGGTGTGTGTGTGTGTGTGTGTGTGTGTGTGTGTGTGTGTGTGTGTGTGTGTGTGTGTGTGTGTGTGTAACCATAGCGACAAAACGACCAACTTTCGGATCCTGCACTTAAGCCTATAATTTCGTTTTTAAACATTTTATTATGTATTTAAAAGTTGCAGAATGGATTCATTTGGAGACTCCGAAATCGGCAGAGATAGGCAGGCATTAGCTTAGATGAATTTGTGTCTTTGATATCTCTATCTCTGTGTGTGTGTGTGTGTGTGTGTGTGTGTGTGTGTGTGTGTGTGTGTGTGTGTGTGTGTGTCTGTGTGTTGTTTGATTACAGTAACGTTATTGTATTTAAGATGGTGTTAGACTAAATAAATGGTCTTTTAAATATCATCTGCATATCTCCGTTGTGTTGACTAAACATTAGGCCTAATCCAAGTTTATAATTGTGTATCTTTAATTTGATGTTATGATTTCATCTACACATAATAATACACATTGAAACAGTATAATATCAATTGGTTACATATTTCTCATTCTTTAGACAGTTGTTGGAGTAAGATGGTGTTGGAGGTGTTTGATGTTTTGTCAACAGTACACAAAAGTCCTCAACAGTACACAAAAGTTAAGGGAGTCTCAATCCTCTAATAGTGCAGTAACAGCCGTCATGCAATTGCTACACATCTCACCCAGTCTGCAAAAACATTTACAGTGAGCTCACAGTCACACACATGACATGGTCTGTCTCTATTGTTCTGCCTGTGTAGTTGAAGTAATACTGTCTAATATATATTGAATGTAAACTGCGGCTGAACCCTAGTATGCTGCTGTTCTTGAATTCATACAGGTTATTGCTTAGCTTCAACACTAGTCTGTTTTTTTTATTCCTCCGGTCTCGACTTGGTCTCGGTCTTGGTCTCGACTTGGTCTTGGTCTTGACTTGGTCTGTCTTGGTCTTGACTTGGTCTGTCTTGGTCTTGGTCTTGTCTTGGTCTCGATACCCTCTGGTCTTGGTAGTGTCTTGGTCTCGGTTTAGGCGGTCTTGACTACAAGTCTACTGTCAAAATGACAGTAAATCTCTGAGAGTGGGGGAGGGCTGTAACAAAATCAAGGGCAAAATGGGACCATGGTCTCAAAGGCATCGAAGGTGGAAGAAGTCCAACTGAGCGCAAACTGGAAGTCTTGGAAACAGCACAGACCAAACAGACCACGAACTGACAAACATCATGACCATAGATAACCACCAAAATCTCTGTATAACTAGAGCTAGGGTGCGACCAACTCCAGGGTGACAGGCATTTCTGGAGGAATGGCACCAACAGAACGTCTGGACAAGCTGCCTCTGGCACGAACAACCAACAGAGTGGGATTTTTGGCGAGGGCTGTTGCCCCTTGAAAGGCTGAGCGAACCTTTGGCGGAGCGAATATATTTTGATTTTTAAGATCAGTCCAAATGATGAAAGGTACCCCAGAACCTTCTAACCAATGACTCCATTCCTCCAAGGCCAACTTGATAGCCAGCAACTCAAGATTATCAAAATATATCATCATTTCAGGGACAATTGATGGAAAAAGAACGTTGGAAAGCTTTAACCATCAGTAACCACTGAACTACTAGTGGGCTCTCTCTTTTACTGGACGGGAGCATGCCTGATGACCTGGAGATGATGGTGAAGACATGCGTCCACTTGGAAAGCGAGATCCAGGGGTCCATCAAAATACTTGGGTAAGTCCAGAGCATAGAGCTCATCTTTGATGCAGTCAACCAACCCATGCAGGAATAAGTCCCACTGCGCCTCCTCGTTCCAGTTGCAACTGGCAGCCAGCGTCCAGAACTCGATGGAATAGTCCGCTACAGATTGCGTTCCCTGGTTGAGTTCGACTAGAGCCCGGGCTGCTTCTCTGCCCTGCGATGAGCGGTCAAAAACCTTCTGTTGTTCATCAGCGAAGGACTGGAATGAGGCACAACATGGATGTCTCTGATCCCACACTACTGTACCGCACAGACATGCCAGACCGATCAGTAGTGAAATAACATAGGCCACCTTAGATTGCTCAGTGGGAAATGCAGATGGCTGCGGAGAAAAAGCTAGAGAGCACTGAGACAAAAACGCCCTGAAGTAATTTGGCTCACCCAAATAGGATGCTGGAGGGTTGATCTGAGGTTCTGATCATGATATGGTGAACAGAGTAGACTCAAGTGGGGACGGCAGTGGTGTGGGTGCAGGGGACTCATCTCGAGATGGTATTCCTTGGACAAGGGAGGGGAGTTCGGTAAATTTTGCTGCCAAGACTTCGATCACTTGCCCAGTCGATCTGGTGTTGGGCAAGATGGGAATCCTGAGGAGCGAGGAACTTCTGTATTTCTGTCCATGTTGATGGTCGGATCGTTATGTTATGGTAAATAGTGGACCCAGATGCAGAAAATGGAATGAATGAAGTTTAATAAAGAAACCAGAAAATAATACAGACAGTCAGAACAGAAAAGGTAATCCAAATGTCTTGATGATGAAGATGATGATGAAGCTTGGCAGGCAATAACTGCAGTGGGGTAAATAGATGGCAACAGAGATGAAGGCAGAATGTCTGATGGATGATGGCTCGGAGCAAGGGGAAAACAAAATGGGTAAATCCAACTGGTAACAAGAGAGAAACGAAAGCATGACAGTAACAAACACCACAGTCAACGAGAACGATCCGACAAAGACAACACACGAAAGGGCTTCTCATAAATGGAGAAGGAATAGCGTGCAGGTGTCGCATTCAAGGTACAAAATGTAAGATTTTTGTTATCAAATATAAAATAAAAAAAACTTTCACAGTGTGATATATTTCATGCAGTAATGTACTTAGATTATCCCAAAAGTTTGGAAAATTTGTAAATCCAGAGAAATTCCAGTTTTAAATAATGGCTCGTCCCTTGTCATTTTCGTCTATCTATCCACGCTATCCTCAGTTTCCGCTTGTAGAAACCAAAGGTATAATACATAGATGCCTCATTACGTAATATACGTATACGCCGCTATACGTAAGCCGCTAATGAGGCATATATGTATATATAATAATGATACAGTATCTTGCGCTCCACTGTTGTGTTGTTCAGTCATCACTGTTCACGATTACTGATGGGTGTTTGGCAAGTACAGAAAATTTAAAAAAACATAAACATAGATCAACTGAGACAAGTAGGCTTTGGGAAAACATGAGAAATTTAAGATGGAGAGCTTCGCTACAAACTTGGACTTGACAGAGGCTCTCGCGTGTGTTTTAACAGACAGGTAAGCAAATGTATATTATTTATTTATATTGCACTTTGTTTGTACTTCAGTAATGCTTTTTATCAAGTCTGGTCACCAAGTCTATGGCAGGGAAATTAAATACAGTACGAGTTGCACAAAAATATTTAGCGATTACTTGCAAATACTGTGGGTTCGTTCAAATGTACTTTTAGTAGGATTGTTTTAAACATGTAAAACTGCGCAGCATTAACCCACCAAATCATTTGACAAATAGTACCATATTAGAAACAGGTGAACATAGCATTACATTTCACTTTCCTTGCAGGATGAATTCATTACGATGACATAAAATAATGTGATCAAACGTACAAGTAATAAAAAAACTAATTTATTAGCTGATATATGATTTATATGATTTGTGAATTCCATACATCTCTGGATGGTGAAAACGACATCTCCCATCGTTCCACTCTCCTTCATAGCCTCATCAAGCTTTATTATTGTTTTGAAAATGCACCCTCTGGCGGCAAAAACGTACATATTGTACCTTAAATCAGGTGATGGCGAGCAATAAGCATTGCTGAGCAACGTTGCGCACACCCACAAAACACGTGAGGAAATACAGAAATAAAGCCGAGGATGAATCCTTTCATGACACTTTCACACTATAAACCTGGTAAATTATCCCTGTGCAGAGAGAGAGGAATCAGACGACTCTCGACTCGATCCTCCAGTAGAGTTGTGCTGAGACAGTGGTTGGTATCAATATCATTTAAGTGTGTGACACGCTGTGCAAGTGTAATAGTAGACTGGGTCAATGTATGGATCCAGCCGTCTGGGCCATGTGTGATTTCTCTGCCACTGGTTTGGCTCTGTGAATCCTTAAGACTGTGATCAAACAATCAAAAGTTGACTAAAGCTTACTTAAAACATTGTTTCAGGTCATCAGTCAACAAGTCAAGTCATTAGTCAACAAAAATAAATATTCACCTATCTGTAAATGGCAGTGTTTCAATCCATGCAAGCTGTTTGTATAATTCTGTTCATATGAAGCAACTGAAGGAAATATTTATAATAATACAATTTCACTCCTAGAAGGAAAGAGAGAGAAAGGTCTACCTTTTTCTGAGGCACAGTATTCCTGTGATTTATCACCAGTCCGAGTGTTTTTGCCATGCCACCAGCAGACTCTCTGTGTGCTGGTCAAACAGAAGACTACATGCATATTTGAAAGAATGTTTAAGGAATGTTGAAGGAAATAATAAGTGTAATTTGGATAAGCATGTTTGTTGCTAAATTGATATGACCCTAGTGGAATACACCAGGTAGTCAACCACAGAAAACACGATACACTGTGCATTATGTATAGCAGACAAACTAATGTTAATAATTTTTCTATATTAATGTGTCTGTAGCAGGTCTATGTTTTATTGGTTTTTGTCTCCCCTTTTCCCACCCTCTGCACATCCACTTTTCCACAACTTTACACGCCCATTCTTTGAGACATTTCAGCCGAGGTGTGAATGATCGGGCTAAAACATGGGGTTTCATTAAAGACTGATGTTATACAGTGATAATGCTCGTTTGGAGAGCGTTTTTTCCAGATCGTATGAAGTCACAGAGAGTAGGCAGTTACAGTTTTTACCAATTGCTTACACACGTTTTCAAAACTAAGTCTCCTTTTTTCAAAACTCTACACACAATTCTCAAAACTGCACACACAAAATGCAAAATGCCTCACATCTCCTTCAAATTGCAACTCTGCATTCAAAATGCCATAAACACAAGTCAGAATGAAGCATTTGCATCAAATGGCAAACACTTCTTTCATAATAATACATTTTTGGATATACCATGTAAACACTGTTGTTCTAAATCTAAAGATCTTTGGTCTTTCATAGGCTTATATCTACATTTCAATACAATGTTCTACAGTGAAAGTAATCTGATGTAACAAGTACACTGTAAACACCAATGCAATGTAGAAACAGAAAATATTTACAGTTTTTCTCGATTGTTTACACACATTTTCTGAAAGCATGCCTCAGATTCTCAGAACTCTACACACAAATAGAAAGACACACACACAATGGGCAAAACCCCTCAATTCTCCTGCAAAATGAAACTTTACATTCAAAACAATGTTATTTCTTCTCAAAATGGTATTCTGTTTTCAAATGACACACACAAACCATCATATGAATAGACATTTATAAGAACCAGTTGAACACTGATGTGCTCAGTGTAAAACACTATGATGAATGGAAAACACTTCTTCTCCAGTCATCATAATGACTTAGGCATTTTTTTTTTGGTTCAGTGTTACACTTACTGCAGACAGTACATACATAAGTGTGTTGTAAAATATTTGAGAATATTGTTTTTATACTCAGAACACACAAATACACGGTAACAAATATATTTTATTTTTCCCACAAAAACAATGTACACAGTGTTCATCCCAACCAACACTAAGCTGCACATACAGTGGTCTACATACAAAACAACAGAAGAATTGACTGTATACAGTAAAAAAAAAAAAAAAAAAAATCCAGTGTTGGCATCCATTGCCCCATTGAAGAGCTGACCTGTGGCCCTTTCATGCTAAAGCTCTGATTGCTAACTGTAAAACTGTGTGACGGGTGTTTGCCCATGTGATGAGTAGACGTTTTCAGAAGAGCTCCTGGCTAAAAACACTTTGGGGAACAGATGGCCTCACCAGTGTCCTAACCAGACATGAGGCGGTGAGATTCCAGCGAGAAGCAGTTTCTGTCCACACCAGACGCGACACGACAAAATCGATCAAAAATCACAGCCAATCAGAAGAGCGTGTGGATGGAGTCTCTCTGTATTGCACCTGCAACCAGATGGATAAACACAATCAAATTAATAAATATTACACCATTTTAACATTATTAAAAATACATACTGAGTGACTGACTGAAAAAGTCTCTCCAATGTCTCTTTCAATACGGCTGTTATAAATGATATTCAGACTCACATTAGATGCCTTTAACATTAAATAAAGCACATAATCAGTACCCTAGATTATCATTTTCATAGTTTGTATGTTGTTCCAGCCCCGGCGTCACAGAAATAGAAACTGTTTCTAAACTAGAACTGTCACATATCGCTATTATAACTGGTTAGGACAAAAACTCTGATTAACATGGAAAATATGTTTTTTTTAATCGCTGGCCTGGTCTGGACACGGTGTTACTCTTCGAATTCTAGGACTCAATGCAGCAATTTATCTGTGTGCCACTTGTGTGTCATAAGTTTTTCACGAATTAAGCCACATTTCAACATGATACAAATAATTCCTTTGGAATCCACACACGACCAAATGTTCTTCCATTTTAAAAGCGCAACACGGAAATTTGGGACTTAGAAAGTGAAAGGAAATCATGTCAAAACAATTGGGAAATGAGGAAAAGATTCATTTTTGCGTTTCACAGGGAGAAAGGTCATATGCTACAATGAAAACGTGGGCTTGAGTGAGAAAAGATAAACAAGTGGTTGTGATTTGCTGCCTTTCACCGTATCTTTTAAGTGGTAATAGGATAACCCTGGACACACGGGCCGCCTATCACACCGGCCCTCACACTCGACCTCTGTGTGAGCCAGAAAACACCCGCTTTGTTTGCTGCTATTGGGTCCTATGTGCCTTTCCGTAATGAAGTGACCTGAAATAATGGAAAGCACTCCGCCTCACTTGGATGATTTTTGCTGGGATAAGAGCAGGGATCCTGATTCCGAGACACAGTTCATTTCATTTTTCGCCTCTGATGAGATCTCCGTTATCTGATCAAATTGAACAGCCATTACCGGCTCTAGTTGAGGCAGGCTGACTGCTCCTAACAGAAATCCTATGCACTCCACTTTGTCAGCGTTTCTGAATTCATTGTCACCAGGGGTTGAGCTGGATGATAGGAATAATCTGGCGCAACCAAGATTGACAGTTCATTTCAGAAATCAATATTTACAATTTACTTCTTTCAAAGTTCATTCTGGGAGAAGATTCCATATTATCCCTTTCCAAATAAGCTGATCATATCTCGACTGGGGTCTAAAATGGGTTTCCCAAAATGTGCATTTTTGGTAAAAATCAATGTCGGCGTTGTTGGCTTTAATCTGGCCTTTGATGACAGTAAATCTTTATCTTTTCAGTGGCAAGCGGCGGTAGGGTGCTGAGAACATTTCCTCTCAGAACAAAGGCCCTTGCCCCTGCAGACTCTGCTCGACACATGGGGCCCTAATATAGCTGGACGTGCCTCCGACGGGTCATTAATCAGACCCGGTGACAGCCAGCTCTCCTCATCCAGCGCAGACACATGAAAAGAGAGAAACACACGGGTTATAGAGAGCCTGCTCTCGTTGGGGTTTCCTTCCATCTCAAAGTCATCTACACAAATACAGGTTTGGATATTCCTCGCTCCCTTGCAAACAGGATCTCGTAAAATGCTGTTGATAATCTAGGATTTGTTTTCATTTAATCCACATTTTAAATCAGGATACTCTGGAAAAAAAAGACTATTAATGTCTAGTTGTGAACTTAAAGTCAGACACTACCTGCAAAACCATTGCTTTTTTTCTTCTTCTTTCTTTTATTTTTCGCTTCAATTACACGTCTTCTTATCTGACTTCTATCAGAAAGAAAACATTCAAAATGTACATGTATGTGTTTATTTTATTGCACTTGATCTATTTGCGTCTGTAGATTTCAGTCTTTAACCCCCTGAGGTCGATGGTATCGCCGGCGATACCAGCTCGCTTTTTTTCAGTTCAGTTCAGTTCAAAAGAAATTAATTTTGCTCTGTGGACTTTGATATTACAAGCAAGTTTCATACATCAATCGATTCTGTTAAATGTGTATTATTTTTCTGTATACTCACAATAAAAACAAAGTGTTGTGCTTTTTGCCAAATAAAGAAAAATAAACGTGATGCGAGTTCTGCCTTCTCTCTGTCAGTGTAGTCCATTCTGAAACGCGTCCGAAAATGAACAATAACTCAGCGAATACTCAGTCAAACAGGCAAACAGACAGACAGGCATGAAGCTTGAATTCTCTTCTCTTAAATGAAGTGATTTATATAAAAAACAAATATTCTCATCTTGTGAAATCTGTATTAAAAGAGAGCGATTCCAGTCGACCTCATTACAACTAATTCAAATGTAATGTGACTCCGCCCACGGAGAGCGCGTGCTATTCAAACGCAAACTACTGAGGCAAACCAAGCAATCCTGTGAACGCCCCCATCTCAGTTCGAGAAACACAAGTTTATTCAGATCATTACTTGTTTACACCGTCTCGCAGCGCTGTGAGGAATAACAATAATGAAAAAAGTACCTCAGAAGTGCAGGTATATCGAGGAGCGAGCTGAGGAATACTGTAAGTTTTTTTTCTTCTCACGTGAATCGGGTTTCTGTTTTTGATGAATGAACGGCAGAGATGCACGCTGTTTACCACAGCTCGCAAAAAGACAGTTTAAATTTAAATTGCGTCTCTGTGTGAATGAATGATGATGTTTTAGCAAACTGTATTGCCGTACTGAGTTGAGTAAAAATCGACAGAAATATGTTGAAATAAAATGTAGGCTATTTGTATAAGCAACGTTTTAAACTGAAAATGAACATTTATATGCCTTAATATTTCATAAAAACAACGTTACAGTCAGGCGTTTCTGTTTGTGTATGAATGTTTTGGTTTTAGCAAACTGTATTGCTACACTCAGTAAATATCGACTAAAATATGTTGAAATAAAATGTATTTGTATAAGCAACGTATTAAACTGCAAATTAACATTTATATTTCTTATAATAAAAATGAAAGACCTATGTTACAGACATATGAAAGACAACATGTCGTTGATTAGTTTTGGATAGATTATACATTTTTAATGTAAAATATCTGCCACCTCAAATAAGCTTTCAAATAAGTTTGCCAATATTTGCTTATGTTAAATATAATATGTTTTGTCAAAAATAAAGTTATCAAATAATCAATCAAATCCTTAACTTTGAAATATGTATGATAAAATGTATACTTTAGTTTTTACAAAGAAAGATTACACTTTCTTTGTAATTGTAACCTTTTTAATAAAAAAATATATTTACAAGGTATGTAGACAAACTATTAAAAGGTAAATATAAGCCTTTTCTTTAAATAACTTTTGTTGTGTTTTATTATTGACAAATTTGGGGAGAGGATAAATATTCCAAAACTGAAAATACAGTATGAGAATTAACTGCACAATTACTAGACATGTTTTCCTTGGATATTATAGGCCAAATTGCAAGCACAATATGTGGAAAAATAAAAAAGAATTGAGATGCTTCCAACTGTTGCTCTTGCATTCTTGTGGCTCAGTGACTCACCTGAATGAATGGCTAATTATGTATGCAGGCCCCATTGTCTCCTCAGGTGTGAACCACTAAATATGCATGACCGTTGACGCCCACTCCGAATATGGCCTTTCCAAACAGAAAGTGCTTTGCAAAATTCAAATCAATGTATTGTGTTATGTGAATGATAAGGCAGGGTGATTTTCACTTCATTTTGAAGAAAAAACACTAGGCAATGACATATTTTAGACAAAAGTCTTATTGGCACATATTTAGTATGTGTTTTATGGCCTTATTTCAGAAACTTTAGTTTTTAGTTTTTTCAATAACCATGCATAAACATTATTCTCTCAAAAATGCAGACATGTACATTCTTGTTGCTCACATTTCATGGTAGCCCTGTTTGTGCTAAATAGTGTGTAATTTTTTTTTTGCCATTAATATGTTTATAAGCAACTGAAAAAAGCAAAAATGTCAGGGCATGTCAGAACATCTCAAGGACCCCAAAAACACCTTAGACCCCAGAGGGTTAAAGGTGGTGAGTTTGAGACTGAAATCTTCACTTCAGCAGCTTTACACATAAAACTACAGGTTTATTCATATCTATATTCTGAAGGTTTGTTCATATATCATTCACATGATTTATACAACATTTAATTCCTAAAAAATGAAGAAAATGTATTTGTTTTCTGTCTGTTGACAGTATTATTTCTGGAGTGATATAGAGAAATCCAGAATCCCCTCTGTAAAAAGCTTTAACTCTAACCCATGTCAACAAAATAAATAAAGAATAATGAACCTGACTTCATCTAATGTTCAGATTTATGTTCAAGTGAGTATCATATTTAATCAGATAATAACTCATTTGCATATTTAAACTTTCAGAAAACTTGTAATACAAAACAATTGAGTTGTGAATGTACTGTGATTAATAAACTGGACAAGGTATATTGAAATCTATTAGTTACTTGCCTTAAAGGATAATTCTATCCAAATTAGTTCACAAAAATGACTAACATATATGTTAGTCATTTTTGTAACATTTATGTTGTTGTCATGTTGGAGTCGTCAGAAATGAGGGCGAGGGGATCCAAATGAAGGAAAAGGTTCAATTAATATAACAGCAAACACATACAAAGTGTAGACACCAGAAAACTAAAGGAACCAAATCAGAAAAGCTAGCTAAATAAATAAATAAATAAATTTTAGAATAAACTTCAAACTGCTGTTTCCATTAGTTTGTGTAAAATGTTTGGGAAGAAAGCTTAGAAAGCCCCAAACGTTTGGCTAAAGCACTGATATTTAAAAAATATGAAACACTTATTTTTTAAATTATTTGGTATGATTATCTATTTCAAGACCAATTCAATATTGAGCTCATGCTTTTAAATTCTATTGATTTTATTCTGGATTTCTGTTTTATTGAAGTGAGAGGCTCTACATTCATCTTTTACATCACATTCTACAAATCAAATACATAAAATCAGATCAAAGTAGAATGGTGTGGATAGTGAAACTGCTGCTGGGACTCAGATTTCCTTGCCCTTTAACAGGCTTTTCCTATAGTTTACATATAGTTTATATATATATATATATAAATGTAATATATTTCCAAACACTAGGTGTCACTGAAACACAAGCAGGTGCACAGCTGAGACATGCAGAAGTGTGATTGAGAATGCTGTTATAAAAGACCCTAACCCTAACGCTATAATAAAAGACCCTAACCCTGATCTAATGCTGTTATAAAATACTGCACCCTGCCTAAAACTTATCCTGTACAGGAGATTGAGCCATAGAGGATACCCAGAGAAAAGTCAGAATAGTATAAGAGAAATAGAATTGATGCGATGGAAAGAGTTTTTTTTTTTTTTTTTTTTTTTTTTTACCTGTTAAGCTGCAACCCCACTTTTGAAAAATCCCCAGAAATGACATACCCAAACTGAAACAGATACAGTTCATGAACCCTTTGTACTAAAAGCACAAGTATGATCTCATTTGAAAGCTGACACCTGGCAGTTTATTGTAATGTAGAATTAATTATTGTCATAATGACAAAAATTGTTATAAATAGCTTCAAAGTTTTGTAAAGTTATTAGAAATTATTTTTTATGAAACATCCTCATGAAAATAAAATTGAAGTTGGCCCTGGAGCAGTCTAGAAATGCACTACAGCTAATGCCACATGTCTAAACATTTTATGTTTAAAATCTTAAGATAATAAGTCCAAAACTCTGTATTTAGTGAAATGTTTTTCAAGACCATGTCATGTGACTTTATTTTGATTTGATGCTAAAATGCTACTGATATTTAGTGTCATCTTCTTACCATCTATGCAGTATATTGTCTTTATTGTTTTGTGGTGCAAACGAGCCCCATTCAGTCTCAGTCTCCCCCTGCACACATTCACACTTCTCCAGCCTGGTTATGGCTCTAAATATGCATTTCTTTTGTCTGCATTAGTTACTAACGACTGGCTATTCACATGCTATTCATATGGTTTCAGTCACTAATTTATTTTCTCAAAGTTCACCCTTACATTCTAAACTGTTTTAAATGCATTTCTTGAATAAAGAAACATTTCAGTAAGCGTTCAAAAAATAATAAAAATATAACTTCTAGGTGGCAGGTGCACCTAGGGCTAGCTAGCATGTTAGCTTAGCACACCATCAATACACGACAATTTATGAGATTAAAACCATGTTTGTGCTTATAAACTTACTTTATAAAGCAAATCGAGTATTTTAAATAATTTTCTGTGATCTAATTTGGCTTCAGATAAAAAAATCAGACAGAAAATATACTATTGTATACTGTTCTGCACAATGATAGTCTATATAGATTAGCATTACATTATAAATATAATCTATTATTATGGAAATACCTGGCATGGATTGAAAAACACAGGTAACTCAAATATCATAGCAAACATGTTTATTGTCTTCAAAACGACTGTTTCTCCATGTTACAGCGCGATCTGTTGTTAGCTGTGTGTGTGTTCGAGGCTTCCTGGATTGTCACATGATTATGGCACTTCTTCATGTTCTAATACTGTGCACAGGGCGGCGAGGGCGCCCTCATGCTATTGGTATGAATTGAAAACGCATTAACAGAGTATACAAACGCTCATAATGATTACATCGACGCATTTGGGTATAAATTCAATAAATATTATTCCTGTCTATAGAAATCTGATGTAAACCTATGAGAATATATCAATATTTCTCCAAATCTGCACATTTTTTAGCTAAAAGCCCGGAAGGACGTTGTTTTGTGTATCGCTGTCATGACGACGGCACGGGAGTTTTTTTATGAATGAAAGCGGCTGACGCGCATAATTCATATCAAAGGTATCGACTCATTTTTTCATTTCATAACTCCTGACACAAATTAAGAAATAACTGTCGCTATAAGTTTCTCAGAATACAATAGTGGTCAAATTCTGAAACTTGAGTCTTATATCTTTGTAATGATGTATAGTTTGTCAAGGTATAACATTAAATCTGATAGTAACTTTGAACTATTTATAAAAAAAACCGCTTCAGTGCGCCCGCGCTCTGGCAACGGTTAACAGGTTAAGAGAACCAAGGGAATGGTGTGTTGAAAAGAAGGGAGCATTGAGCGAAAAACAGCGAAAGGAGTGGTTCAGTGCCATCAAAAACATGCGCCGGCCAGTGTACTCCTGCGGAAATGGGGGGACTGTGGAAAGCTGAAGTATTGGGTTGTCGCGGTTTAGGAAAACACTGCCTCACTTGGTTCTGAACCGGGTGATCCCGATGGGAATTGAGTGAGGGAGCGAAAAGGATGCCAAGCTGGCTCCTGAGGGGGCCGATGCTGTCAAACTTAGTTTTTCTCATAAAATTCACCACTAGCCTGGGCCAGAGAGCTGGCTGGAAGTTGGGGAGGGGATTTTATGTTAGAAGTAGTGGGGGGTGAAAGAGGATATAAAAGGTCAGATAATAGAAGGTAAATAAGAAAAGAGGAGGTTTTCTTGGGAGTATGATGCCGGGCCAGGATTATCGAGCTGTAGCTCTTTGGGTAATGGTTCGGTTCGCTGGTTCGGAGTAAATTCAGGTTGAAAATTTCGTACTCCTGTGTAGAAATGAGTAATAAGTTAATTAAAATAGGAAAGGGTGGGGCATAGATAGGGAGCAGGATAATTTATCATGGTGTTGGAATGGGATTGGAGAGAAAGGGAAGATTCTCTTGGGAGTATGATGCTGGACCAGGATTATCAAGCCATGACCTCTTGGTCCTTCGCTGGTCCGGAGTAAATTCAGATTGAGGATTTCGTACTCCTGGGTGAGGACGGATGGGTGTGTTAAGGATGGTAGGAGGGCAGGCCATGATTCAAAAACCCTTTATATTAAATCAGGAGGAATTTTACATACAGGCTTCCCCCGGGGTCTTAAAAAGCCTTAAAAGCATTGAATTTATTAATTTGGAAATAATACCTTAAAAAGACTTTAAAAAGTCTTGAATTTTGATGTCTGGGTCTTAAAAATTGTGCTGTATGTAAATTCTCCGTATTGTACGTTTCATTTGTCAACCACGATTATTTTGATTAAATAATGTAGTATAAATAAAGAGTGGCGGAACCAATAATTGAGAACGCAACGCAGCCCCGGGTCACAGTACAAAATACTGCGAACACGTGATGCCTTCAGTAAATGAAGATCACGCGCTACAGCACCACAACCATAGACTGCAACACAACACAACACAGACCTCCAGCAACAAGCAAAGGAGAAGCGCGAAAAATCAAAGAAAATCTCAGCATTCCATAGGAAAGGTTGACTGACACTGTTATATTTTTAACGTTTGTTTTACGTTAGCTAGCTACCAATTTCATTCGGAGGTTAGCCAAATGTTAATGTTAGCCAGCTTGCTACTAGCGCTGCAGACCCTCCAGCTATGACCGCAACTAGAGTGGATCTGTGCACAGCTTTTGGGTCAACACCAACAATGAAAGCCGAGGTGTTGTGGACTCTTAACACAATCGATAAACACCAGTCCTACAATGGAAATGAGGGTATCTCAGAGCTTTTCAAGTGCATGTTCCCTGACTCTGACATCGCTAAAACGTTTACTTGCGGTTCCGACAAAACAGCTTACATAGCCAAGTTTGGTTTAGCTATTCACATCAAAGAAGAACTGGTGACCAAAGTCAACAAATCACAGTTCGTTCTGATGTTTGATGAGAGTCTCAACGAGACTACGAAAAACAAACAGCTGGATGTGCACGTCCGCTTCTGGAACGAGGGACAGGTTCAGTCCAGATATCTGGGCTCTCAGTTTATGGGACATTCCACTGCACAAGACCTGCTGTCGCATCTCAAAGTAAGGATAATCATTTTTTACTTTAAAAGCTCATCAGTTTATATTGATAGACTCAACTTGTGTGCATATACTCTTCTGTAACTGCAATATTACATGACCAATGTATGTGCTCATCCAGGCCTTTTATCTTGAGTAATCAAATGCAACCCTTTTTTTTCAGGAATGTATGGACAGACTGAACCTCAGGGACTTGGTGTCCATCTCAATGGATGGGCCCAGTGTGAATTGGAAACTCTTCGACCTTTTCCAGAAAGATCACGGTGAGCAGTATGGAGGTGAGCAGTTTAGAATGCTATTACTGTTTGTGGGTGAGTGTGAATGTGATCTATTAATAATTATAATAATGCATTTTATTTGTAGTGCACTTTACATTGAACAAAGAATTTCATAGTGCTACAGAGCAAAAATTGATGCATGGGTGCAACATATGCAGTACAAAACAATCTCCATGTGATACAAAATATGAATTTGGTTTCTAATATTAAGTTTTGCAACGAAATCTTCAGGTGCTCAGCTCATTCGTGTGGGGAGCTGTGGCCTACACATGCTACACAACGCATTCAAGTGTGGGTTCACTGCATGGCAGCTGGACAAGTTGCTGAAAGCAATGCACACATTGTTCCTCAATGTGCCCACCAGGAGAGAGGATTACATCACAGTAACCAAGTCTAGTGTGTTCCCCCTTTCTTTCTGTGCCCATCGTTGGGTGGAAAACCTACCAGTTGTGGAGAGAGCCCTGGAAGTCTGGCCATCACTGCTCTTGTACATGGAAGCAGTGAAATCAAAGAAACTCTCGAACCCTGGAACAGGTAGGCCGTTCTTAAATGCAGTGAATAGGTCTGTGACTGTGTCCTAACCCTGGTGCTGGTGCGGCCTTGTCATAGTTTTTGTAATATATGGCTAAGTTGAAATGTCCTGCCTCTCGGTCTGCCTCTCTCTGTCAGCATCTTATGACACAGTTGCAGCAGCCATGAAGGATCCACTCATCTTGGCCAAATTGCAGTTCTACACGGCACTCGCCAGGACCTTCACTTCCTTCCTGAAAAAATATCAGACAGATGAGCCTGTGCTTCCATTCCTTCCGAAGGACCTGACTGAGTTGATGATGGTAATAATTTACTATTTAATAATAATAATTTAATAATTTAATAATTTAGTGCAGCTCACCCCTGAAGGATTACACATTTTAAGAATCAATTTCAGATATGATTCCTTACATAACATCACGGTGAAGAATACTGATTTTAGCATTTGAGGTTCTGTCTCTCTTGAGCAAGCCCTGGTTTTGATTTGATTGAATCAAATCATGCCTATGCTTTGTCTTGATTTGTCTCCACCTCTATGTAATCCCTCCCCCTTGGAATGTATATAACTACAATGTATAATGTTTTAGTTAGACTTGGAAGAACCCTACAGACAACACACAGCGAAGATCCCAATAAATGACTTTTGCTTATCCCAACGTCTCCTGGTCTTGCTTCGATGAAAGAAAACTTTCCAACACCCCCAAATAATTTTTCTTTGCTGATAAACTGTATAAATACGTATCTAATAGAGATGTCTACATGTCTGGTAATTATTTTTGCTATTCTAGTACATTTTAGTAAATTTTCTACCAAAAACCGTTAGTGTGGTGCCCTCTTCAGGTTAAAACTTTACACTGTACTTGAATTTGAATCGGGCATCGCTACTGGCTCAGCCAGTATGGCTGACATCAGCCATACTGCTGTTGTGGAGTATAAAATACGCCCAGTCTCAGCCACACCTTCGTAGCGAGTTGGAATAGCAAGGAAGTGTTGAGGCCCCCACTCGGTCCGCTAGGCATTTGCCGCATTTTTCAAACCGAAAATGTAGGTGCAGTAAGACTCTGGTAGGGGGGCGAGTTGCTCTCTAACATTATAATCACCACTGATTGGGCTCAATTGATATGTTTTGACAATGTGGAGTTTGTGGTTAGTATGTGTAAAAAATAGTGGATACATTGTGCATCAAAATCAGACAATTTGATGTCGGTGATTAATGTGCCGCACCGGACATTTTTGTGTTTGTCTTTTGACAGAGTCTACTCAGGCGCTTCATAAAGAGAGAAGTCCTCCATGATATCACTGCCCTGCAGCTGACCAAATTGGATGTCACAGACAAGACCATCTGGCTCAGCCCACAAGACATCAGCATTGGTCTAGGTGCAGAGTCAGTCCTTAAGGTAGTGTGATGGTTTAAAAAGGTCATTATACAAATGGTTAGGCTGAACCAGGTCATTGAAGACATGTTCTATATTCATGGATACCTATCTCTAGAGCATCAAAGGTGCAGAGCTCAGAGTGCTAGAGTTCAGGAGAGAGTGCATGCAGGGCCTGTGTAGCATCATTAGGAAAGTGCAGGACAAGAGCCCCCTCAAGTATCTGACTGTTAGGCAGATGGTGTGCCTGGATCCATCAGTAATGTACAGAGACCCAGAAAGATGCAGGAAGCACATGAAAGGGCTGGTTCAGAGGTTTCTCCAGGACAAACAGCTAACTGATACTTCTGCGGGTAGGAATAAGAAAGGCAAATCATAGGCTACACATGAATTTATCCTAAACCTGATTGACTGGTAATGCCCTATAGCCTAATTATTTCTTTTTTTCCCTGCATTTTTTCTCATCTGTTTTGTCATAGGGGATGTCATACTGCAGCACTTCGACAGTCTCCTATCCTAGGAGAGCCAGAGTGAGGACTTCCTCTCCTTTCCTCCCATGCAGAAGAAGCTGGACATCTTCCTGAGGAGTGCCATGGAACCTTATCCAGAGCTGTGGGGCTTCTGCAAGAAGCTGCTCATCCTTTCCCACGGCCAAGCTACAGTTGAGCGTGGATTCTCTATCAACAAAGAGGTGGAGTCAGACAATATTTAAGAGGGCACTGTGGTCACACAGAGGCTGGTGTGTGATTATATCACACAACACGGAGGTGTTACCCAGGTAAGAATGACCCCTGTCTGGACTAGTAAAATGCTGTTGACTTAAAAGTTGACAGAATCAACATTGTTGGCTTCTTGAGTTTGTCACTGACTCTGGTTCTCTTTTCCCAATCCTATACCTAGGTTCCACTCAGTAAAGCGCTACTCGAGAGTGTAGCAAGAGCTAGGACCAGATATCGTGCCCATCTTGAGACAGAGAGAAAGAAAAGGGAGGCAAAATCCCAGGCTCTTAAGAGGAAAGAGGTAGAGGACTGTCTTCAGGAGCTAAAGGTGAAGAGGAGACGCATACAAGAGGTGTGTGAGGGTCTGGCTAGGGATGCGGACAGGCTGGCTGAAGAGGCTGAAAGGAAGGCAGGAAGCAAGATGGCTGACCTGATCTCCAGGTCCAACCTCCTGCGGAGAGGCCATAAGGAGAAGTTGACGGAACTGGCTGTCCTTGATAAAGAGATTGCTGCCCAGAGTGAAGAGCTAAGAAATTGACTGTGTTTCTTAATTTAATTTATTGTTGAGTTCTGATTTTCGATGTTTATTGTTCAGGGGTCTCTCAGTTCCCCATATTCCCAGCATGGAATAAGTAGCTAGCTAATGTTAAAAAACAACTTAACATTGTTCGGCAAACTTTCTTGTGGCCTACTGAAATGTTTTTATTTTTCACACCTGCTTGGCTTATCATCGTTTACCAATTCCACATTTGAAAAATAAATGAACACAAGTTCATAGATTTGGTTTGTCTTTGCTGGTAGGGACGTGAAATAGGTATTAATTTTTTATATAAATGGTCTTACAAAGGTCTTAAAAAGACTTGAATTTAACTTGAAGAAACCTGTAGGAACCCTGTACATAGAAGGAGAGGGATGAATGAATGGGAGGGGGATGAAGGAATGGAAGGGGGATGAAGGAATGTGAGGGGCATGAAAGGTCGGGATACAAAAAAACAAAAAATTGTCGTTGTTATAGATCGCCAAAATGGACAGGGATGAGTGTTTTAAGCACATGGTCAGGCAGATGCATAAATATATTAAAATGAAACACCATCTGCTTAATCTGCAAGAGACAGAGGAAGAACCGGGGCCTAGATCCCTGCAAAAAGTAGCCTGATGGCTGGGCGCAATAGTGATTCCTGCAGCTCCGGCACCGACCATGGGCTGGCAACTATATGGAAGTGCCAGGAGGTGGTAACTGGAAAGTTTGGATATTCTGAAGAATCATTATGCTTCAACCTATGGAGATGCCTTAGCACAACTTAACCCCCTGAGGTCGGCTATCGCGCCTTATTAGTGAATTTTTTTTTTTTTACTTTTTATCTTATATGCTTGTGTTATACATCAATCTATCCTGTTAAGTGTGTATTATTTTTGTGTATACTCACAATAAAAACAAAGTGTCGTGCTTTTCGCCAAATAAAGAAAAATAAACATGATGCGAGTTCTGCCTCCTCTCTGTCAGTGTAGTCCATTCTGAAACGCGTCAGAAAATGAACCATAACTCAGCGAATACTCAGTCAAACAGGCATACAGACACACAGGCATGAAGCTTGAATTCTCTTCTTTTAATTGAAGTAATTTTTATTATTAAAAAATATTCTCTGTTTATGTAATCTTTATGAAAAGAGAGAGATTTCAGTCGTTCTCATCTCAGCTCATTACATTGTAATCTGCCCCGCCCACGCAGAGCGCGTGCTATTCAAATGCAAATGACTGTGGCAATCCATGCAAACTGTGAACGCCCCCCATATCAGCTCGAGAAAACACATCAAGTTTATTCAGATCATTGTACTTGTTTACATTGTCTCGCAGCGCTGTGAGGAATAATAATAATGGAAAATGTAACTCAGAAGTGCTGGTATTTCGAGGAGCAACGGATGGAATACTGTAGTAAGTTTTTTTCATTCTCAAGTAAATCGCGTTTCTGTGTGAATGAATGAACGGCAGAGATGCGCGCTGTTTACCACAACTCGCAAAAAGACGGTTTAAATTTGAATCGCATTTGTGTTTCTGTGTGTGAATGAATGATCCACTTTTAGCAAACTATTTTGCTATACTGAGTAAAAATCGACTGAAATATGTTGAAATAAAATGTATTTGTATAAGCAACGTATTAAACAGCAAATAAACATTTATATTCCTTATAATAAAAACGAAAGACCTGTGTTACAGACATATGAAAGACAACATTTTGTTGACTAGTTTTGGATAGATTACACATTTTTTATGTAAAATATCTGCCACCTCAAATAAGCTTTTGTTTGCCAATTTTTGCTAATATGTTAAGTGTTTTGTCAATGTAGGCTATATTCAAAGTAATGAATCCTTAACTTTGAAATATGTATGATAAAATGTATACTTTAGTTTTTACAAAGAAAGATTACACTAGAATTGTTTTTGAAAAACTAGAATTGTTTTTGTAATTGTAACCTTTTTAATAAAAAAATACATTTACAAGATAGATGTAAACAAATTTTAAAAGGTAAATATAAGCATTTTCTTTAAATATTTTTTATTGTGTTTTATTATTGACAAATTTGGGGAGAGGATACATATTCCAAAACTGAAAATACAGTATGAGAACTGCACAATTACTAGACAGGTTTTCCTTGGATATTATACAATTTGAAAGCACAATTTGTGAAAAAAAAAATTGAGGTGCTTCCAACTGTGAACCAATTTGGTAGAATATATGTATATATATTGCTCTTGCATTCTTTCTTGTGGCTATTGGTGACACACCTGAATGAATGGCTCATTAAGTATGTGGGCCCCATTGTCTCCTCAGGTGTGAATCACTAAATATGCATGATGGTGTTGGATTGTTGACACCCCTTGCGCATACAAACAAAAAGCGTTTTACAAGATTTAAATCAATGTATTGTGTTTTGTGAATGATTAGGCAGGATGATTTTCACATCATTTTGAAGAAAACTCTAGGCAACGACATCCATTAGTCAAAAGTCTTATTGAAACATATTTAATATGTGTTTTGTGGCCTTATTTCAGAAACTTTAGTTTTTAGTTTTTTCAAAAACCATGCATAAACATTATTCTCTCAAAAATACAAACATGTACATGCATGTTGTTTACATATTATGGTAGCCCTGTTTGTGCTAAATAGAGTGTAATTACACCTTTGCCATTAATATGTTTATAAGCAACTGAAAAAAACACAAATGTCAGGGCATGTCAGAACACCTCAAGGACCCCAAAAACTCCTCAGACCCCAGAGGGTTAAGATGATGGATCTAGAGGAGGGGGAAAGGGCCCTTGAGGTAGCGGCTAGATGGGCGTGTAGAAACCTCAGGAATATTCAGGAGGAGACATTATGTGGGGCTGTAGGAGAAATCAGGCAGTTGTGGGTCAGGGAGAACTCAGGCGAGGCGAGGCCCCTGAATCCTCTTCCTCAGACTACTGGGGTAGATGCCGTAACACCGATTAGTGACGTTATGCAGGGGGGGCTAGAGCAAGGAGGACAGTCGGTGGAGGCCCCACGACGACACGATCAACAGGGTCAGGACCGAGTGACAGGAGCAGCTGAAAGCTTGTGACAGGAGGAGGAGGGAGAGGGATCTATAACCAGGAATTATCCAGACAGGAATGAGACAACACGGTGATATGGAGAGGGAGAAGAGGACAATGATGTGATATGGATCACAACAGATGAGATCATGGGGAGTGATGAGACTCAAGGAGCGGGAGTGGAACAAGAGGAGGGAGAAAACAGTGGAAGTAAAAGGAAGAGAGGAGAACCAGAGCGGGAAGGACTACAGGAAGAGGAA
This sequence comes from Scardinius erythrophthalmus, assembly GCF_964197995.2. NCBI lineage: Eukaryota > Metazoa > Chordata > Actinopteri > Cypriniformes > Leuciscidae > Scardinius > Scardinius erythrophthalmus. The sequence goes on from NC_138236.1 coordinate 41,614,426, forward strand.
AATGGAGGAACTGAACTCTACATGTTCCAAAGACAGGAGCATGGTGGTGATAAATTGAGAAACTGGACTTTAGACCTCAAAAGACAGGTTTTGGTACTGGGGGATTCTAATATGGGTAGGTTACTGGTGGTGTGGGATAGGGGAGTCCAGGTAGTATGCTATCCATGGGCGCATTGGTCCAATGCATATGAGATAATAAGAAATAAGACCGCCACGAGTGATAGAGTCACAAAGGTGATATTATCCTTTGGAATAAATGACAAGAACCATGCTTCCACGGAATCTTTGGGGAAGATGATTAAGAAAACCAGGGGCAGCAGGCCGCACCTTTCCAAACACACACATTTATGTTCCACAAATCAATTTTAACAGGTGTCTCCCTAAAAAACAGAACGCTTTTTTGTTTCAAATTAACCAGGTCATTAATAGCACTGGGAGGGGGATTGAACCTCTGCCGCGGGAGCAGTTCCGGACGGAACTGTACCTTACTCATTGAACCGGCATAATGGGGAGGGCCATGTGGCAACATTGGGCAGCTCATTTAAACTGTTGAGAGAGAGGTACCTGGTTAAGCAAAGTGTCAGTACCGTGGTGAACCTCTCCCAAACGAGAATTCTCAATATTGACATGTAGGTTGGGAGTTGGAATAGAATGGAGGCGGAGGCAGGCCTTACAGCCTTACAGGCCTTAGGCAGCTGAAATTGGCAGTCTTTTTTGAGGGAGAAGAAGGAGGGGAGACACAGGGAATCCCTTTTACAGTTGAGTCAAGTGGCGGAGCTGGTCGGGAAAATAATGGAGGAAGACCAGAGGATAATGAAGGGGATGAGGGAGGTTCCAGAGGTCTGCGATCTTTCCCAAGAGGAATGGGAGGCCCTTAAGGGACTTAGGAAGAACAGTTCCATAGTGATTAAACCAGCAGACAAAGGGAGTATGGTGGTGGTTATTGATCGTGTACAGTATGTGAGAGAGGCCATGAGACAGCTCCAGGACAAAGAGTTTTACAAGGAGTTAGAGAGACCTATCTATCCGGAAACAATAGACATAATCAAAACTGAGTTGGAGCTATTGAGAAAAAAAAAGGGATTCTTAACAAAAGGCAGTTTGATTACCTTAGGGGGCAAGACACGCCCAAGGAGAGGAGGTTTTATCTACTCCCAAAGTAGTCCATTCATTTTAAGCCAAAATGGGGGTCAACCTTGAACAAATTGCAACAGAAGCAAACTCAACTGATTTTGTATCCTCAATATGTCCTGAGTAAGGAAAGAAAAGCCCAGAAGAATCCCATTAGGGGAAAGTTTAGAAAAAGATCCAAATATAGCCTATTCATATGGAGCGAAATATGTGCCATAATTTAACAAACAAATCCAGCATTTTGCAAACAAACTCAATCTACTTCGCAAAGGAAAACTCGACTCGCAAACAAACTCGATCCGCTTTGCAAAGGAAATCTCGACTCGCAAACAAAAAGAAACCAATGTGCAAGCACAAAGGTCACAAATGCGTCCAGGCAGATTTTCTCACAAATACGTCCAGGTAGATTTTCTCACAAATGCGTGCAGGCAGATTTTCTCACAAATGTGTCCAGGCAGATTTTCTCACAAATGCGTCCAGGCAGATTTTCTCACAAATGCGTGCAGGCAGATTTTCTCACAAATGCGTCCAGGCAGATTTTCTCACAAATGCAGTTGAGCAACTTCCTCTTCTAAAACAGTAGATGGCGCTAAACTATAGGCTAATTTAGTGCTAGTCTCCCAGGAGAAGCATTGATTTGAAACTTGCCTTTGCCTACAGCTGAGGAAAATGACCGGTGAACGGGTGTGTTTCTGTCTTATTTGATCTATAATTAACCTTTTTGAGGTTTTCTCTTGCCAAACGTTTATTGCATATCTAGACAGAAATCCACATTAGCACTTAGTAGCACTTCACTCTCTAGGATCGGGGAATCTATAAGCTGAAAGCTCTGCCATCTTGTTGCTTTTTGTCATTTTTTTCTGCATCGGACTCATGCGAAATTACTAAATTAGTGATTATGTCTACACTTGAATGAATCTATTTATTTCGTTCTCCATAAATTAATGAGAACATTTAATTTAATTGAAAGGAGGCTCCCACTTATTTATTTATTTAGCCTAGTTGGAATTCAGTCAGCTTAACAATTAATGTAATAAAATAATTAATGCAAAAAAAAAAAAAAAAAAAAAATATACAATTGTTTCTTATCTTGCCTGTGACGTAGCCTATGCAGTGCCCAAGTTATTATTTTGGACACACAAATGAAACCTGCCGCTCAATTAAATGAAATGTTCTCATTCATTTATGGAGAACTAAAGAAATAGATTCGTTCAAGTGTAGACATAATCACTAATTTATGGTGCTAATGTGGATTTCTGTCTAGATATGCAATAAACGTTTGGCAAGAGAAAACCTCAAAAAGGTTAATTATAGATCAAAAAAGACAGAAACACACCCGTTCACCGGTCATTTTCCTCAGCTGTAGGCAAAGGCAAGTTTCAAATCAGAGCTTCTCCTGGGAGACTAGCGCTAAATTAGCCTATAGTTTAGCGCCATCTACTGTTTTAGAGGAGGAAGTTGCTCAACTGCATTTGTGAGAAAATCTGCCTGGACGCATTTGTGAGAAAATCTGCCTGGACGCATTTGTGAGAAAATCTGCCAGGACGCATTTGTGAGAAAATCTGCCTGGACGCATTTGTGAGAAAATCTGCCTGGACGCATTTGTGAGAAAATCTGCCTGCACGCATTTGTGAGAAAATCTGCCTGGACGCATTTGTGAGAAAATCTGCCTGGACGCATTTGTGACCTTTGTGCTTGCACATTGCTTTCTGTTTGTTTGCGAGTCCAGATTTCCTTTGCAAAGCGGATCGAGTTTGTTTGCGAGTCGAGTTTTCCTTTGCAAAGTAGATTGAGTTTGTTTGCAAAATGCTGGATTTGTTTGTTAAATTATGGCACATATTTCGCTCCATATATTCATTCTTTTTCTTACGTGAATAGGGTACAAATTTTAACCTTTAGATATCACCATGAAAATTACTGAGTTGATTACTTACATCAAGACAAACAAAAAAGTATTACAAGTTTTTTTTATTGTTTGTTAACATCGACAAACGGTGCATAATCTAATTGCGTATGTGCTAATTTGCATAAATACCACAACAGATCTAAACATTGGGTATAGCCAGGTGAAAATGTCTTGTTGAATCTTGTTGACACATAACAGTAAAATACTTAATGTTAAGGTCTGAATGGAACCCCTTTAGGCTACCCATGAGCATCAATACATAGAGGCAGGAAGAAGTACTTTAGAAACCAGCCTTTATTAATTATTATTGCAGAGATGGGGTTTGGGGCTGGGTCTGTGGGACTGTTTCTGGGGATTCACTTTTTATTTTGCCTACCTTTTGTCTTCTGCATTCTCCTTACCCTTGTGTCCTGTTCTTCCCTCAGACTCGTCCCCCAGAAACAGTCCCACGGACCCAGCCCCAAACCCCATCTCTTAATAATGAATAAAGGCTGGTTTCTAAAGTACTTCTTCCTGCCTCTATGTATTGATGCTCATGGGTAGCCTAAATGAGTTCCAGTCAGACCTTAACATTAAGTATTTTACTGTTATATGTCAACAAGATTCAACAAGACATTTTCACCTGGCTATACCCAATGTTTAGACCTGTTGTGGTATTTATGCAAATTAGTATACGTAATTAGATTATGCACCGTTTGTCCATGTTAACAAATAATTTCAAAAAACTTGTAATACATTTTTTGTTTGTCTTGATGCAAGTAATCAACTCAGTAATTTTCATGGTGATATCTAAAGGTTAAAAATGTTACCCTATTCACGTAAGAAAAATAATGAATAGGGGTATGAATAGGCTATATTTGGGTCTTTTTCGAAACTTTCCCATAATGGGATTCTTCGGGGCTTTTTTTCCTTACTGCCAACTGGCAGTTCCCGGACATCCTTCCTGGCAGGCCGATTGTATCAGACTGTGAGAGTGAGAGTTATGGGGTGGCTGAGTTCATCACCTAGTACGTAAATCCACTTTCGAACAGACATGCCAGCCATATTAAGGACACATATAATTTCCTTGAAAAGGTGAAAGATATGAGAATTGGTCCTCACACCAGTCTCTTCTCCATGGATGTGGAGAGCCTCTACTACATCAATATAGAGACGGAGAGGGGACTGGTGGAAGTTAGTGGCTGTCTGCAGAAGTACCCGCAGGAAGGGAGGCCGGATGAAAGTCTGTTAAAGCTCTTGGAGCTAAGTTTAACTCAGAATGATTTTGGGTTCAATGGTCGGAACTTCTTACAAGTTAAGGGCACAGCGATGGGCAAAAGATTTGCGCCGGCATATGCCAACATTTATATGGCCGAGTGGGAGGAGTCGGTTTTTCCAAAGTGCAGATCCCTGCTTACCCATTATTGTAGGTACCTGGATGACGTGTGATGGGTCTGGGAGGGCACAAAAGAGGACTTCCTGGACTTTGTGGAGACCTTAAATAATCATCACCCATCCATTCAGGTTAAATATGAATGGGAACAAGACAGGATAGATTTTTTAGACACCACAATAAAGGACCAGGATTTCAGAGCACTGGGAGACTTGACCCAAAAGTTTTTTTCAAACCAACAGATACCCATGTTTTCAAAGGGATTGTTAAAGCTAGAGTTGTGTATCGTTTTTTTTTTTTTTTTTTTTCGATACCGGTGCCAAATCGATACTTTTAAAATGGTACCAGTGCCTAAACGCCTAAAAAAAAAAAAGAGCCTCAAAACGATGGTGAATGACATTAAAGAACGGCTTTTTAATTAAAAAAATAAATAAATAAAAAAAATCTTAAAATTGAACGTATAAAAATGTTTAAGTAAGGCACTGTTCGTTTTTTATTTAAGGGGCCACCGGAGGAGTTTTGAGATCTGTAGTCAAAAAAGACATGACCCTCCTTTCGCCAGCAATACATTTTTCTATGACCCTCCAAAATGATTGTGAAGAAAGGCATGACCCTCCCCGATAATTTACTTCTGTAGGCCTATGGTTTGCGCTTGGCAAATATGTTCAGATAGCCATTTTTTTTTTTTTTTTTTTTTACCATAAACTCTTGCTTTCTCATCTTACTAGGGCTGTAACGATAAGCCAAACTCACGATTCGGTTCGTATCACAATTTTTGATTTTAGATTTTAAAAAATAATCATGTTTTTGGTGCTGATGCGGTGTGACTCGTTCAACATGTGGGTGGCGCTGCCAACAAAGCATCTAAAAGCTGTCACAAAGAACCGGCAAAAGTAATGATTATTACTAATATGTCAAATATAGCAAGGAGACATTTGAATTGTTTATTAATAAACAAGTGTTTTTTGTGTCGACTGCAAAGATGAAGTTGACGATGCGTCGCAATCTTCACAGAATGCGCCAGAGAGAAATGCACATTTCATAAGCAGAAAGCAGTCTGTTTTCCTTCGTTTTGAATTGTTCTGTTTAAAAGTAGACATTTCAAGCTTTCTCTATATTTCTCAGGTCTGTGAGGCAAGTAGCCTACGCTGAGTTTCGGTTCATTTATGAGACAAGAGTCCAGTTCACTCGCCCGCGCCTCCGTGTCATGATTATCTATTTTCTACGATATTTACTACTTATTTTTTAAATCCAGATGAAACATTGATTAAAATTAAGATACAATTAAGAAAAAAACGAAATTCACTTTAAAGAAAGGCTTTGTGCTTTCTGTTTGAGGTCTCTGTGAAAGTTTTAAAGTCGCTTTCAGAGCAGTCATGTCCGTGCGTAATGGAGAACTGTCACGTCCGTAACATTGTTTTTTTGTTGTTGTTTTTTCACATAAATGCGAACACGAAAAATAAAATAAAAATAATATTTTATGTTCTGTGGAGGCCGATCTTTATTCATCCGGTGGGTATATATCTTTTGGTTTGCACAGTGTAATTTATGGAATTAGGCCTAGGCTACTAAAAAATATTTTGCCACCTAAAAGTTAAAGATTTTTTTGTCACGTCACATGTGAATTTCCCTCATATTAAATATAAAACTCATGTGTAGACTGATATTTTTCTAATGTCTTGACTCCTTTCAGACGTTTCAAAATATTGGTATTAAATGCATTTTCTGAGAATTTATATTTCAAGTTTTGACTGCAAATGTCACGTCCATAACACTGGAATCACCCAATTTTAACGAATTTATCCTCAACTAGTTTTTGTGGTGTAGGTCTACGTATTTTATTATGTTAACTTAAATAATACTAATAGTAATTTAAAGATGTGGTAGCCCTACATCTTACACATCGTGGAAACAAAATAAGAATGGAAACTAAAATATGGTTGTAACGCGCTACAGCGCACATTCTATCAGCTGCAGTTCAGCGCCTCAAGCCTTGTTTATACTTTCGCCTGGCTCCGCAGCGCGAGTCTCCGCAGACACCTCCCCAAACAGACGAGGCGTTTATACTTGACGCGCTCGCCGTTGTACCAGAGCCCGTCTACGGAGAGCCTGCCCACTCCCTATTAAGCCCTGTTGTACCGAATTTTGGTTGTAGTACCACCAGAGTTCCACTGGGGGCGATCGCCATGAGTGCAAAATGAATGGGAGTCAATGGGGTTAGACGGCTAAATTTGTCTCTTTCACCCGATTGCCGTTGAGAAATCTGAGATCTGATTGTAGATTTTGCAAGTTCAACATGGGTTATGGGTTGAAAGTTGAATGAACGAGTACTTATGTCCTTTTGATTTCTTACAGGTTGAGTTGTTGTTGTCCATAACACGCTAGCATTCTGCTAATGAACGCTGATTGGTCAGTGAAGGACTGATTACGACCAGAGATACCGCTTGATGGCATCGTGTCATCCGAAGCTGGACCAGAAACAAACAAAACAAAAACTCTTCTAGCACGTGTGTTTACCTGTGTCAGCTGTGTTGTCGATGTCTCGAGAGAAAAGAAAGTGCAGAGCGCGAAAGCATCAGTGTGACTGAAGGATTGCCGTAAAGCCGTATCTCTGGTCGTACATGTGTATGACGTCATTGACACTTTAAAAGACTTTTTAAAGCAAATAAGTGACTCTAAAAAATCTAACACCCAGCAATGTGTAATTTATTTGCATTTCCTTTCGAATACAACATTCAAATTTTACTAAACAAAAAATTATATCCTGAGAAAAGTGGATTTTTATTGGTATAGCGCAGGGGTGGGCAAACTTTTTGGCTCAAGGGCCACACTGGGTTTTAAAAATTTGACAGAGGGCCGGCCCAGTAGCAGATTATGAAGCACAATCTCATGAAAGTGCGTATCTATACCACAAATTTTATTTCTTGTGCCATTTATATGCCAAAAAGTTTGTTTTTTTTTTTTTGTTTTTTTTTTTTTTTGCGTGCATGCTACACACTGTTAACCCCTTGGTTAGGATTAGGGGCGTGGAGTGCGTGCCTATTACACGCCATAAAGTGCATATCATATGCACGCGAAAACATATTATGCACTACAAATACAATTCGTGGTATTCGCACTTTCATAAGATCGGGCTCAGCAAACAGACAACGTTGTGGCAATGTCTGTGCGAAATTCAACAACTGAGAGATGACATTCTGACAATACATTTTTTATGCTAGATATCCCCCATTTAGTATGTTATGTTTTGATGTTAATTTTTAAAGATGTTAGATAATTATAGCCTATACTTTTTAAATATTGTGTAGCTATCCTTATTATTATTTAATGGCCTAACAGTAAATTAGAAACAAAACATATGCAAGTGTACACTTAGAAGAGTAAAAATTACAGGTTACGTTAATTCAACTTTATTAAAACTGAATGGCAATTTGCACTTCCAAAAGTCATACATTTGTGGAAATAAACAAATATACAAATTTATTTTAAGAATAATAAAATTAAACATAAAAGGCAAAGGCAGATCAGAATATTTAATGAAAAAAAAAACGGGTTCTGTACATGGCAGACAGGGGAGCGTAGTCGAAAGCCGGACGATAAAGGTCGGTAAACGGAATCGGGCAGGATACATCCACAAATCCAGAGGAGCAAAGAAACTAAATAGCAGACAAATCAAAGGAAAAACTAAGGTGTGCAAGCGGTTACCAAACATTTTTTTTTCTCATTGAGTTTCCAAAAAAGGAAAAAACATTAACGTGCAACAAGTCTATGCGCTTAAGTTTCTGCAGAGACATTCTCTGGTTTCTGTCTGTTTGGTTTCCATGGTGACGCGTCATTGCTTGTTACGTGACACACACACCGCAGCCACAACAGCGCTGAATGAATGATGATCTGCTTTTGAGTCATTTTTCCTTTTTTACATTTGTTAGCTATGGCATGAAATATCTGATATTCTGATTGTCAAATATATGCAACGCAATATATATATAACGCAAAGTATTGCAAGAAAAAAGGCAAAATTAATGCGATCTTAATACAATTTTTTTAAATACTCGACGGGCCGGATTAAACAGCCTAACGGGCCGCATGTGGCCCGCGGGCCGTAGTTTGCCCACCCCTGGTATAGCGCCATAGACCTCCATTCATTCTGCACTCGTCCTGTAAGCGCCCTCATATGGAATCAGAGAGGAACTGCAACCAGTTCAGAAGCCGGAAGTGTACTGAGAGTGAAACTTCTCACCATATTAGACATTCTCTGGTTGTACTATTCTTTGAAACGACAAGAGGCGACTCGAGTAATATTGTCCTCTAAACCATCAGGAATCAGCGGTGAGAAGAAGAAAGCAATACACACGTGACAATGTTTATTTTAGTACACCACCACCACCACACTTCAAAAAGAATCGTGTAAAACCCAGTAAATACTGAGATCATTACTCGTGACAATAAAACTAAATATATGGATATGAGAATGTGTATACAACATAACTAAATTAACGATCTCTTACAGATTTTCTAATTTCACTAAACATTTCATTAAGTTTCGTGAACATTTTTATTAAACATGAACCTTTATGTTCATTAAAAATACTTTTTCTGCTATTGTATGCTCATTTTTTAAATATAAGCAACTCATTTAGACGTGCAAACTGGGTACCGGTGTGGTGAGAAGTTCGAGCTCGGCCAGATTCGGCTCGAAGTCGTTCATCTTCAGATGCGGCGCCGCGCGCGTTGTTACAAAAAAATGTCGCGCACACTGCCAGGCGAAACTGAAGTGCGCGCGCACTGTCAAACAGCGCCAAACTGGATTTTTGTTGGGTCAGACTCATCTGATATCAAAGGGGGGCTGATAACGCGAGATCAACATGGAGCTAAATGGAAAAAAAATAGCACCAAACAAGCCACTTTGAAATGTTGCTGTTTTCATGAATATAAAAGTTGAGTGACCCTCCCCCTAGACTAAAAAAAGTTGGATGACCCTCCCCTCAACAAAGAATAAAAAGACATGACCCTCCCCTATTTTCCTCCGGTGGCCCCTTCCATAAATACCGAACGGTCCCTAAAAATAAGTAGTCGAAATGCAAAACACAACAAATTTACATAACAAATTCACAATAAAACCTAAGCCACCTAACCCAAATACAATAATTGAACACTAAGTAACACTACGGTATACTAATAACAGCAAAGTAGTCTGTTCTTGGTATGCTAAAAACCAGCTTGAATTTCAGCAATTCTTTTCACATTTTTTGCCTTCTCTGGACAAGGCGAGCATTATTGTAGAACGCATCACCTTAAATGCCGTGACGCAAAACCCCTCGTGGAAGAAGAACGCTGTCATGTTTACTGTTCTGGCCTTCTTCTCTGCCCCAAGATCGCACTGGCCCTTTAAGTCTGCCAGCAGGAAGCAGGAAGGAGGAGACAGGAAGTAAAGAGAGCAGACAGCTCAGAGAAATCAAGGCAGCAGGAAGACTGCAGTTATCCATGCGCTGGCATCTGTTCCAATCCTCTTTTGTTAGCCCTTTTTAAGGCATTCCCTGTAAGTAAGACATTTATGTCAGCATTAATCTTTACAAATGTTGAACCCTTTTATGTTAATATGATTTTATTTTATACATTTGAACAATATGGATTACATTCATGCCAGTTCATTCAGCTAACACCTTTGGCTTAGCTTACATTTACTTAAATGTGTTATATCTAGTTTATACTCGTTTTAATTATATTTTGGAGCAAAGTGAAAGTCTTTGTACTTGACAGTTTCAATGTTTATTCAGTTTTTCGACCACTTACCTGGAATTCATACATTTTTGTGTAACTGTATTTGGAACATTTATGTTATCTTTTATTCATACATGTGTAAATCTGTATTTCAGTTTCACACCATTCTATAAAGGCTCTAAACGACAACCGGGTGTCCTGGCGTCTTGTATGGAGGTGTTTAACTTGTTGGATAGCAGAGTGATGGTTCTGCAAGGCCAATATATTTACAACTGTGACAATGAGCGTTCATCAGGATCAACTGAAGGCTGGATTTTCAAAATTATGTGAAGTTCGCGGCTCCATTGTTACAGTAAACTTGCACAACGTTCTTGAATTAATCATTTATTAGATGTACGCCGGTCTGTAATTGTAGGGACATCGACTTTACATTTTCACACTAAACATGACGCGGAAAGGATGTTGACATCATTGAAAGGACTGTTATTGCCGCTTCCATAGACATCAGTCTATATTTTACAAACTATAAATGTTGTTTTGCTAGTACTTATGTGTATTTAAATGACTACCTAAAATGAAACCTATTTTATGAAACCTAAAATAAAGCTTGTCATTGAAAATACTGCATGAATAGTTGTGATGACAGCGCTGAGCGCCTTTGTTTCTCTGGCTCAGCGCCGGCCAACGCTTTAACTGACAGCTGAGGCATTATAAGTGGCACCGAAATGAGCCACCGAAATCTCCGTTTTGATTCGGTCCGGTTACGTACTGGTTACTTGGGTATCGGTTCCATATCAGTGCAGTACCCATATCAGTTTCGGTACCCAACCCTAGTTAAGGCCCAGCTCTTGAGATAATAATAATAATAATAATAAATTTTATTTATAACGCACTTTACATCAATTCAATGACCTCAAAGTTCTACAATGCAAAACAGAGTAAAAACAGAGGCATTAAAATAACACTTTTAGCCATAAAAGGCTTTTCTAAAAAGATGGGTTTTTTAAAAGAGTCTACAGTCTGAGGGGCCCTTAGATGGACAGGGAGAGCATTCCACAGACTGGGTGCAACTGAACAGAAGGCGCGGTCACCCATAGTTCGAAGCCTTGTCCTCAGAGGCTGGAGGAGGTTGGCCTGTCCAGAGCGGAGATGGCGTGAGGAGGAAAGGGGGGTGATGAGTTGTTTGAGATATAAGGGGGCAGTGCCATGGAGGCCAATGGAGGAGTGGAGGCGGTGTAAAAGAATATGGTGGTCCACGGTGTCAAATGCTGCGGTAAGATCGAGAAGGATGAGAAGTGATGGAGAGCCAGCATCAGCCGTCATCAGCAGGTCATTGGTGATGGCGAGGGAGCAGATACAGCGGGGGGCTGGAGGGCAGGGGGGCTGGAGAGAAGGGAACGGATATTTTCAACTTTCGTTTTGAAGAAAGAGATGAAGGAATTGCAACGCTCCTGTGTGTTATCTGAGTGTAGGGGGATCTGAGGTTTGAGGAGATGATTTATGGTTGAGAAAAGTTGCTTGGAGTTACCAGAGCTATTGTTGATTATGTGGGAGTAGAACTGGGACCGTGTGTCACTGAGGGACTTGCTGTAGGCCCTCTGATGTTCCCGGTACACTAGCTTATGAACAGCAAGTCCTGAGTCCTTGAAACGCCGTTCAAGGACACGCCCTGTTCTCTTCTGTAGCCGCAGCTCCTTGGTGTACCAGGGGGCTGAGAGTTTGAAGGTGACAGTTCTGGACTTGACTGGGGCATGACGATCCAGGAGGGTGCTGAGTGATAAATTGTAAAGATCCACAGATTTAGTGACTGAAAGGGGGTTGGCAGCAGAGAGATGACGGAGGTCAGTAGTCAGGGTGGCTGGGTTGATGTTTTTAAGGTTCCTGAAACTGATTTGTCTGCTTGACTTACTGAGGGGGGACAGAGTGGGTAGCTCCATTGAGATGGCCTTATGGTCAGACACGCCCAGATCGTGCACCGAGAGATTGCTGATAGAGGTGGAGTTGGTGATCAACAAATCAAGATTGTGGCCTCTGGAGTGTGTTGGTACATTGATGTGTTGAGTGAAATTGAGACTGTCGAGAAGATTAATGAATTCAGCTACCGAGTAGGAAGGGGGATTGTTTACATGGATATTAAAATCACCAAGTATGATGATATTCCCTGGGGTTGTGTGTGGTGAGGAGATCATGTATCTCAGGAATGAAAGCTGGGTTCGGTTTGGGGGGCCAGTAAATCAGGAGCATTGTAGTGGAAAGTGGCAGTTTGCATTTGAATGCAAGGCATTCAAAAGAAGAGTGGACAGGCAGGGACAGGGGGGACAACTCAAAATCTAACCGGTGCACAATGGCAAGGCCACCACCGTGGCCATTGGTGCGGGCCTTGCTGAGGTAGGTATAGCCAGGGGGACAGGCTTCATTTAAACTAGAGTAAACTTCTGGTTGTTGCCAGGTTTCAACTAGGCATATGAAGTGTATATGCTCGTTGATGATGTGGTCATAAATAAAAGATGCCTTATTATTAAGGGATTGTGCATTTAAAAGACGGTAGCAGAGTGTCTCTGTAGGGGCCGGAGTAGGCTGTGATCCACTCCACGTTTTCTGTCCTGCTTTGAATGAAATAGCCTCTTGGTGGCAGCGCTCTGATGACGTGTCAGTTGTGCGACGGGCGTCCAGATTGAAGGAATGTACTGCTCAGCCTGCTGGTGATGAACAAAGCATCTGCGTGTACTCCAGTGGACATAGCGGGAGCGACGCAAAATTCTGAGTTCATTTATAATGGGAATGTTAAGTCCAGAAGTGATTGCAGAGTTGAGTTTGTGGAGTTGTGAGGAGGAATAACTGAACGCCATGCCAAACAAGGATGACTGCCACCTAGCCTCGCTAACCGCTGACCAACAAGGTAGCCTGTCTGTCGATAGCCCGTTTTCGTGTGCCAGCGCCAATAGCAAGCCCCGTGCATGAGTCCCATAGACAGAAAGCAGTCAGACAAAAGAAGGACAGCCCAGACCATGAGCAGCCGACAGAAAAACCTCTCACGGTGGACTCCAGTCAAGTTCGTGGAAGATTCGTGGAAACGATGATAGAGGACTTTTCAGGTTAGTCAAACTTTGATTAGTATAAACATTCCAAATGACTCCAGTCAAATTCGTGGACACAGTGACAGGGCTTTTCAGGATGGTCAAAATTTGCTTGGTATAAAACAATCCAAATGAGGGCTCAAGTCCCAGTGAGCAGCGGCAGCCAAACGCGCTTGCGTACGCTCACTCTAGTTACGGGAGATTGACGAATTTGCACTAGGGAATGTGACCGGGTCGAGGCTGTTAAAACACTCTTTGGGGCTCTTAAGCAGAGGGGGTATTCCCGTCAATTCTTGAGAGGAGTGGCCAAAGAAGAAGGAACAGTGATTAGGGGAGCTCAGACAGTTCAAAAAAGGCACTTCCATTGATCATCCCATTCTCCAACATGGCCCAAGGTTTGGCAATGAGAAGGAATTTTGACAGGTTATCCCGGGATGAGGCACTGGGGACACGCTATAGGATGGTGGCAGCATATAGAAGGGGAAAGAATCTAAAGGACCTACTGGTCCACAGCAGATTGGGTCCCTAAAGACCCCCTACGAAAACGAAGGACTCTTTTGTAAGGGGCAAACAGACAGGGGTGTTCAGGATTAGACGGGTCATCCTCCTGAAACAGAACAATTGTGTCTACCGGATTTGATGCTCCCACTGTGGGATGATATACGTGGGGAAACGGACAACTCCATCCTCACCAGGTACCTCATTTTCAGAGACATGGGATCCAAAACCTCAAGATATGTGGGCTTGAGCACAATCCAGAATGGGACAAGAAAGAAAGGCGGAAGAGGGAGAGATACTGGATTAGGAAACTAGACACAGGGTTTCCCAAGGGACTCAATATAAGAAACCGGTGAAGGTTAATAAACGATTATTCCCCAAAACAAAAAAGTGTTATAGTGGATTGAATTAGGGTTTAGCATGAGTAGCAAGAGAACAGGGAGATCAGGGTATGAAACCGATAAATAATAATAATTAAAAAAAAAATTGGGAAAGATGGATAGCCATAGAAGGAATATAACAAGTGGTAAGATTGGAGGGAAAGAGCCAGCATACAAAATATTGTAGAGAGTCTTTGTAGTAATAAATATATATATATATATATATATATATATATATATATATATATATATATATATATATATATATAAAATAAATAAAAAAAATAATAAAAAGAGATGGTTTATAACCTTGAAGGATGACCGGAAGAGATAGATGGATTGCGGGAGTGGAAAGGGAATGGGGAGATCGGGGTTAGAATCCAGCACTTAACACGGAAAAAAGTTATCAGGTGGTAATGGATTGGATAAAAGGGAGAAGATTCGGGATGGGGTGATTAATTAGATGGTTGATTAGTGATAGGTTATGAGACAGGGGAGGGACAGGAAAACTGGAGAGGTTTTGGGTAGAGATGGTGAGGGAGAAACAAGGAGACCAGAGTTCGAAACCAGCACCAAAAACAAGTTTTGGATTAAATGCTGGCTGGGTAAAAATATAATGGTAGAGGAAGAGGTTAAAGTATGGGGATGAGTTACGGGAAAAGGGAAGACGGTGACCAATAAAAATTGAGAATTGAACTGCTGGGTAATATCGTGGAAGCTCAAGGAAAACATGGTGGGTTAAAAAAAAGGACAGTAGGATTAGAGATAATTGGACCACAAAGGATTGTGGGTATGAGGAATTGGGCATACCAGGAGTGTGACAGTTGGTGTAGAAGGGGCAAATAGTAGATTGAACTTTACTGAAGATAAGACAAAAAAAAGGAAGTAGTGAGATGGAAGTAATGAGAAAAAAGGAATATTTAGGGCTTAAGTACGGAAATAATATACAGATATACACAGATGCTTCCAAAAAAGGGGGGAGAGTAGGAGTGGCACTCAATGTTCCAAAGTTACAGATAAAGAAAAAAGCTTGAATAAGTGATCAACTGTCAGTATATACAGGTGGACTGTTGGCTATTCTGCTAGCAGTACAACTAATTAAGGAAATAGAAATAAAAAATGTGGTCATATGTTCAGATTCATTTTCAGCAATAGTCAGTATTGATAACCAAAAGTCAGAATCAAGGCCAGACATAGTAGTGGAAATCCTTAAAAATCACTTTGAGTTAAAACAAGCTAGGATAGAAGTACAGTTTATGTGGGTTCCAGCCCATGTGGGAATTAAAGGGAATGAAGAAGCAGATCAATTAGCCAAGCAAGCAGTAATGAAGAAATGGTAGAAATTGAACTACCACATGATATAAGAGAAATAAAATCAGTAATAAAAGAGAAAGTGATTAAAAAGTGGCAACAGTATTAGGATGAGACTAAAGGGAGAAATTTATATGCAATACAAAATAAAGTGGGAAAAGGTAGAAAGACTGGGGGAAATAGGAGGGACGAAAACATAATTACAAGATTAAGGATGGGACATACAGGTTTGAATACAACATTACATTTAATATCTGAGTAAGAATGAGTAAGAAATGTGGATAGAGTCAGGGACAGACTGGGGATAAAAAACAGCCCTGGACTTTCTCCCAAATAGGCCCAACTTCTGGCCATTCGCCTCTAGTCGTGTGCAACAGACACTAGTCCTGACATTATGCCACAATACTGTAGCCTATCAGACAAGGTATTCACAGCAAGTAACATCTCAAAACCAATGATGATAATTGGGGTTGTGTTTATTAATGAAGCCTCAGCCTTCAAATAAAAACAAAAAAATGTACAATGCATAAAATACAAATAATGAAATGTCATTGGCTACAGAAACCCCACATTACAAAAATTTGTAATTATAAAACATAGGGTTATATACCAGGGGTCTCCAACCTTTTTGTGTGCGAGGGCTACCTCAAGGGATAAAATAATCTAGAAGGGATTTTTATTTGTTATACTCAAATATTTATTAGACATATAACATGGTGAAGCTTTTTTACTTTTCACCATCATATGCGAAATAATAAAATATCTTGATATTCTGGTTCAGACTTACAAGCGTTTAAAAAAAACAATTCCTGAAAAATTCTGAAAATATTTATTGATGTTTTTGTTGATTTTCTATAAACCTATTGTATGTGTTATCAAAAACAGTAGCCCAAACATTTAGTATAATAAATATAAATGCAAAAATAAATAAATTAACTGCCATAACTTCTAAACAAAACATTACTGCATTACATTTAATACATTTATACATGACTATATTAATATAACAGCATTTTTAATATGAATATATACAGGTACATTTCTGCCAAAAAAAAGTTTGTTTTACTAAAGTTAGGTTGTGGAGTGAAATGTCTTCTAACTGGTTTGTTCTTGGAACAATATTTCGCCTGTTTTTTGCGTCAATATGTTGAGAATCAGCGCTGTTTCATCTGGCTTTTAAAAAGCTTAAATCACATAGTCATCTGTGGGTTTATAAGATTGAACTGCTTCTCAGTGGATCGCGCAGCTCTGTGTAATAATGTTCACGTGATCGAGATCAGCCCGCACAGCTGTTTTGGCCGCCATCGCTGTTATTTGGGCCGAGCTGATAATGCTCTGCGCTGCTCAGATCAAACAAGTTTTGTTCCGCTTTTTGAGCGTTTGCCATTTGATGTTTCTCATAAGCAACGCAAATGACAGCGTATAATCAGAGTTGGGTAATTTTGTGGCAAAAGTTCAAATTGAAACATTTAGTTGAAAAGGTCGCAAAATTATACCATTTATTCGAAGTCTGGCGCCCCGATTTACAGTGGATCGCTAAGTGGAGGGCAAGTTGGGGCTATTTATAGAATGTTTTTAGCGGGCAACTCACATGCACCACGTTGGAGACCACTGCTATACTATAACTTAACTATTCAAATATAATGTAAGCAAATCTAAAAGTGCAGCCTTATAAAACTAACTTTCTGTCAGTGGCTAGTAGGCCGACTCTTCTTCCTCAGTTGTTGTTTTTTTACACGTAGCATATAGGCTAAGTGATCGTATTAGTGCCACTGCGGTTGGCTGCTCATATTGCTTTATTAACGTTAGACTTTTTTTTTTTTTTGTGCCGACGGCCCTCGGTTGGACGGCCATTCTGGACTTTTCCAGAACACACAGATTGTCAGTCCGTCCCTGGACAGAGTGAAACTGTAGAACATGTGATTATAAATTGTAAGAATTATGATGAAGAAAGAGAAGTGATATATGAAGAAATATGGAAGAATTAAGGAAAAGAGTTAACATTAAAGAATATATTGACTCAGATATAGGAAATAGTACGGTAACAGTGTTATTTCAGTTTCTGAATAACACAGGATTAATTAAAAGAATGTAGGAGAAATGTATATATAAGAGGGGTAGAGGGTAAGATGATATACTGTGGGTAAAGGAAAGAATATCTGAAGGAAAACAAGGAAATAGTGAATTTTTTGGAGTTAAAGGGGTGGAAACTGGAGGAGTGCATAAAACTCCACGGACGAGACGGGAAGGTGAAATACAAGACACAGACAGCGATACACACCAGGAACAACGAGACTGCTCAGAAAACAGTCAGTAACACAAAAAAAGAATTCATAAAAATGCAAAGCCAAAAGGCTTATAAATAATCAGAGGTAATGACATGATTAAAAAATACACAGCTGTAACCAGTTAACTAATAATGAGCAGAGAGTTCTGGGAAATGTAGTCTGGGAATATCAGTGGACTATATCTGGGAATGTCCTGGTGAGAGTGAGGCACTGCTGCCCTCTGCTGGTGGCAGATGCAACATCGGGCTTTGAACTTTCTAGCTTTTTGTCCCAGTTTGACTCAGTTTGGACTTTATTTGCGTGTGTGTGTGTGTGTGTGTGTGTGTGTGTGTGTGTGTGTGTGTGTGTGTGTGTGTGTGTGTGTGTGTCGAATCATCCCTGTTCGCAGTTGTATACAAGTACATGTGTGTTATCCTTTAGTTTACCGGGTCTCATCTATGGCTGCGTTGTTGCTTCGCTCTTTTGTATTCGTATTTACTTGTGGAAGTTATTCAACTCTGTTTTGAACTTGAACCTTCTTCTTCATGGGCTCAATACATCACAACTCCTGACACTTTTGTTCATATGCACATTTTTAGGATGAAATCTACGTAAAGTTTTAAACATGAGGCCCCAGGAACGGATGTGTTGAAGTCGTCTTACACTGTACAATAATTCAGTTTCTAATTATTACCAATTGAAAGACTCGATTTCACATACATACCAAAGTTTTAAAAACTCTTTTTTAAATGCATTCATATTTTAAAAACCTAATGAATAATAATTAATGTTTTTTTTAAAAACCTTTCCAACATCTTTTTGATCTGAATAAGACTATAGTCTATTTATCATTTCCCTCAGCATTGTCCCAGTGGAGAAAATTACATAATGCCATTCTTCTAATTGAGAATTGAGTAAAATTACATGATGTATGATGAACAAACAAGTCCTAAATGAAATAATAATATACTTGGTGGTGAAAAAAACAGATAGATGTATTTAACTGTCATGAAAGTGACGGGAGAGGAAAGAGACCATCTCAAATTGGGGAAAATTACTGGCGGGCAATTATTGTTAATATCTCAGAGTGGTGAATGGAGGCGCCAGACTTTTCTCCACTTCATCAATCAATTCATATCTCATTAGTTAATTTAATTTATGATTCTCATAATGGTTCCTGTTGGCCTCTGAGCATCAGCTGCCGTTCAAATGAAAGAGGACATAACATATCTTATATAAGTTCATGGCTGCATTTTTATAATTGTTTTTCCCAGCACTATTGATCACTTTTAGCCTATTTCAGAGATTAATGCAGTGGCAATAATTGTAAATAGTTGTAATTGGACATGCTGGTCCAAGCCATGTCTGTGTTTAATATTGCACAATAATGCAATACATAAAAAAACAGACTGTTCATAAGCATTAGGCTGAATATTTGGGTTTGAGTGTAAGGTTATAGTACATACTGAGGTCAGATGTTGTCAACAAATTGCCTGCTGAAGTATTTATACACTCGTGTAATGTTTAAAATCTCCATTTCCTTCAAGACATTGAGGCTGAGCGAAGGAAAAGTGAGAAGAATGTCTCATATTCAGTGGTGTTTTAATATCATCCTCTCAGTTCTTGTCATGCTGTATGGAAACTGCTCTCTGATGCATGACTGACAATGAACGTGGTTATGCACGTTACAAAGAGAATGAAGACAGACCGCTATATATCTCTGACAATAGATTTGGATAAATAGACAGAGACAGCTTTTGCATGATTTGGACATTTGAATGATGAGTCCCAATTTCTGCAAAGGTCATCACATTTCAAAACAATCAGAAAGTGTGTACAATATGAGAACTCTAAATTATTAATTTAGTGCATATTCCTTAATTTCACCTCTCATATGTTAAAAAAGACCTAGGGCCAGATTTACTAACAGTTTGCACCTACAGTCTACAGTCAGGATTTACTAAAGACACGCAGTGAAAAATTAGGAGGACAGGGATATTTCTGCGGCTGATGTTAGTGCATAAGTATTTGCAGGAGTTTCCCTTTCAGACGTAGGGAGGAGAGTATTTAAATGAATCTCGCAAGGTGATATACTAAAGTCTGCGCTCATCCATTTATTGGTATTTGCGCCATTATTTGCCGCCGAAAAAAGCATGTCTTAAACCAGTGCTAGTGCTCACAGAAAAGTGTTTTCAGACTTTTGCCATTTTTTTAACATAGCAAAAGATTCAGTTTTAAAGTTGTGAAGATCACAGTAAATGTTAATGGTTTTGAGCATTTGTTTGATGGTTCACCATCTGACCGCAGGTACGATAAAGAGTCTGTGGCTGTTCTGTACGCAGGCATCAAGGGTTTACATTTACCTGCACTATGTGTATATGTATTTCATCTCTTGTTGTTCAGGTATCCGTAAAAATTATCTTTAAATTGATCAATTTATCAAAACATTATAATTTATCTTTTAACAAAAGCTGTTATAAAAGAGATGTTAGTGAGCAGTTTTCGTATAATCTCTCCCCTGTGAAGGCCTCATCGAAACACTGATCCTCCTCAAACTCGTCTCCACACCGGCGTGATGATCTTCAACCAGATGAACTGGATAATATTCTGAATGTTCTGATCCAGTCTGACCTCTGACCTGTAATGCTGCCTGAATCATAATCACACACTGTTGGTTCGTTGGCCAGAGGAGAACTGAGACTGAGTCTGGGTTCTCACAAGGTTTATCTCTCCATTCTGTCACTGATGGAGTTTTGGTTCCTTCTCTATCGTCTTTGTCTTTTATCTTGCTTAGTTGGGGACATTTAATATCCAACAATATTATTGATCTCCTGCATTGACAGCATTATATGAGAACTGAACTGAGCTGGACGATGACATCTCGGTTTTTATATAAATTAACTAAATTAATAACTTTTTTACAGCGAAAATTAACCATCACTGAATTTACTCTTTTCTTCTAGAAACAAATTTTGTTGTATTATTTTCCCGTTATCACTGTAAAGCTGCTTTAAAACACTCTGTGTTGTAAAAAACGCTGTATAAATAAAGGTGACTTGACTAATGATTGTGTGAAACTTTTAAATTGTTCTTATTATTTTGGTTCTAACATTGTCTTGCTTTATCGGAGGCAAATCCACTGAATGGCACAGGACTGTGCACCCATGAATCTTTGACAAACAGACCATATGAATTCAAGTGACTTTGACTTCATTTCAAGTCTTTAAGCGTGAGCTCTTCGTCTGTATATAATATTTTAGATCATTTGTATGTATATGAGAGTAGAAAATACAATAAGATATTGTTATATTTGTTATAATATCCTGTAAGATATTACAGGAAGGCCAGACTACAGAAATATGTTTTTTATTTAGACTTCTAATATTTTCAGCACGTCTTGCTGTCATTGCAGAGGCGAGGAGCATAGCGGCTAAAAGCAGCATCACCAAATCTTTTAGTTCTACCACGTGATACTATTAAAGAAAAGAATCAGAGGATCTGAGAGTCCTTACAGGTTCATTTACTGTAAGCATTTTTGAAAGATTGTCGGAGCAAATCCATGCAATGCCTTATAAACTAATAAAAGGTTTTTAAAATGAACACAGAAACTAACAGGTACCCAGTGTAATGACTTTAGTATAGGTGTAACGTGCTCTCTCTTCTTGCTCTTTGTCAATACTCGAGCAGCAGAGTTTTGTATTAATTGTAGTTTAATAATTGTAGTCTTTGGCAGACCAGAAAGGAGGGCATACAATAGGCAAGCCTGCTAGTTATAGTCATTTTATGTCTTGGATGCAATTCGCAAGTGAATCAATTTGCCCAGTGCCATCAGGAGACATGGCTACATATAACTGTGTATAATCAGCATAACTGTGATAAGAGCTACCATGTCTCCTGATGATACGGCCGAGAGGTAACATATACAGATTGAAAATGAGTGGTCCTAAAATTGATCCCCGGGGAACTCCACACGGTACCTCACGGTATTCAGTTAAAGAAAAATGATCTGAATACAATTCAAATAAAGTCGGACACTATAATCTGTTCCTGCAAAGCAGCAGAGAAGGTTACGGACAGGTTATGATGTTGGTGTGAAACGGCGCGTGTCACTTTGAGGCCACGAGGGACGAGCCGAGGAGACTGACAGCTCAGATGATGTCATCGAAAACCCAGCGGGACGAAAGCAGGATAATGGAGCCAGCCAAGCGTGACCGTCAGAGGAAAGCCATCACACACTGCCATAGAAGGTAAATAACTCAACACTCTTTAAACCTCGGGGCAACAAATACTAGGGAACTTTATGACTTTACATAAACATTGTCTTAGTTATTTCACAGTTATTAAGCACACTTTTTAGGCCTGGAAATAAATGAGCAATTTTCTTTTTAAAAGAGCTTCAAAAGAAGGCTACATCCCAGACAAAATGATTTTACATTCATTATTTTGTTGTTCAACTATTACAAGTTTATCAGTGTTGTCTTGACCAGGTTTGTGTTACCCTCCTCAGTGCAGATTGTAATGATGTTGGGAGGCGTCTGAACATGCTGAGATGCAAGTCAACCCAAATGCAGGAGTGTATCATCAAGGCGACAGGTCCGTAGACTAAACGAGACTTCCTGCCCCGACGAAACGTACAAATTCACAACATTAACAGAATGCATAGGGTTGGGAGATTTGGATACTCCAACAAGGAGAGCATTACAATAATCAGTTTGTGAATAAACAAAACAATTAATTAATCTTTCAGCAACAGAAAAGGACAACATAGGCCAAATACATGAAATTTTTCTAAGATGAAAAAAGGAGGTCTTAACCCTATTCTGCACAAAAGGCTCAAAGGACAGGGTAGCATCAAAGATGACTCCAAGATTTTTAGTTTCCTTTGTAACTCCAAGGCAACACCATCAACTGACAGATCTATAGAGACAGTATTACGCAGTAGATGGGGAGAGCCGGGGAGCTTAACTTCAGTTTTAGAGATATTTAGATGCAGAAATTTGTTAGACATCCACAACTTAATCTCAGCGAGTCAGTTGGAAAGATGAGAAACATCCACAAATTGACCCGGCTTGGAATTAATGTAAATCTGCATGTCATCAGCATAGAAATGATAGCTGAGGTCAAAAGATCTAAATAGCAGACCAAGAGGGTAGATATCAATGCTAAAGAGCAAAGGACAGAGAACTGGTACAAACAGGACCCACCTCAGATCTAAAACCACACATAAAAAACAAATTGACTGCGATCCCTAAAATATGACCTAAATCATTCTAAGGCAGTCTCAGATATACCAAAGACAGTTTCCAATCAGTTAAGTAAAAGCATCAATGGTGTTGAAAGCTGAAATAAGATCTAGTAGAATGAGTCTCGAGAGCCAGAATCAGAAGCTAATAATAAATGGTAAATGACTGCATTTATATAGTGCTTTCACAGACCTATGGCCACCAACGTGCTTTACATAGCCTCACATTCACCCATTCACTCACTCAATCATACACCAACGGCGGTGTCAGCCATGCAAGGAGCCATCCAGCTCGTGAGAAGCTGGGGTTAGGTGTCTTGCTCGTGGACACCTCGACTGTGTCGAGGAACCGGGGATTGAACCACCAACCTTCCGGTTTGTAGACAACCTACATGAACTATGATCAATGACGGCTTCAACCATTTTCCCAAACCTAGATTAAAGGGTCTCGAACAAATTATTAACCATTAAATGATTGTGTAAAAAAAAAAATGTAAATAGCATTTATTTTTGTATTGTATTATATTTTTATGCTAGTAAGTGGTGTTAAAAATGATTCTGCACATTTATGAGCCGGTGTGGGATGTGTTGGGCAGCTGTGGGCCAGAAAGTCCAAGGCCACTTTTGGTCCCAATCCGCCCCTGGTTGAGAGGCTCAATCACTGTTTTCCATGTTCGTAGAGTTAGTTCGTGGAGTAAATAGGCTATAATCTGTATGTGTACACGGCTCATTTAAAAATGGCGGGTGCTTGAGTTTCATGTGCGTTCGGCCAATCAGCGAACACTAACATTACTGATAGTTCCTATTGTGCTGGGTTAGAACCTACTCTGAAGTAGGAGCTCATTTAATTCCCCCAATAGGTGTTCCTAGAACTAAAACCTTCCCAGAGCGAACACGCCTATAGTTAATCCGGTGCGAAAGCCCCTATTCTTTATTGCTAAACTGTAATCAGTGAGACATTGGGGTAACACTATTTTACATGCCTTATCAAAGACTGGTTGTTGAGGTATTTTGCATATGTTTAAAGAAGGTTGTTGACCAAGAAGGTGACCCCTCTTTTTTGCGTTTGAGAGATTTAAAAAAATATCGTCACCTTCCTAAAATAATTACCTAAGTCATTTTTTGACAAAAATGATTTTTTTGCATAAGTCATCTCCTCATGATGCTAGCCACCTCTGGTAAAATCGCCCACATCCTCAGTTGAACAGATCATGCAATTCTACCCCTGTAATATAATGGCCTATGTCAAGAGTCTGACTTAGGCCCTTTTATTTTGCCTAAGTCAAAAAACAGATTTCTCTTGGCACAGCTACTAGAAGACATCACATCTACGTCGTCAAGCTCAGTGTGAGTCTGCGCAGTATGCTCAGCCATCAGGAAGTGAGAGCTTCTAATTGACTTAACTTTTCTCTGTTGAATCCAATGGGGTCGCTGTGTCCATTTATTTTACTGTCTATGTTCAACACCCTTGTTTCTTACTTCCTTCTAAAAGTTCTAACCTTTCTTTTTCATTTTTCATACATTTTGTTAAAACATGTTCAATTGTTTCTGCCTGATCACAATAATAACATTGACCCGCTGCATGGTTTCCTATTTTAAACAGTTGTTCCCATTGTATCTAAAGCTTTTGTAAAGGCTCCACCCTCTTCTGAAAGGGGGCGGAGCTGCAGCTTATTTGCATTTAAAGGGTAACTAAACCCTAAAACAACTTTTTTTAGTTAATGATTTGTAAGACTGGGGCTTTATTAGAGCTGTTCATGGATCCGAGTACATTTTTTGACATTTGGGTATAAAGTGTTTTAACCCTTGTGCATCAATTTAAAAAAGTTACACATAGGTCCAAAGTGGACAAAAATGTCCATGTCAAAAAACTTCAATAAAAAGTTGAAGCTTGGGAGCGGACTTAACTTTGGTATAATTTTAAAGAATACCCTTGGCAGATTATTGCTGAAGTTAAAGTTTTTTTATAAGTAAATCCAAAAAAAAGTTATGTAGGTTTAAGTTTATGAAAATTATTTATGAATATTATTTTATATAAAATATATATTTTATGAAACAAGTTGAACTCTAAAACGGCTAGAAAATCAAAGCAATAAATCTAAATAAATTGTGTTCCAAATTTGAGGTTAATATCTCAAAAAATTAGCTTTCAGTAAGATTTTGTTTGGGCGCAGTACCAAACTGTCCCCATTGGATCCCAGCAAAACTCCACTGGTGAACACAGTGATTGGCTTTGTTATTTGCAGTTGAGTTTTTCTCTCAATACTACAAACACACACATGCACAAAAACACATTTTTTTTCATTTAACACACATACCAACCACACTCTGATATCCATACCAACACACGCACACAATTATCATTGCATAATTCATCCAATTGGCTCTATAATAGCTCAAAATTCATGCAGTTAACAGTAACAAAAAAACAAAAACTTACACATAGGTCCAAAGTCAAAAATCTCTCACAAAAATGTTATGCTTGGGAGCAAATACTTAAGTTTGGTCTCATTTTAAAGAAGACCCTTGGCAGATTGTTGTTGAAGTGAAAAAAGTGAAAAAAGTGCAACCAAAAAAATTTTATAGAAGTTTAAGTTTATGAAAAATATTTATGAACATTATAATCAATATTTTATATCAAATATATATTTTATGAAACATTTGGAACTCTAAAACTGATATAAATTCAAAGACATAAATCTAAACAGGTTGTGTTCCAAATTTGAGGATGATATCTCAAAAAATAAGCTTTCAGTGAGATTTTGTTTGGGCGCAGTACCAGACTTTCCCCATTGGATGCCAGCAAAACTCCACTGGTGAACACAGTGATTGGATATTCGATTTGCAGTTGAGTTTTTCTCTCTCAAATATTACAAGCACACAAACACACTTTTTATTTTATTACACACATACAAACCACACTTAGACATCCATACCAACAAACCCACACAATTATCGTTGCATATATCCAATTGGCTCTATAATATTACGAAGCAGAAAACAGGAATAAAGCGAGTATTTGCTTTATAGGCCTAACCTGAAAAAATGGCACCATCTGATAATTTTTTTTTAAAAATGTCAATTTTGAAAGCCTATTAAAAAAAGATTGCATCATTTTATAGTTAAACGGCACAGGGAAAATGCAGTTTTAATGGGTTTCAATGGGGCCATTTTTGTCCAAAAGGTCCTGAGCGGAAGTATTTTGTGTAACTAGTGCAAAATAGATTTTTTTAAAGGAAATAGTAAAATTCCAATAAAAATACACACCCATGCCAAATTTTATGCAGTTAGCATTAACACAGGCAAAGTGATAAAAAAAAACTGAAAAGGACAAAAATGTCCATAAGGATGCACAAGGGTTAAATCTACAAAATATGTTGTAAAAACATCTGAGTGCTGCCCTCTGCAGGTTGAACGGTGGCTACTGCAGTTGGATGTTGTGGTACTGCGTGACGTAAGCAGGGACCAGCTCACCACGCCTTTGGCAGCCCCTGGTATAAAGACAGGAGTCAGGAGTTGGAATTGCGAGTATTGAAAACGATCAGGATAGCGTATATTAGCATCTAGTTAGCATAGCATTTAAAACAAACAGCCCGCGCTGAAAAGTGCCGCAGTGCCAAACGCTGCTCCTCCTGCAGCTGCAGGGACTCCACCACCGCAGCGCCGTCTTGATGTGAGTGAGCATATATCACATGTTATGTTCCCTCTTATGAGGCTAAAGTTAACCCTCTGGGGTCGACAAACACACCGGCGCGTTCTGCTGGATTTTTTCCCATTTTCACAGACTTAAAAAATATGAAAAAATAAACTTTTAAATGTCTATTTTTTATGTGTCCACTTACAATCGAAACAACACATTGTCCATCCATCCATCCATCTTCTACCGCTTATCCGGGGCCGGGTCGCGGGGGCAGCAGTCTAAGCAGGGATGCCCAGACTTCCCTCTCCCTAGACACTTCCTCCAGCTCTTCCGGGGGGACACCGAGGCGTTCCCAGGCCAGCCGGGAGACATAGTCTCTCCAGCGTGTCCTAGGTCTTCCCCGGGGTCTCCTCCCGGTGGGACATGCCCGGAAAACCTTCCCGGGAAGGCGTCCAGGAGGCATCCGGAAAAGATGCCCGAGCCACCTCAACTGACCCCTCTCGATGTGGAGGAGCAGCTGCTCTACTCTGAGCTCCTCCCGAGTGACCGAGCTTCTCACCCTATCTCTAAGGGATCGCCCAGCCACCCTGCGGAGAAAGCTCATTTCGGCCGCTTGTATCCGGGATCTTGTCCTTTCGGTCATGACCCACAGCTCATGACCATAGGTGAGAGTAGGAACGTAGATTGACTGGTAAATCGAGAGCTTCGCCTTGCGGCTCACCTCCTTCTTTACCACGACAGACCGGTACAGGGATCGCATTACTGCAGAAGCTGCACCGATCCGCCTGTCAATCTCCCATTCCATCCTTCCCTCACTCGTGAACAAGACCCCAAGATACTTGAACTCCTCCACTTGAGGCAGGAGCTCTCCACCAACCTGAAGCGAGCAAGCCACCCTTTTCCGACTGAGAACCATGGCCTCGGACTTGGAGGTGCTGATTTTCATCCCAGCCGCTTCACACTCGGCTGCAAACCGTCCCAGTGCATGCTGGAGGTCCTGGTCTGATGAGGCCAACACGACAACATCATCCGCAAAGAGCAGAGATGAAATCGTGTGGTCCCCAAACCCGACCCCCTCCGGCCCCTGGCTGCGCCTAGAAATTCTGTACATAAAAATTATGAACAGAACCGGCGACAAAGGGCAGCCCTGCCGGAGTCCAACACGCACCGGGAACAAGTCTGACTTACTGCTGGCAATACGAACCAAGCTCCTGCTCCGGTCGTACAGGGACCGGATAGCCCTTAGCAAAGGGCCCCGGACCCCATACTCCCGGAGCACCCTCCACAGGCCGCCGCGAGGGACACAGTCGAATGCCTTCTCCAAATCCACAAAGCACATGTGGACTGGTTGGGCAAACTCCCATGAACCCTCCAGCACCCTGTAGAGGGTATAGAGCTGGTCCAGTGTTCCACGACCGGGACGAAAACCACACTGTTCCTCCTGAATCTGAGGTTCTACTATCGGCCGGATTCTCCTCTCCAGTACCCTGGCATAGACTTTCCCAGGGAGGCTGAGAAGTGTGATCCCCCTATAGTTGGAGCACACCCTCAGGTCCCCCTTCTTGAAAAGAGGGACCACCACCCCGGTCTGCCAGTCCAAAGGTACTGTCCCCAACCGCCACGCGATGTTGCAGAGGCGTGTCAGCCAAGACAGCCCCACGACATCCAGAGACTTGAGGTACTCAGGGCGGATCTCATCCACCCCCGGTGCCTTGCCACCGAGGAGTTTCTTGACTACCTCGGTGACTTCAGCTTGGGTGATGGACGAGTCCGCCTCCGAGCCCTCAGCCTCTGCTTCCTCAATGGAAGACGTGACGGTGGGATTGAGGAGATCCTCGAAGTATTCCTTCCACCGTCCGGTGATATCCCCAGTCGAGGTCAACAGCTGCCCACCTCCACTGTAAACAGCGTTGGTAGGGCACTGCTTCCCCCTCCTGAGGCGCCGGACGGTTTGCCAGAATCTCTTCGAGGCCGACCGATAGTCCTTCTCCATGGCCTCACCGAACTCCTCCCAGGCCTGAGTTTTTGCCTCCACAACCACCCGGGCTGCAGTCCGCTTGGCCCGTTGGTACCCATCAGCTGCCTCAGGAGTCCCACAAGCCAGCCAGGCCCGATAGGACTCCTTCTTCAGCTTGACGGCATCCCTTACTTCCGGTGTCCACCACCGGGTTCGGGGATTACCGCCTCGACAGGCACCGGAGACCTTACGGCCACAGCTCCGAGTGGCCGCGTTGACAATGGAGGTGGAGAACATGGTCCACTCGGACTCAATATCTCCAGACTCCCTCGGGATCTGGTCGAAGCTCTGCCGGAGGTGGGAGTTGAAGATCTCTCTGACAGGAGATTCGGCCAAACGTTCCCAACAGACCCTCACAGTACGTTTGGGTCTGCCGAGTCTGTCCAGCTTCCTCCCCCGCCATCGGATCCAACTCACCACCAGGTGGTGATCAGTTGACAGCTCCGCCCCTCTCTTCGCCCGAGTGTCCAAGACATACGGCCGGAGGTCGGATGAAACGACCACAAAGTCGATCATCGACCTCCGGCCTAGGGTGTCCTGGTGCCATTTGCACTGATGGACAGCCTTATGCTTGAACATGGTGTTCGTTATGGACAAGCTGTATGGACAACCCGGGCCTGGCTCCAGGGTGGGGCCCCGGCTGCGCCATAGCGGGCGACGTCACGGTCCTCCTTTTTTTGGGCATCATAAGGGTTTTTGAACCGCTCTTAGTCTGACCCGTCGCCTAGGACCTGTTTGCCTTGGGAGACCCTACCAGGGGCATATAGCCCCAGACAACATAGCTCCTAGGTTCATTCGGGTACTCAAACCCCTCCACCACGGTAAGGTGGCAGTTCAAGGAGGGGACAACACACATTGTGCTTTTGAAAAATAAAGCAAATAAACAGGGTGTGCTTTCTGCGTCTCCGTGAACCTTTTTTTCTGGAGCTTAAACAAAACTCAGCGAATTCTAGTCACACAGGCATAAGCAATATATCTTTATAAACATTTAAGTTTCTGCTATTAAATGATCTAATTCAAAACAAAAACAAATATTCTCTGTTTATATAATCTGTATGAAAAGATATCAGTCGTTCTCATTTGGGCCCCATTTACACTGCATGGTTCAAGTGACCCAATTCCGATTTTTTTCCTCTCAAGTGGCACAGATCGGATATGGCCGGTGAACGTGTAAGCAGGAAAAAAACGCATGGATTACGATTTTCTCAGATCGGATTCATCCCTCATTCATATGTGGTAATAAATCGGATATGAATCGGATACGTGCATTTGCGTGTGCCATGTAAGCAGACAAATCGGATATTCCCCAGTAAATGCGAGTAAGTATCCGTACCCGATGGTCAAATTATGTATTCGTATGTGTTGTTACGCGTGAGGATAAATGGATGATCATCACCTTCAACAGCGGACTCGAGGCGACGGTTGATGCACGCATCTCTAATGGTAACATAATACACTGATGAATGAGCGCTGCTTTTATATAAACATTTCTTTGAAACGAAATTTATTTGACAGAATTTCATTTTCTTAATGGCATAAACAGGCTTTACTCCCTTGAAACTTAAACTGGAATGGAACATACTCATATTTTAGAGAATGTGGTTAATATTTTCGTTAATAATGATTTATCATATCCACCCGCGACCCACCCGAAATGAATCAGAATGTTATTTTTATTAGCCTACTTGACCCGCCCGATCCGCGGATTATCCGTCAGAGCCCCCGCGGATATGACCGCGAACCGCGCATCACTATAATAATTTTGTTTGCTTCTGCATCCATTGCATATTGAGCTGTTTAACTTCATTTTCCGGGTCAGAACGTCTACATTTGGTTGTTTTAGCAGTGTATAGTGTAAATGCAAATATCGGACACGGGTCACTTTTTAAAGATGATGTAAGCGGGTCGTCAAAAAAATCGGATATAGTCAGCAAATCGGAATTGGGCATCAAGACCTGCAGTGTAAATGCAGCCTTGGCAACTCATCTGCGCCTACAGAGAGCGCGCACTATTGAAACGAGTCTCAGGTGCACCCTAACCCTAACCCTAACCCTCCAACCCTAACCCTAACCCTAACCCTAACCCTTGTCATGCAAGGCCCTATTGCTGAGTTGGCAATCGCAAATCCTGAGGACTACAAAGCTTTGAGAATGACCTTTAAAAAGGGAGAAAGCATCCAAAACTGTTCAGATATCTGTCTTGCACAATGCCTGGCTCAGCCTAATGTAGACATGATTTGAAAGAGAACAGTGTAAATTAATATTTCTTATGTTTGTGTTCTCATCCTGAGTTAACCAAAAGTGTCCCAAAATAAACAATAATAGGACTGATGGTTTATGATCTATGCAGCAAGTGTATCCATACAGTTCATGGCCATAAGTTTTGAGGAGCACAGATATTGGAACAGAATGTTCCCACAACGATTACAGGTTTCGTAATGACGACCAATCTGTTTCAGGAAAACGTAACGATTGACCTGACAGTGGCCATAACTCTTTAACCCTCTGGGGTCGGCGTTCGCGCTGGTGAGACCAGCTCGCTTTTTTTTTTATCAGTGCAAATTTGATCTTACATATAAGTGTTGTACATCATTCAAAACTGTTAAATGTCTTCTTTTATTTGTGTACACTCATAATAAAAACAAAATGTTGTGTTTTTGGGGCAGTTGCTCATTATCATTTAAAGAGAAATGCAACGAAAGGGGTCGCTGTGAACAGAGCTGCTTTTGAGGAGGTAAAAAGGTGTTGTTTTACACAACCATTGAGGAATTTTAACCAAAGTATGTTACAAACTTTACATGAACATCCTAAAGAATCACACCAACTTTAGGAAAATGGGCATCCGATGACCCCTTTAACCCTTTGTCATAGACTCAAGTCCTTGTAAAACTCAGAATCCTCTGCTTGAGGATTGGGACTCTGATTTCATTTCCGGTATGCAAATCTTTCCGCCATCTTGGATTTTCCCAAAAAATCTACTTTTCTCAAACTCTTTTAAATCGCCTGTTTGTCTGATTCGATCAAAAATTGCCATGCATCATCTAGATCTTAAACCTTAGTGTGTCGTACTAAGTACGCTGGAACTAATAGAGCAAAAACTACTGACAAAACGAAAATGAACATCACTTAATTTTATCCTTTTGTTTGTTGAACTGTTGTATAAAATCAGTCACGTTTGCAATCGTGTGGATATCCGGGAAACATTACATTCTTGCTCATATAATATATGATCAATATTAAAAACAAGAACTCACACAGGTTCATTTTTTGTATCGAAGACAGTTTGATTCTTCAATCGATCTCTATGCACAGGCTGTGTCTATTTTAGTTCTTCATGCTGGTAAGTGTAAATCTCCACTTTTACAGAAGATAATTGTCGTAAACGGCAGTAATGTAGTGTGATTTGCTAAGGCAGGTACTCAGCATGCAATCTATCATACTGTGTTTTGACTGCGAAAGATGAGGTAATTTTATTGGATGTTATTTACAGCATTTTACCTGCTATACAAATACAAGCTCAGTTTTAATGTTTTTTTAAGGTGGAGTAGAATTAGATAAACAGCAAAACTCAGCATTTTGTCCGCATACCCCCTCTGTCACCTTGTGTACCCCAGTTTGAGAACACTGATCTGGAGACCCTCATGGCAAAAAGTTGTCAAAAGAATTTCAATCGGTGATTCACACTCGCGAGTCGCGATGGGTCGCCAAAACAGTCGAGGTAGGCAGGGCCACTTTAACTACAAAGGTTATAACTCTTGAACACAATGAGATATTTTCACCACATTTGTTAAACTCATGTATGAGTTCATTCTGTGGACACTCAAAAAATCTGCGTCGATTCACCACTTGGTGGTGGTATAAAAAACATATAAACAGCTATAACTGTGTAACCATTTGTCCGATTGGCTTGAAACTTGGCATGCAGTGTCTTTGTCCAAGTTGCCATGATGATTTATGAGGACATTCATGTCTCATCATCCAATAAAGTTTGAGCACCTATTAGACCAGGATAATGAAGACCGATCAGAATATAAGTCAGTGGGCCTGTTTGACTCACGGCCCCAGAGGTCTGTGCGAAGTTTGAAAGAAAACGGCCACCGGGTGGCGCTGTCGCGTTTTAGACCCGGGTGTGGCCCAATATGAGTAACATATATGTGTCTGTGCTCAAAGTAGAAACTTATCAAAACTGTGTACATATGTAGAACTAGTTATATCGAAGAAACATGCTTTCATGGATTTCTGATGCTCACAAAGATGAAGGCTGTAATACTTCTGTTGTCCACAAGAGGGACCACAGGAAAATAAATCTTTAAAAAAAAAAAGTTTTTTCAGTTTCCAGCATTGACTGATAAATAAATGCTTAAAACAATTTTTATTTTTCATTTTGATGCACTGGTAATATAGTTTTGCATAATTAGTTTACAAAGAAATATGTGAAATGTTTATAGACCATTAAAATACATTTTTACAACATATCCCAATAACTTTGAAAACATATTTATTTGTGTGTGTGTGTGTGTGTGTGTGTGTGTGTGTGTGTGTGTGTGTGTGTGTGTGTGTGTGTGTGTGTGTGTGTGTGTGGACATGTTTTTCTACACCGGTGGGGACTTAAACCTGAATGCACACAGACTCATGGGGACTCGTGTCACCGTGGGGACCTAAATAGAGGTCCCCATGGGTACAAAAGCTTATAAATCATACAGAATTAGTTTTTTTGAAAATGTAAAAATGCAGAATGTCTCCTGTGATGGGTAGGTTTAGGGGTAGGGTTAGTGTAAGGAGATAGAATATACAGTTTATACAGTATAAAATCCATTACGTCTATGGAGAGTCCTCACAAAGATAGTGCACCAGACATGTGTGTGTGTGTGTGTGTGTGTGTGTGTGTGTGTGTGTGTGTGTGTGTGTGTGTGTGTGTGTGTGTGTGTGTGTGTGTGTGTGTGTGTGTGTGTGTGTGTGTAAGCATGCATGTTGTGAATCAAGTAATATAGTTTAAGCCTTTGTTTTCTTTGTGTGTTTTAGCATATTCTTTTGTGCATATTGTATGGTGTCAGGCCTACATTCAGGTTGACACAGACCCTAACAGCATAGATGGAATAAAGGTATTAAAAAGCTTGAATAATTGCTGCTTGCAGCTATATTTATATTTTTGATTGTCAAACCAGTTAATTTACGTTACCACATTAGGTGAATTTTTATGTTAACATATCTTCAGTTTACATTTTTTGTTGAGCAAAATAAAATCCAATCAACTGATTTTAAGTGAAAAACATAATTTAATTTCAACGAAACTTGACTTTACACCGACAAACATAATTACTGTGTTAGATCAAGACCTTTGGTGGTTAAAAAAGCGTAGACCCTATGATTCAGCAGAGAGAGAGTGAGAATCCAAACGCAGTTTAATGACAAATGTAATCCAAAGTCATAGTCCTCACCAGGCAGAGGGTCAAGCACATATAATCAGTCCACACACACATACAGTCCACAGAAGGCTTACAGGAACAAGGAACCCAAGACTCAGGCAAAGATTAACATGAGGAACACAAGACCTACATCTATATTGAAGATCCATCTCTTCTCTGCTGCTTCTAACTGTTATTAAGTTACATTTGGTGTATTTAGTGCTTTGTTGTGTTTTATGGGTTGTTTGTATATATGTTTTGTAAGGTTGGGTCTGTAAAGCACTTCGGTTGTTTTTAAATGTGATTTAAAAAATAAAATGATTGCCTGACCTGCGCGAAACACTGACAGCTAATGCAAACCAAAAGAAACAAGACTTCATTCTGACTACAGAGCAAAAGCCATGTAAATAGACAGGGATAATGATCATATGAAACAAGACACAGCTGCACCCATAGATATCATATAAAGGCTAGATGTCTCGTCCGCGCTGCTGGCCAATGGAGCTCGACATCCGCACACGGCGGCCATCTTACGACAGGGTGCTCGCTCACTCATAACATGGTGCATGTACTTTTAAATAACCATAACTTGCTCAATTTTCTACCGATTTTCAAACGGTTTGGTTTGTTATAAACGTCAGATATGTAGCTATTATACTGCATACATATGAATAATTATGTTCAAAATGTTTAAGCATTCAGAATTATAGCCACGTTAATAACGTTTGTAAGAAACCAAACCGTTTGTAAATCCGTCCAGATTTCAGCGAGATAAGAGGATTTGTGTGCGTGCTGCTCACTCACCTTAATTCACAGTGCCCTGTCGTAAGATGGCCACCGGTGATGCCGGAAGTGACTCCGCCTTGAGACATCTAGGCTGCGTTCGAAACCGCATACTCAATGAGTAGGTACTTAATTTCAATGAGTACTTACTTAACAAGCGCTAAAAGAGTAGGTACTTTATAGCCAAATCTCGTTGAGTATGAATGAGAACCGGACATCTGCCATGTTGACGTTATCATGTGACCTACGACGCGTTATCACAAGCGCAACAACTATTAGAAGATTTGAACGACACGTTTAATTAATCTGTCTGTAAATATCATGATATTGATTAAACTTGCTCCTTTTGTGGACTTTTTGAAGAAACTGCTGCCCATTTATTTTGTGAGTACATTTAGGGTTGATTTAAGTTCTTATACCCTACTAATGTGACCCACCGTTTTATCCTTAACGATATTTATTTTTATTACGAAATCCCAAAATTGTCATCTCTTGAATATGTTGTTAATTTCTTTATTTTATATCCAAATATTTTCATCCATAAGCAAAAGTGGCTTACTGCTTTGTTTTCCTCTTTTTCTTGTTAAATTTAACTCTCGTTTCATCCCTCAGGCCTATAAATAACAGAAAATGCATTTTTTAAATGTATTATATAATTAATTATTTAAGAAAATATATATTTAGATATTCAACCTTATAGGTTTTTTCCTGTGTATGAAATCTCATGTTTGCAAACCCATGATTGATATATATATATATCTATATATATATATATCTATATATACACATATATATATATATATATATAGATAGATAGATAGATATACACATATACCTCATAACATCAGTAACTCGACAGCCCTACCTAGAACGGTTTTCCTCAGCGTTTGTAATGTCTGCACAAAGGGAGATTCACCTTTGGAGAAAACTGCTGATTTTATACTCGAAAAATTTAAGTATCATTATTAAAAATTAATATTACCCCAGAACGAATTGCATTGCTATCCCACCCCAAAACATACAATAATAACAACGATAAATGCTGACCAATTAATTATATTACTTTTTACTGAAAATGATATAATTCAATAAAACAAACAAAATGTAATGTATGTCATTTGAAATAGCTATGCATGAATACACTCTAGATGTGTATATAGTGAACATACCTACATTTTCATTCAAACAATATATAAAGCATGAATTAATTGTATTTTATTTACTGACAACAATGAGAAATATTAATAAATTAGTTAAAGAATGAATCAAAGTCACCATCACACAATAAACAAATATACAAGTCAACACATGAAACAAAGCTTTATTCAAACTACAATCATGTATGTATAAAGGCTACAGGCGCTGAACCCCACATCCTTCTGCCGTCTCAACACAGCGGTTCCCATTCTGCGGCTCTGATGAATCAGCTGACCGCCAGAGGTGAGCCGTTCTGAGGTTGTTGCGTGATGTGTTGTGCTTCACAATCTGAGGCAATAAGGGCAGGTGGAGTGATGGAGGGACTCATCCATGGCACCATCTCCAGGATTCAGCTCTGGGCTCTTCATCCTCAGTACTCACACCAGTCTGCTGACATTTCAGATGCTGCAAAAATGCACAAACATAACACAAAAGCAGTCATTATTTTTAGAAGACAAAAATGCTTTTTTTCCACAAATGCCGCCATCATCTTTCCTTGCAGGTCCTGCTCCACCACAAAAGCTGTGCAGCAAATGCACAGAAATCAAGAATCAGAAAAGTGCTGTAGTAGCTCAGTTTGAAATTACAATAATTAAAATAAACTACAACTTAATATTTAAATAGTTGTTGTTATTAATTTCTGTAATGTCACAAAGCCTTTGATGGCAGCATTCAGCTTCATGAGCCACTCTCCGCTGGATAAACACACATCTGTTCATGACCCTGTAACATCCAGACCAGACTCACCTCTGTGATTTATGAACTCAACACTACATTTACATGTTGAGGTTGTTTTAACTTTTTATCCTACATAAATGTTCCTCAATTTACCAACAGTAATGGACAAATATAACTTATGTTTAATTACTTTATAAATTTGTTCTACATAATAGCACACATGTAGGCGAGAGTAGGCGGCTGCAGTGAGGGGAGGAGTGAAAAAAGCGCAGGCAAGCCGGACAGATCTCTCTTCTCGCAGTGGATCTGACACCTGTGAGATCAAAGACGGATATCGCGGGATTCACGCTCGTGCACAGTGTTGCTAATAAACTGGATGGAATTTAAGTTTTCTGTTGCTTTTATATGAAAATAAATATAATGAACAAGACACCCAAAGTAGCCTACTTATTTAATTCCATTCCAAATACATGTTTATCAGTCTTTTTTTCTTTAATACAGACGTGTGTTTTTTTTTTTTTTTTTTTATAAAAAATACATTGCATAATCCATAGAGATCGCACTGTTAGATAGTTTGGGAATATTCACACATACATAAAACATGATATCAGAGTTTTAAAATCAAACATGTTAAAAGAGAACAATACATCACGGTTGTTTAAACCAATGAACATCAAGCTGTGTCGTCAGTAAGTCGTTTCCCATCATGCTTTTGATCAGCGCAGTCGGTGGAGAGCAACTGCGCGCGACTGCAGAATCCGACAGGTGTGCCTTGCGCTCGCGAGAGATTTTTGACATACGTCAGCATGACATCAGAGCAAGGCGGACCGCACTCGGACACATTTCTAACCGGCATGCATCTCGCGCTGATCACCGGTGATCGATTCTGCGCAGATTTTGCTCATCTCAAACAAGCCTAATGTGTCCGAGTGCGGTCCGCCTTGCTCTGATGTCATGCTGACGTATGTCAAAAATCTCTCGCGAGCGCAAGGCGCACGTGTCGGATTCTGCAGTCGGGCGCAGTTGCTCTCCACCGACTGCGCTGATCAAAAGCATGATGGGAAACGACTTGCTGACGACACAGCTTAATGTTCATTGGTTTAAACAACCGTGATGTATTGTTCTCTTTTAAAATGTTTGATTTTAAAACTCTGATAGGCTATCATGTTTTATGTGTATACGTTATGTGATAATATTCCCAAACTATCTCAGTGCGATCTCTATGGGTTATGCAATGTAATTTTTATGTAAAAAAAGAAAGAAAAAAAAAACACGTCTGTATTAAAGAAAAAAGACTGATAAACATGTATTATATAAGTAGGCTACTTTGGGTGTCTTGTTCATTATATTTATTTTCATATAAAAGCAACAGAACTTAAATTCCATCCATGATCCAGTTTATTAGCAACACTGTGAACGAGCGTGAATCCAGTGAATCCCGCGATATCCGCCTTTGATCTCACAGGTGTCAGATCCACTGCGAGAAGAGAGATCTGTCCGGCTTGCCTGCGCTTTTTTCACTCCTCCCCTCACTGCAGCCGCCTACTCTCGCCTACATTTCAGGCGAGGCGAGGCGCATCTCAAACAAGCCTGATGTTTCGAACGTACTGCTTCCTTCACGTACTGTTTTCGCCTACTATATAGTAGGAAAGTAGGCATATTCGAACGCACTTAAGTCCGAATCTCGCGATAATTAGTACGTCACCCAGGTAATTCTCGCTTACTCTTTTGGATTCGTACATACTTTTTCGCTTGCCTACTCTTTTTCCCATACTAAATAGTATGGAAGTATGCGGTTTCGAACGCAGCCCTAGCCTTTATATGATATCTATGGCTGCACCAGTTAAACTAATTCTGAGCAGGGAGTTCTGGGAAGTGTAGTCTGGGAATAAGAGAGTGTATGGGAGCAGTGCGGGACGAGGCTGCCCTCTGCTGGCAGTGAAGCGTAGATGACACAACACCACTTTAGTGACAGTATAGGCTTCATTATGCTGAACTTTATACAGATGCTGTATTAAGTAGTACATAAAGTATTGAATGAAAGTCTCTGAAATATCTGTATTTGATAAATATTGCATTTATTTTAGTTTTCCGCTCCTGCTCTGCAACTCTCTCCGATGGGGTACAGCCCTAGTCCAACACATCTATTATCTGTTGCATATTGTATACTATTTCACACACTATTAGTAAAAGTAATAGTAGGCAGTATAATAATAATAATAATAATAATAATAATAATAATAATAATACATTTTATTTATAGGCGCCTTTCATGGCACTCAAAAATCCATAAAAGCAATGACATTAAACAATAAAACCAGTACAGCAGTACAGGCTGAATGTTTTTAACACAGTGTGCCGAAAGCAGGGTTAGCCGATGGGGATGCACGTACAGTGCTTGCGGGATCTTTCTGAAGTGTTCTGCTACACCGTCATGACAGCCGGACATGTGCAATGCAAGAGCTGTGCTCAATACTGCTTTTATACACTGTCTGTCTGATTGTTTTCAGGAGCGATCCTGCATTTAATCCATCGGCAGGACTGAAATGCAGCAATTCCTCTAACGCTCACAGAAACCTGCTCTTTTTTGCTGACGTCTTTGCTTTCATCAACTATTAGGGTTAGGGTTAGGGTTAGAGGCAAACAGTCCAGGCTCTTCAATCTCACCACTTATTTGGTCCCTCACCATATTTCCTATTAATTCAATTAACTCGTTTTGTATATCATGGTGTGTGTATTGAGCATTTGGGGGATTTTCAAGTATTTTTTTCTCAACGGTGTTGTCAAACCTGCCAAAAATGTCACAGTTCAAGGGTTCACTGACTCGCCCTCGCTCTGTGTGTGTGTAGTGTGTGTATTAGTGTGAGTGGGCGTGGCTCGTTATCGTGGCTGTTAGCTGATCAGCGCCACTGTTTCTCATGTAGCGTCCTATTTATTGTCTGTGATTTCATCCTGTCTTTGTCAGATCGTTGTGAGGCTTCCTTGAGATTACTTGTGAGCTCTGTGCTTTCTGGTTCACCGGTTCCTGGCTCGTGTGCTTTCTCGTTTCCCGGGTAGGGTGACCACGGGACAGTCCCGAAATTTGAAGCTTTGTCCCGCGTCCCGCAAGTCATAAGCAGTGTTTATTTATGTGTTTATTTTTTTTTAGTGTTAATTTATTTAAATGATTATATTATCATAAGTACACTGTAGATATCTTTGCAGCAAACACAGAAGAGACAAGCATTATTTCTGGCATTTCATCTGTAGCCCCAATAATTTCATTGTATGTCCTTTGTATAATAATAACGTATACAGCTACATTTGGATTATTAGACAATGTCAAAATGAAGTGAATCTGCAGAGTTTTGCGTTTAAAGGAATGTACAGTAAAGGGAACCACTGACACGGAGAAGAAAGAGTTCAACTCTTCACATGTGCTGGCGCTCATTACCGCTACTGGACATCTGAACACACACTACGATCAAACGCACATTAGCGGATCTTCTTCTGTCTGTTCTCCAGAGGTTGTCTAATGTATATCTCTGCAAACTGGAGAACTGAGTCTAAGCAAAGGCGTTTGTTTTCCAGACGAACAGTCACTGCGCTATACCCACAAATCCCTGCGGGTGTTCATTTCAGACTGTGAACAAGAGTAGCGTATTAATGTATAATTAAGTATTATGTCCAAAAACTTGTAATATCATACTGGTAGAATCGCCTCAAAAGAGTGATTGATTGAAGAGAAAAAACAGAGACTGCGCGCTTGGACTGTATTGCATTAAAATAAAGTAAGGAGAGAAAAGTTGCCCAGCGTAACAAAGTAAAAGTACAGTTTTTTTCATTAGAAATGTACTCGAGTTAAAGTAAAAGTACCCACCTTAACATCTACTCTTAAAAGTACACATTTTCCCCCCAAAAAGTAAATGTACTTTGTTCCTGCCTTCCTCTGGTGTGGGTTTAGTTTGGCCAGCCCTGGGTTTTCGTCGCCATAGTAACTCGCAGTCCGGGTCAGGTGATGTTCCAGGTTAGATCTGTTGAAAACTTTTTCTTCGTCGAAGCAAGAGACCAGGAGACGTTGGGGATCACGTTCAAACAAAGTTATTCTTTATTGAGGACTTCGCGTTGACGCGGCTGCAGTTCTTCCCAAATCATTCTGGCTAACAAACTTTACATGATTTCTTTATAGGTCTTTCAGTGGGCTGTCCTTAAAGGTGCTAAACATACACACAGCCTTAGAGGTAACCACTAAATCTAATCATCTAAAGACAATAGAGGCAATTTGTAATGAGGTTCAATGTTCGTATGTGTAAGGAAGGAAGAAGACAGGGGTCGGCGTGACTGAAACACTCACACTTTATTGTAAATAAAGAAATAAATAAACAAAAGGGGCGCACGTAGCGCATTCACCGTGCCACGCACAGCTCACACAAAAATACAAAACAAAAGACAACTTCCACTCCAAACAGACAATAACGTTCCGTGAGGTTTCAGTCCAACTCTCTCTCTCTCCTCCTCCCGAACGCTGGCTTATATCCGGTCTCTCCACGCCAATCACTGCAATCAGACACAGGTGTTCATCATTTTGCACTTGACCTACTTACTCACCGATCGGCCCCCTCCTTTCTCTCCTGCTACAGACTTCGCAAAACCACGCCCCCCTCGCCACATACCCCCACCGCCCGCCTCAGGCCGGGGAGCCATCCGGCCTGCAGCCTCCCCCCCCCCCTCCTCCTGGAGAGGAAGTCAGCCACAACCATCTGTACACCCGGCCTGTGGATCACCTTGAACTTAAACGGCTGTAAAGCGAGATACCAACGAGTGATCCGCGCGTTGGTATCCTTCATGCGGTGGAGCCACTGTAGGGGAGCGTGGTCCGAACAGAGGGTGAACTCCCGTCCCAAGAGGTAGTAGCGGAGGGTGAGAACGGCCCATCTGATGGCCAAACACTCCTTTTCTATGGTGCTGTACACCGTCTCTCTCTTAGAGAGCTTCCGACTGATGTACTGCACCGGCCGCTCCTCACCCTCCACCTCCTGGGACAGGACCGCGCCCATCCCTCTGTCCGACGCGTCGGTCTGTAGGATGAAAGGGAGAGAAAAGTCAGGGGCATGTAATAGCGGTCCGCCACATAAAGCAGCCTTTATCTGGGTAAAAGCCCGCTGACACTGCTCCGTCCATTGGACCGTATCTGGTACCTCCTTTTTAGTTAGATCAGTCAGCGGGCTGGCGAGGTCCGAATAATTAGGCACAAACCTTCTGTAATAACCCGCCAGCCCCAGGAACTGTCTAACCTCCTTTTTGGTCTTGGGTCTCGGACAAGTCGCAACCGCTGCTGTCTTATCAATTTGGGGACGCACTTGTCCATGACCCAAGTGGAAGCCCAGATATCTTACTTCCACCCGCCCAATTGCACACTTCTTCGGGTTGGCCGTGAGCCCAGCTCGTCTCAGCGTCTTCAGGACAGCCCGCACCTGCTGCATATGACTCTGCCAGTCACCACTATAGATGATGATATCATCCAAGTAGGCAGCGGCATATGCAGCGTGCGGTCGGAGAATCCTGTCCATCAGACGCTGAAACGTTGCCGGAGCCCCGAACAACCCGAAAGGAAGAGTGACAAATTGGTGTAACCCAAACGGCGTGGTGAAAGCTGTTTTTTCTTTGGATAATGGAGATAAGGGGATCTGCCTATATCCCTTGGTTAAGTCCAATGTCGAATAAAATCGAGCAGTACCCAGCCGATCAAGCAATTCGTCCACCCTTGGCATTGGATAAGCGTCGAACTTCGACACAGCATTCACCTTCCTGTAATCTACACAGAACCGGATCGAGCCGTCCGTTTTAGGAACTAAAACTATCGGGCTCGCCCAGTCACTGTTAGATTCTTCTATTACTCCCAACTCAAGCATCGACTCTAATTCGCTTTGCCCCGCCCCTATCTGTTCGTATTACCTCATAGTTGAGATCTCCAATTCGCCGTGTAACCTCAAAAGGTCCTTGCCACTTTGCGAGTAATTTTGAGCTAGAGGTAGGAAGTAATACAAGCACTTTCTCTCCCGGTGTGAATTGAGGCAGTCTAGTTCCCCTGTTGTACAGCCGACTTTGCTTGTCCTGAGCCTGTAACAAATTCTCCCGTGACAACCGCCCCAAAGTGTGGAGTTTTGTTCTCAGGTCCAGGACATACTGAATTTCATTTTTACTAGCTGAAGGTCCGTCCTCCCAAGTCTCCCTAAGGACATCTAACACCCCGCGGGGCTGACGCCCATAGAGAAGCTCGAAGGGGGAAAACCCTGTGGAGGCTTGCGGGACCTCCCGTACAGCGAACAAGAGGGGTTCTAACCATTTATCCCAATTTTTGGCGTCTTCCTGTACGAACTTTCGAATCATGGATTTCAAAGTGCGGTTAAATCGTTCGACCAGCCCGTCTGTTTGTGGGTGATAGACACTGGTCCGGATCGATTTAATGCCCAATAATCCGTAAAGTTCGCGTATCGTTCGTGACATAAACGCCATGCCTTGATCGGTGAGAATCTCTTTCGGGATTCCCATCCGGGAGATTAGTTGAAACAGAGCGCTCGCCACACTATTTGCGGAAATATTGCGAAGCGGAACTGCTTCAGGATATCGCGTTGCGTAGTCCACCAGGACTAAAGCAAAGCGATGTCCCCGTGCTGACCGTTCTAATGGCCCGATGAGGTCCATACCAATTCGTTCGAAGGGGACCTGCATCAACGGAATAGGGCACAATGGTGCTTTTGGGTTGGCCGGTGGATTCACCAACTGACATTCACGACACGACGCACACCACTTGCGTACATTCTCGTGAATGCCCGGCCAAAAGAAACGGGCCATGAGACGGTTAAGTGTCGCTGTTTGTCCTAAATGCCCTGCCATTGGATTAGAATGAGCCGTCTGGAAAAGCATTTCCCGACGGCTTTTAGGTACCAACAACTGAGTGGTATCCTGCTTTGATTGGGCATCTTGGGTTACCCGATACAACTTATCTTTTATGATTGTAAAATACGGAGAGGTGAGCGGTTGGTCTGTGTGGAGAAGCTGGCCGTCGATAGAGCGAACCTGATCAAAGGCATGTTTGAGTGTGTCATCCTGGGACTGTTCCAGGGGAAAATCATCGCGCTCTGTGAGGATGGTTCTCTCCAGTGCGCTCTGTCCCCCTGAACCAGTACCCAGAGGTTCCGGATCAGCTTCTCCCAACTGAGCAATCGCCACCTTCCTCTTATCTTTTTTTACCCAAGAAGCATCCGCACATAAGTGACCCAATAATTCATTAAACGCTGGCCAATCTGTCCCCAAAATCAGCGGATGCCGGAGGTGCGGGTTAATCGCCACCTCCACACTATGCTTTTGTCCCCTAAATTGAATATCCACAGGCATTAACGGATAATTCACCACTTCCCCGTGCACACACCGTACCTTAACCATGCGGCCATTATCCAATGCTTTAGGTTGAATCAGGCTTTGGTGGACAGAGGTTTGGTTACAGCCTGAATCCACCAGAGCCTGAAAAGTACCCCCCTTTATACTCACAGGTATTTGGTACAGGCCAGCTTGATCAGGGGCAGCTTGCCACGAACTGCTCCAGTACCACACGGTCGATGATTTCCTCGACGTCGCTTCCGTCGGCCATCAGCCACTTGCGGCATGAGTCCCGGATCTGTTGGGCCATGATGAAGGGTCGGCCAGACTCCTCGAGGTTCAGTGTCCTGAACCTCTGCCGATGTTGTTCTGGAGTCCGGCCAACCCGCTGATGAATGGCCCGCTTGAGGTCCTGATAGACCAGGAGATTCTGGACTGGCAGTTGGTGAGCGGCCACCTGCGCCTCTCCTGACAGCAGGGGTATCAGCCGCATTGGCCAGTCCGTCGAGGGCCATCCCCG
Organism: Scardinius erythrophthalmus; assembly: GCF_964197995.2. Taxonomy (NCBI): domain Eukaryota; kingdom Metazoa; phylum Chordata; class Actinopteri; order Cypriniformes; family Leuciscidae; genus Scardinius; species Scardinius erythrophthalmus. Next base: position 41,658,929 of record NC_138236.1, read on the forward strand.
GTCCTCAGCCGACCTCTGAAATAGCTCCAGGAATGCCTCCGGATCATCCTGGGGACCCATTTTATTGAGAGGTATCGGCGAGGACGAGTCTTTGTATGTTGGGGGGACGGCCCTAACCTCCCGGTCTATCCAGCTCCGGAACAGCTCGCGGTCTTCATGCTGGCCACGGAGGAGCGCCTCGAACCGTTTGTCCTGCTCCTCTTTTATGGCCAGCAGATGTTGGTGATGTTCCTGGTGAAGACCCGCGAGAGATTGAATGATGTCCGCAAATGGCGTACCTGGCGGAGTCTGCATAGCGGCGGCGATCTTCTTCCTTCCCGGGATTCGGCACCAGTGTAATGAGGTTCAATGTTCGTATGTGTAAGGAAGGAAGAAGACAGGGGTCGGCGTGACTGAAACACTCACACTTTATTGTAAATAAAGAAATAAATAAACAAAAGGGGCGCACGTAGCGCATTCACCGTGCCACGCACAGCTCACACAAAAATACAAAACAAAAGACAACTTCCACTCCAAACAGACAATAACGTTCCGTGAGGTTTCAGTCCAACTCTCTCTCTCTCCTCCTCCCGAACGCTGGCTTATATCCGGTCTCTCCACGCCAATCACTGCAATCAGACACAGGTGTTCATCATTTTGCACTTGACCTACTTACTCACCGATCGGCCCCCTCCTTTCTCTCCTGCTACAGACTTCGCAAAACCACGCCACCCTCGCCACACAATTCAATTCAATTCAATTCAAATTTATTTGTATAGCACTTTTCACAATACATATTGTTTCAAAGCAGCTTTACAGAAAGTGCATTTCAGAAATGTACATAGAGAAATACAGTTAGTTAATCATGTATTGATTTAGGGCATAAACATATCGCCAGCGTCGAGTCGTCTCTGCACGGGTGTTGGAGAATCTGTAGTTTCCATGAGAGGCTGGATACAAACTGGAGCTGACGATCTGTCCCGAGATAACAACAGAAAAGCAGATGGGAAATAATTAGCGTAGCTGCTGTTCGTAATATTAATGCATTCAATCTGATTCAACTGTAGTATAAAAGGTAACTATTATGTGAACGCTTGGCTAAAGAGATGCGTCTTTAATCTAGTTTTAAACTGGGACAGCGAGTCTGAGCCTCGAACAATATCAGGAAGGCCATTGCAGAGTTTAGGAGCTAAATGTGAAAACGCCCTCCCTCCTTTAGTGGACTTAGATATCCTAAGAATGACCAGAAGCCTCGAATTTAGTGATCTTAAAGAGCACGATGGATTGTAGGGCGATAGAAGATCTGTTAAATACACGGGAGCTAAACCATTTAGGGCTTTATAGGTCAGTAGCAATACTTTGTAATTGATACGGAACTTTATAGGTAACCAATGTAGAGACGACAGAATTGGTGTTATATGATCATATTTTCTTGATCTAGTTAGAACTCTAGTGGCTGCATTTTGGACTAACTGTAGCTTGTTTATTGAGGATGCAGGACAACCAGCTAATAAAGCATTACAGTAATCTAGTCTCGAGGTCATGAATGCATGAACTAACTTTTCTGCATCAGAAACAGATAGCATATTACGTAGCTTAGCAATGTTTCTAAGGTGGAAAAAGGCTGTTCTTGTAACATATGAAATATGATTTTCAAAAGACAAGTTGCGGTCTAATATAACACCCAGGTCTTTTACTGTAGAGAATAAAGTAACAGGACACCCTTCTAAATTAAAGTTGTATTGTAAGAGGTTTTGTGGGCGGTTTTTTGGACTAATTTGTAATACCTCCGTTTTATCTGAATTTAATAGCAGAAAATTACATGTCATCCAGTATTTTATATCTTTAACACACTCTGTTAATTTAGATAATTTATTGTTTTCATCCGGTCGTGATGAAATATATAATTGAGTGTCATCAGCATAACAGTGGAAATTAATTCCATGTTTTCTTATAATATTACCAAGTGGTAGCATATATATTGAGAATAGCAGAGGGCCTAACACAGATCCTTGCGGTACTCCATAGTTTACTGACGTTATCTTCAATTTTTCCCCATTTACCCAGACAAAATGGTAACGGTCTGATAAGTACGATCTGAACCAGTTTAATGCCTGTCCCTGAACACCAGTGTAGTTTTGTAATCGGTCTAAGAGTATTGTATGATCTATAGTATCAAACGCAGCACTAAGATCAAGTAAAACTAGTATTGAGATACAGCCTTGGTCAGAAGCTAGAAGTAAATCATTTGTAATTTTAACGAGCGCAGTTTCAGTGCTATGATGCGGTCTGAATCCTTACTGAAATTTTTCATAGATATCATTTTCTTGCAAGAAAGAGCCAAGTTGGGCAGACACAACTTTTTCTAGAATTTTAGACATAAATGGATTTGAAATGGGTCTGTAATTTGCTAGATTATTATGATCTAATTGTGGTTTCTTAATGAGAGGTTTTATAACTGCCAGTTAAAATGTTCTTGGAACATGACCTAAGGATAAAGACGAGTTAATAATATTGAGAAGAGGCTCTTCCACTACAGGTAACACTTGTTTCAGTAGTTTAGTTGGTATTGGATCTAATAAACACGTTGTTGGTTTAGATGCAATGATAAGTTTATTTAGCTCTTCCTGTCCTATAGTTGCAAAGCACTGTAATTGTTCTTGCGGGGTGATAATTGAGGCTGAATCATAAGACACCATTAAAGATTGTACATTTACAATTTTATTTCTGATGCTTTCTATTTTCTCAGTGAAGAAATTCATAAAATCATTACTACTACACTGTAACGGAATATTTTGCTCCGGTAACGTCTGTTTATTTGTTAGTCTAGCGACGGAGTTAAATAAAAACCTAGGATTATTTTGGTTATTTTCTATTAGTTTGCGGATGTGCTCAGCCCTGGCTGCTTTTAGGGCCTTTTTATAACGTGACGTACTGTCTTTCCATGCGATTCTAAAAACCTCTAGATTAGTTTGTTTCCATTTACGCTCTAAATTACGAGTTTCTCTCTTTAGAACACGCGTAGTATTGTTGTACCATGGTGCTTTAGTTTTCTCTCTAACCTTTTTTAATCTAATTGGTGCAACGATGTCTAATGTACTAGAGAAAATGGTGCTCATAGTGCTAGTCATTTCCTCTAGTTCATCTGTTTGTTTGGGTTCACTGAGCAGCTGAGATAGATCAGGTAAGCTATTTGAGAAATGATCTATAGTTGTTGGAAGGATTGTTCTGCCTGGTCTATAACGCGGCGCAACATGACAAATTTCAGCGGTACGTAGTATGCAAGTGACCATGTAATGGTCAGTGACTTCATCACTTTGCGGTATAATATCTATGTCGGTTGGATTGGTTCCATGTGATATAATTAAATCTAGCGTATGATTAAGACGATGAGTGGGACCAGTTACGTTTTGCTTGACCCCAAAGGAGTTTAATAAATCTGTAAACGCAGCCCCTAACGCATCATTTGAATTATCTACGTGTATGTTAAAATCTCCAACAATTAATGCTTTATCGACATTGACCAAAAGATCTGACAGAAAGTCTGCAAACTCTTTTAGGAAATCAGCGTAAGGCCCTGGCGGTCTATATACGGTAGCCAAGGCTAGAGATAATAGGGATTTCTTTCTTACATCTAAGAGAGTAACATTTAGTACAAGTACTTCAAACGAATTAAACCTGTGACCTGTTTTCTGAGTAACAGTAAGAATATCTTTATAGATTATAGCAACACCACCGCCACGACCAATCAGGGGGCTCATGCTTGTAACAGTATCCAGGAGGTGTAGACTCATTAAGACCGAAATAATCATTTGGTTTAAGCCAGGTTTCAGTAAGGCAAAGTACATCGAAACTATTATCTGAGACTATTTCATTTACAATAACTGCCTTAGGTGTAAGCGATCTGATGTTTAAAAGACCTAGCTTTAGAAATTGTTTTTGTCCACTAATATTGAGATTTTCTGGTTTAATCACAATTAGATTTTTCTTAGATCCTGCAGTAGATTTATTATTTGATGACATTAACCATTCATTTAGAGCAAATAATTTACTGAACCTTTCGTGTCCTAGTCGGTAGGTGGGAAGCGGTCCAGACACGATGATCGTTGTTTCAGGCGATGTACTGCGTACCGTCTCGATCAGGCTCCTGTAGTCCTTCTTCAGAACCTCCGACTGCCGTAGCCTGATGTCGTTCGTTCCCGCGTGCAGCACGACAGCTCCGACGGGCTCGTCACTGTTCAGAATCCCGGGAACCTGTGCAGCGACATCGAGAACACGAGCACCAGGAAAGCAGTGAGTGCGCACCTTACCTTTACCTATGGAAGCATGGACATGCCGGACGATGGAACTGCCGATGATCACAGCGTCGCATTCCGTCTCGCGTAGAGGGGAGAAGCGGTTCCGGGTGGAGATCTCGAAGGCCGGGAGGGGCGGAGAGGTCCTAGCTCTGGTCCTGGCCCGCGTCTTCCGCTGTGGAATCACCCAGGGTCCATGTTGTTGTGTCGGTGCCGGAGTGAATGAAACCAGGGATGATCGCATCCTGGGCAGAGAAACACACGGAGTAGACGAGGTCGGAGTCAAAAGGTTACTAACCACTGACTTGTGAACATCGGCGCGTGATGTTTCAAGCGCGAAACGTCGATCTCGTAGCTCGGCCTGTCTCTCTAGTAGGTCGCGGATCTGCTTCTCCACGGATTCCAGCTCTGCACAGAATGCAGCTCGAAGGTGTCCTCACCTGAACTCAAAGGTAACGTTAGACACACACCCGTTATATTCGCCATTATAGCAGATGTGCTATAATGGCGAATTATAGCTTTCAGTGATACGGGTGTAAATAAGTCGATCGATAGGAGCGACCACGCGTGTAATGCTAGCGGGCTAAGGCTAGTAGCGGAAGTTCGAAAGGTTGGATATAAGTAGCGATATCAGAGCGATCTGATTGTTTTTTAAGGAGAATAGTATTCCAGATATGTTCACACGCTATAACAATGAAAAAAGTTCGTTTGTAAAAGAGTGTAAAGAAGAAAATCAAGGTTTCTGAATTAATTCGACGGAGCTCCAAACACAACAACGCACTCAGTGAAAGCAATTGCCCCCAACTGACTTCCCCAAATGTTATAAACACAAATGGTCCCGAGAAATAAGACTATGTAACAGTCACACACAGTTCAGCTCTTAGTTGGAAGATCAAAGATGGTATAAAACCCCTGACTATTACAATGTTTAGACAGCTGACTTAAAGCTGACTTCTGATCAGTAAATTGATGCCATCATGTTCACCTTGAATGCCCAATACAGTATAGTTCACCTTAGTCTTTTATGTGATGTTATGTAAGGAAGTAAGATCAGCAGATCTTAAACATATTCTTAAATTTGGATCCTTCAGATCTTAAGCACTTAGTTTAAATGAATATAGATACATAAATATAATATAAATAAGCTTTAGAATCAATAGATAAAGCTATAAAAGGACTGCATGTTCTCTCTATTCCTATATAAACTATTGTCACGGGTGAGAAATCACACAACAAGGTCGCTCAGTGAACAATAGCCCCGGAGGGTGGATTTATTAGTGTTACTTCAAAAAGGGTGAAACGGTGAAACAAGATGAGTGCTGTCCTCGTGGCTGGTGCTCTTGTGAAGTCCTCGTGCTCGTGAAGGTGGGTGTCCAGGCGTGCTCAGTCGGGCTGTCGGTCACTCGCTGCCTTCTGTTAAGTGAGGAACAAAGGGTTAGTACCAGCACGTTCAGCATGAGACAGGTTGTCTGTCGAAGTGAGAGAAGTGGCGGCTTTTACAGCCGCTTGATGATGGGCTGCAGCTGTGACCGATCAGCCCGTGATGAGGACGTGCAGGTGCTGTGCGTTGGTTGCCAGGGCGACGCTGATATGCCCAGAGAGACTCGTCACATTCCCCCCCCCCCCCCTAAGCGTCGTTCTGGCCCTGGGAACGAGGGGAGAAAGTAGGGGTGAAACAAGGGGTGGGTGGGGAACGACCCCTGACAGACCTGAAAAAGTTGTCCACATCCGTGAGAGTCCATCGGCGTTGGCGTTGGCGGCCCCGGCTCGATGTCGTACTTCAAAGTGGAAGTCCTGGAGCGCGAGGAACCAGCGGGTCACCCTGGCATTGGTATCTTTTGCCCGGGCCATCCACTGTAGAGGGGCATGGTCGGTCAGCAGGGTGAACTTACGGCCAAGGAGGTAATAGCGCAACTCCAGGACTGCCCACTTGATGGCCAGGGCCTCCTTCTCGACGGCGGCGTAGTTCTTCTCTGCCGGGGACAACTTTCTGCTGATGTAGAGAATGGGATGCTCCTCACCTTCCTGGACTTGTGACAGGACGGCTCCTAGTCCGGTGTCAGAAGCATCCGTTTGCAGCAGGAAGGGGCAGCCGAAATCAGGAGCGCGGAGTACCGGAGACGCCGTCAGTGCCGTCTTCAGTAGGGCGAAGGCCTCCTCGGCGGCTGTCGTCCAACAGATCTTCTCGGGCTGCCCCTTCCTGGTCAGGTCTGTCAGGGGGGCGGCTAAAGAGGAGAAGTTGGGGATAAAACAGCGATAGTACCCCGCCAACCCCAAAAAGGCTCGTACCTGGGACTTTGTCTGAGGCTTTGGAGCGGCGCGTATGGCTTCTACCTTCTTTTCCTGGGGGCGGATGAGGCCTCGGCCGACCTGGTATCCCAGGTACTTCGCCTCGGACAACGCTAGGTGGCATTTTCGGGGGTTGGCGGTTAGTCCAGCCCGCCGGAGCTCCGAGAGCACCCTCCGCAGACGTTCCAGATGTTCATCCCATGCCTCGGAATGCACCACGACGTCGTCCAAATATGCGGCTGCATACGCTTGGTGGGGTCTTAGGACGATGTCCATCATGCGCTGGAAGGTCGCTGGTGCTCCATGCAGGCCAAAGGGAAGGGTCCGGTACTGCCAGTGGCCACTAGGGGTAGAAAAAGCAGTCTTCGCTTTAGCAGAAGAGGTAAGTGGTACCTGCCAGTATCCCTTTGTGAGATCCAGGGTTGTGATGTACCGGGCCCTCCCTAGGCGGTCTAATAGCTCGTCGACCCGAGGCATGGGATAGCCGTCGAATTCGGAGACTTCGTTCAGCCGGCGGAAGTCATTGCAGAAGCGGAGGGTGCCATCCGGCTTGGGTACCATCACGATAGGGCTGGACCATGGGCTGCGAGATGGTTCGATTACCCCCAACTTCAGCATTTCCTGGATTTCCTCCTCAATAGCCTGCCGACGAGCTTCTGGGACTCGGTAGGGCCGTTGCCTGACGATTACTCCAGGGAGCGTCCTGATGTCGTGGTGGATGACGTTAGTCTGCCCGGGCGTAGGGGAGAACACATCTGAAAACTGTCTGACCAGGTGCTGCAGCTCGGTCTTCTGGGCAGCCGACAAGTGGGGATTCATGTCGACAACCACGGGATCGGTGAGACTGAGGGCGGCGAGTTGGTCTCGGGTCCCTTGCCACTTCTTTAGTAAGTTGAGGTGGTATAACTGCTCTGCTTGTCTTCTTCCAGGTTGGCGAATCCGGTAAGTCACTGGTCCAACCTTCTCCACAACGGTGTATGGCCCTTGCCACGACGCCAGGAATTTACAGGCAGAGGTAGGGACCAAAACCATAACTCTGTCTCCCGGCTGGAACTCCCGTGGTTGGGCTGCCCGATTATAGTGGCGTTGTTGGGCCTGCTGTGCCTTGCTGAGGTGGTCCCGGACTAATGGCATGACGCGGTCTATCCTCTCCCTCATCTGTTTTACGTGCTCGATGACCGTGCGGTGGGGTGCAGGCTGCTGTTCCCAGGCTTCTCGAGCGACATCCAGCAGGCCCCGAGGCTGGCGGCCGAAGAGGAGTTCGAAGGGGGTGAAACCAGTTGAGGCTTGAGGGACCTCGCGGATGCCGAAAAGGACGTAGGGGATCATAAGGTCCCAGTCCCGCTTGTCCTCCGCTGCTACTCTTCGGAGCATCTGTTTTAGGGTTTGGTTAAAGCGTTCCACGAGTCCGTCGGTCTGCGGATGATAGACAGTTGTCCTCAACTGTTTCACCCCCAGCAGCCTACAGAGGTCAGCCATTAGCCGGGACATGAATGGTGTTCCCTGGTCAGACAGGATCTCAGTTGGGATGCCGACCCGGCTGGCCAACAGAAACAGCTCCTGGGCGATGGCTTTCGCTGTGGCTTTCCGCAGGGGGACTGCTTCTGGATACCGGGTGGCGTAATCCACGATGACGAGGATGTGTTCATGTCCCCGGGCAGACTTAGGCAACGGCCCCACCAGATCCATTCCGATCCGCTCGAAGGGCACCTCGATGATGGGTAAGGGAATCAGCGGGCTGGGGGGAGGAGTCCTGGGAGCCGTGCGTTGGCAGGTCGGGCAGGTTTTACAGAAAGCCTTCACGTCAGCCTCCAGGCCTGGCCAGTTAAAACGATCCCGGATTCGCTGGATAGTATTAGCCGCTCCTAGGTGACCTGCCATCAGATGGGAGTGGGCCAGCTCGAGGATGGTCTCCGTCTTCGTCCGAGGGACGACCAAAAGTTCCTTCTCCTCCCCCCTTCGCTGGGCGACGCAGTATAGCAGACCGCTTCGGACTACAAAATGCGGGAGAGGATGGGGCCGTGGGAGGACGTCTTTGCCGTCAATGGCTCTAACCTGACTCCAACAGTGTTTCAGACGATCGTCCTCCCGCTGGTCTTTGGCAAAAGAGCCCCCCTCGCTGGCCTGTTGGAACACTTCATAGAAGAGGTTAGTATTTAACGAGGGGGACTCACCATCTCTCCCGCTGTCCGAAGCTAGCAGCGCCGGCCGGCAGCGTGGTCCCTGTGGCCGGCGACGGCGGCGACAGTTCCGTTCCGGGCTGGCGGGCTGGGCGGCGGCGGTGAGCAGGCGGTCAAACCCCGGCCAATCTCTTCCAAGCAGTAGTGGGACTGGTAAGTTCTTCACCAATCCAGCTTCAACGGGCCAGGTGCCATGGGCGGCAGCGATGTTCACGCGGCGAGCTGGAACTTGTTGGGTGTCTCCATGCACACACGTGATCGGTAGGTAACTTTTCTGGCCGGGGTAAGGAGGGCACAGATGGGCCTGGATGAGGGTGACGGCGCTGCCCGAATCCAGAAGCGCGCGGATGAGCTTGCCGTTCAACTTGACATCCGCCTCTGGAGCCGCAGGTGGAACGCGCTGATGGAGGATGCAGCCCGCCAGCCAGGTCCGCGGGGGCGTCGAGGGTTCAGCAGTAGGCATCGGCTCGTCCACCGGAGACGGAACTGTCGGTCTGCCAACTGCGCGCGAGGTGCCCTCCGGCGCGCGTCGCTCCTGGACCACCCTCCGGGGAAATGGCGGCACTCTCTCTCCCGCCTCCCGTTGGTGGACAGCATCCGCCAGCTCGATCGCCTCCACCAAGGCGAGGACAGTGGCGGGGTTCCTCATACCCACCGCCTGACGATGGGACCGAGGCAGGGCGCGGAGGAGGCGATCGACGACCACTCGTTCCACTACCTGAGCTGCGGTGGGTTCCCCGTCCAGCAGCCAATGTTGAGCCAGACGGACCAAATCAGCGGCCTGGGCTCGCGCTGGCACCCGGACTTTGAAGTCCCACTCATGGAACTGTTGCGCTGCACAGATGGGGGAAAGACCCAGCCGGGCGAGGATCTCACGTTTCACTTCCCTGTAGTCATCAGTGATCGCGGGAGGAAGGGAAAAATAAGCTCGCTGAGCCTCACCAGTGAGGAGGGGTGCCAGCGCGGAAGCCCAATCTTCTATGGGCCATCCCTCACGGTTAGCAGTGGTTTCAAATATTTGTAGAAATGCCTCAACATCGTCGTGAGCCGTCATTTTGGGTAAAAGTCGGGTCGCTCGCGTTCGGGGGTCAGGTAGTGGAAACGGCTGGGCATTGAGGGCAGCGATGTCTTCTTCAGCTCTGCCCTGCCGAGTGGCCAGATGTTCCATTATTTGCTGCTGACGGATGCTTACTTCTGTGAGGCGTTGCAGTAATTCCTCCATTTCCACGGAGAGAGAGAGCGCCGATCGGTGCTGGGGGTGGTGAACAGAGAGAAAGAAAAAATATTACTGCGGTGAACTGCAAACACTTGTGTGTGATTTCTCATGCAGTTGCCAGCATTCTCCACCAGATGTCACGGGTGAGAAATCACACAACAAGGTCGCTCAGTGAACAATAGCCCCGGAGGGTGGATTTATTAGTGTTACTTCAAAAAGGGTGAAACGGTGAAACAAGATGAGTGCTGTCCTCGTGGCTGGTGCTCTTGTGAAGTCCTCGTGCTCGTGAAGGTGGGTGTCCAGGCGTGCTCAGTCGGGCTGTCGGTCACTCGCTGCCTTCTGTTAAGTGAGGAACAAAGGGTTAGTACCAGCACGTTCAGCATGAGACAGGTTGTCTGTCGAAGTGGCGGCTTTTACAGCCGCTTGATGATGGGCTGCAGCTGTGACCGATCAGCCCGTGATGAGGACGTGCAGGTGCTGTGCGTTGGTTGCCAGGGCGACGCTGATATGCCCAGAGAGACTCGTCACACTATATAAACGTACTTCACAACTTTTACTTGCACTGATATAGCAAGATGCTTTTCTTTTATTCCCTCTTTCATTAACGGCTCCTTTCTTCTTGCTGTGCAAATTTGTTAAAAGTCTTAAAAGCAATAATTTACAGTGTTGGTCACACTTGATTTGAGTTATTCACTTTGATTTCTAATCATATTTCTTTCTCTGATGTGTCTTTAGGATTGTTTATGGCAGTAGTTTGAGAGGAACTCTAGATAAATGTACACTGTAAAAAAAGATTAATTCAAGCGAGTAGAAATGAAAGCGTAAATATCAACTCAATAAAATTAAGTAAAAATTACTCAACTTTTCTGATACTGGGGTTCCCATCATGCACTTGACCTTGAATGATTAATGAGGTTAATTTTTCACTGGTTTCCAGCTGTATTTACACTGTTTTATCATTGCTTTTGTTGTCAGGATTAGTAACTTGCCATTTTGTGACATTTCGAGTACATTTTCTGCTCAAAATGACACATTCAAACACAAAAATGATCCATCAAATGTTACCGTCATTGTTGTCTACACTGTAAAAAAAAACTGTAAATTTACAGGAAACGGTCTGTATTTTTTTACAGAATTTTGCCGTTTTGTCATTATACAGTGAATACCTGTTATTTTACAGATATTTGTTGTAATTTAAAGGTCCACTATTAAATTTACAGGTAATTGCTTTTATTTTGGTTTTACATTAATTTTACGTTTTTTAAAGGAAATTCTCTGTAATTTTACATGGTTATGTGTAATTTTACATAAAAAATTAAGTAATATTTTACAGATTATTTCTGTGGAATTAGAAAACAAAGAAAATAAGGTATAACTGCAGAAATCAGCAGTCACTTAACATGTTTTCCTTAAAGATTATTAAGCATGTGGGGGTTAAAGTGAGTTTTAAGATTTGTACACACATTAGGCAAGCCTATTTAATTATTTATAGTCTTTTAATTTTGTCTTGCAAATAGATGTTCATTTTGATCATCATTTGTATTTGCCCGTAAATTTCATTTAGGTCTATATTTTATGTCTTTTATGAATCGTTTTTCCAAATCTGCGTGGCTTTGTGTGCGTTTGTATGTATGTGTGTGTGTGTGTGTGTGTGTGTGTGTGTGTGTGTGTGTGTGCCCGCGCGCGCGCAGATTCAAATTATCCGCCATTACGTTTCGTTGCTGCTAGTCCCGCCCACAACAGTTAGCTACAGGTCTGTCTCTGTCGTCGATCTGTGTCAAGGGCAAGCGGGAGATTTGAAGTTTCAGTCTACGCTCGTGAAGTAGTCGTGGATTGTGATCACAGTGGTTCAAAGCTATAATCGTATTCGACAGAAGCAGCCAGCCGTGAGCAGGAGCGCTGAACACATATTAGTTGTTTGTAGTCTGGGTGTCAGTCCAGAAATAACGCGCCCTTTTTCAGTGAGCCTGGTTCGTCGTCACAGCAGACCTCATCCCGACCGATCAACGGCTGAGGTAAGAGTCTCATACTACATGTGTGTACGATATTTTATATTACATTTGTGTTAAGTGGTTAGACAGTTTCCATGCTAACGTTAGCATTCTTAAATGATGTTCAGTTATAACTGGGTCAGGGCAAAACACTGAAAATGCAGCATGCGTTTTTTAATTATCGATCTGTGTTAAGAAAGATCAGTTGAACCCAACCCACATCTCTACTTGTTAACTTAAAGACCTAAAACAATCTTTTGTAGACTTGTTATTCATATTAAAGTCCATAATTGTGTATAAAATCTTCGTTATGATAGTCAGTAACATTAAACCAATAAATGGCGGGATATTTTGAAACACTGTCTGGAAGCTGAAAACTTTTCTCTTAAAAAACATACTTTATTTTATTATAATAAAATTGTAGTAAACACGTTTTTAGCTGATTTTTTACCATTGTAACGTTAATAGCCACAGTTTTACTAAAAATAGGCCTACCGTGTTTCTTTTGTTTATTTCGTAATAGTTAACATGACTAACTTTATTAAGACCGTTAAGAAATCGAAATACTGTAACTTAACGTACTTGTTAATGATACAGGAAAGCCTAGAACAGGAAGACTAGAATATGAATACAACATGATGAACCCCTAGGACCTAGGTGTGCAGCTAGGTCACAGTAAATCATATTCATTTAACATTACTTTCTATAAATGTAACTTAGCTAAAATCACATGGCAGCTCAAAATATTACTGTTAGCCTTTCCAGCTCAGCTTCAAGATCATAGTCATTTGAGTTTTTGCATTGTCCCAATGGAACATATTCTGACATGTGTAAATCTAATACTGAGTTTTAAAATAACGTGTGTGTGTGTGTGTGTGTGTGTGTGTGTGTGTGTGTGTGTGTGTGTGTGTGTGTGTGTGTGTGTGATTTCAGGTCACGTGGAAAGCAGATGATCATGGCAAACAAGGTATGGGAAGAATTCACTTAAACATAAAAATCATAACGGTTCTGATTCCATATGTTCATAACAGTCTTCTGATTCCAAATGATTGCACTAAAAGTATGCACAAGGTTTGGATTTGCTACAGCAAGATTACGATTGTGTTAGATTCCACCCATCTTTCTTTCTTTTTTTCATTTTTTTTAACTACCCACTAAGCAAAATGATGTCTGAAAGACTTCTTTTCAATGTCTTTGTTACAAAAATCAGACGTTGAAATGCCGTCCACTGAGGAGCCAGAATGAAAGTTATGACGTCTTTTTTTGACGTGTTCTGCACGTCCGATATAGACGTTCATCGAACCTTCGTACAAGGTTAAAACTAGTTCAGATGTGGCCATTGTGGACATATTTCAACATCATTTATGGTCTCATTTAGACATAATTACTTTGACTATTGCTGTCTTATGATCTTAGTGAGAATGAACAGAGGTTTAGATGTTGATATTCTTTAATTTGAAGTGTCACCATTGTGGTGATCAATGTTTGCTTTAGTTGGGCTCTTGGTCCCCGTTCCTTTTATTTTAACTTTTCTTTGGCTGCTGTAACTGTGTTTGTGTAACACAATTGTTGTGGCAGAGAAAGCCTAGAAAAAGTATGAGGTGTTATCAGTTCAATGTTGATGATGACATAATTATCACAAAAATGGGCCTTTAATATTGTGTTTAAAGTTTTGTGTTTATATTTGCCGTTAATAACCACCAACCTTTTGGAACTAGATTATTGGTGAAGGTGTATTTATTTGAAGGTGTATAAAAAGCATGTGCACATTATGTTTTGAGCAAGAGTATCATACAGTCACACACAGACATCAAGATTTTGGATATGAATCACAACAACGGTGACAACCAAAAAAAGCTTGGGAATTAAGGATGAGTTTTGTACTATGAAAGCTACCCATCATGCATTGCAGCATGAAGCTTTTTTTTAAATTGTCACCATTGTTGGAAATCATATGCACAATCTTGATGTCTGTGTGTGACTGTATGATACTCTTGCTCAAAACATCATGTGCACATGGTTTTTATACACCTTCAAATAAGTGATCATTTTAATGTTTTTGGCACCAATAATGCAGTTCCACAAGGTTGTTGGTTATTAATGGCAAATATAAACACAAAACTTTAAACACAATATTAAAGGCCCATTTTTGTGATAATTATGTCATCATCAACATTGAGCTGATAACACCTCAAACTTTTTCTAGGCTTTCTCTGCCACAACAATTGTGTTACACAAACACACTGTTACAGCAGCCAAAGAAAAGTTAAAATAAAAGGAACGGGGACCAAGAGCCCAACTAAAGCAAACATTGATCACCACAATGGTGACACTTCAAATTAAACGAATATCAACATCTAAACCTCTGTTCATTCTCACTAAGATCATCTGACAGCAATAATCAAAGTAATTATGTCTAAATGAGACCATAAATGATGTTGAAATATGTCCACAATGGCCACATTTTAACTAGTTTTAACCTTGTACGAAGGTTCGATGAACATCTATATCGGACGTGCAGAACACGTCAAAAAAAGACGTCATAACTTTCATTCAGGCTCCTCAGTGGACGGCATTTCAACCTTCGATTTTTGTAACAAAGACATTGAAAAGACGTCTTTCGGACATCACTTTGCTTAGTGGGGCTCTTTCATTTAGAAACATGACTTTTCCTATCACTACTATCTTAATGACACATATCTTTTAATCCAGCTAGATGATCTGACGGTTGCTGCTCGCATCTCAGCCTACCTGATGGAAAATTCTTGCTGGATGAATGACCTTCACCTTTAAATCAGCCTTGCCAAGACAGAACTGCTTATGGTTCAGCTTTCAGCCAAAACATACTTGCTGTGATCCTGCTGATTTGCCTTATCATTAGGAGGATCAGGCCCTTCCTATCGGAGCTACACAACTCTCTTGTTCTATCCAGACTGGGCTATTGTAATGCTCTCCTGGCAGCTCTTCCAGTGTCAGTCAAACCTCTGCAACTGATCCAGATGCTGCAGCAAGAGTTGTCTTTAAAGGTAGCCCTATGCCTAAACTCACTGCTTCCGATCTATGTGTCTCCAGAAGCATGTGTTCTGCAAGTGAACGGCGCCTTGTGGTGCCATCATCCCAAAGAGACACAAAACCACTTTCACTGACATTTACCTGGACTGTTTCCTGGTGGTGGAATGACCGGCGCAACGCAACACATTTTCAAGAAACTGCTAAAGATCCATCTTTTTCATAAACACTTCACCCAATAATACTAAATCTTTGTTAAAAAAAAAAAAAACACCTTTCTATGTGTACTGTGCTAGACTAACTGGGACTTGTCACTGCACTTGTTGCTTTTTATTATCTTTAATTATTATCTTAATTGGTTAGTCACTTTGGATAAAATGTAATTGTAAATGTTAAAATAAGTTATACTGTAAAGGAATACGGTAATTGCTTTTTATTGTGGATATTTTTACATGTTCTAAATTATATACTAAGCTTCTATTTCCTATCAATCACTTATCTTGATGTTTAGTGTTTGTTCAATTACTAATACTGTAAATATGCAGGTAATTTGTACTCATACATTTAGTTAATTTAAAAGAAATTGACTGTACATTTGCTATTATTAAGAACTTAATTAGAGATGTTGTGAAATTGGATCTGTACAAATAAAAATTAAAACTGTAAATTTACAAACATTTGTATTTGAATTTATGTACTTGTGTGCATTTTTATACATATTTTCATTGTTATTTTACACATAAAAACTATATTAAAAGAAAATTACTGTAGATAGACAGCATTATTATATAAAATAATTTTATAAAACCTTAAATTTACAGTATTTAATTGTTTTAAAGGTGTATATGACTTTTTAAAACATTAAAAATCCCAATAATTACATAAGATTTAATGTAATATTAAAGATATAATCTGTTATTTAATTATGGAAAATTACTGTATTTTAACGAGATTGTTTTTTCCCGTTATTTTACGGTAATTTTCTGGCGCCCCAGCTGCCGGAATAATACCGTTTTTTTACAGTGTTTTTTTTTACAGTGTACCAAGTATTGAGGTCTTTGCATTCACATGAGGCTTAACATCTGACATGATGTAGTATAAATTACTTAGATAATCTAAGTAAAGCACATACTATAAATGACTGGTATAATTCAATATTATTGTTTGAGTGAAATGTAATGCAAAGGAATTTTCAACTAAATCGATATTAATCAACCTTTTACTAGCCAAGTTAAAATTACTTATTTTCTCTGTTACTTTCACTTAACTAGGTTAAGTAAAGTTTACTTAATTCCATATTCCAAGTAAATTTAACTTAAAGATTTCTAATTAAAGCTACTGATAAACATGTTTAGGTTTTTACTTAGCAAATCTTTGTACATTTACTAGCATTTTCTGAGTGAAAAAAGTTGCCTAGCTTTTTTTCAAGTAAATCCTACTCCAAATTTTTTTCAGTGTAGGCTTCAGTTGAAGTATTTTAAATGATAATCATTTAACAAGGAGGAATTATAAATATGCTTTTTGTTTTTATTTAGTAGGCTACTGTTGTTTTAAAATAAGGTTTTTGGCATGAATTTTAGCCAAAAACTAAAGCTTTTTAAACAAAATTCTAAACTGAATAAATGTGTTGCAATTTGTACAAATAGAGACATTTTTGTGAATGCAAATGTTTTCTTTTGTATTAGTGTATCATAATTTGAGCATGCAACAAAGAAGATGTGTATTAGTATTTGTGGATCAGGGGACAAGCGTGCATTCACCCAGCAAACACATTTACGTTGTGGCAACGTCTCTGGCACGTTGCATTTCTGCTATGGCAATGTCACTGTCTACGTGCTCGCAACATTGTAACAGTAGAATTGTAAGATGCACAGGGCTGTAGCAACGTTGTTGCGCGACATTCAGCAACTGAGCGACGACGTTCTGACAATATTTTTATATGCTGCTATATCCCCCATTTAGCATTTTGTTAGATAATTATATAGCCTACTTTTTATTGTTTAATGGGGCTATCAACAACTGCAAGTGTACACTTTGAAGAGTAAAAATGACAGAAGGTTTCGTTAATTCAACTTTATTAAAACTGCATACGGTAATCAAATTGCACTTCCAAAAGGAATACATTTGTGGGGGAAAAAACGAAATAAACGAATATACAAATAAAACATAAAAAGCAAAAGCAGATCAGAACAAAACCGGGTCTGTATGGCAGACAGCCAAAAGCCGGACGATAGAGGAGCAAAGAAACGAATGAGACTAAATAGCGGACAAATCTAATGAAAAACTAAACCGTGCAGGTGAGGCTACATTAATCACATTAGAAATTAAAGTTGTAGGTTGTGTTTGATAGCTGAGGAAGGCTAAATTAAACACAATACTCACGTACCCTTGCTCGATGATGAACGAGTCAACACAATGAGCCCAACAGGTGGTTGGAATTTAAAAGGCTGATTTTCGCGCTTCAGGGCAGTGACGAGTACATGTCCAGGGGTTGTCCAGACACCCTCGGCACAACCTTAAGCAATGGCCCTGATCGGTGGTTCAATGTCAACATTGTGACAACGCTGTAACAACCTTCACCATACAACGTATTTATAGCAACCTTTTGGCCATGTTGTTAAAACGTTGTTAGAAGGTTGGGTACGTTGTGCCAGTGTTCTGTGTTTGCTGGGCATTAACTCGTTTCTGAGTCGATCCCATTTGATTCATTTGGATTTTGAGACTTTATTTCGGTGGTTTAGCCTTGCAGGATACACACACACACACACACACACACACACACACACACACACACACACACACGCACACACACACACACTTACACACTCACTTTCACACACACACACACACACACACACACACACACACACACACACACACACACACACACACACACACACACACACACACACACACACACACAGCAGGAAGGGTGTGGTACCATGGTAACAATGTTTATCAATGAGGGTTGACGGAGTTTGGAATCAGAGAAAAGCCTCACCTTAAAGACACACACACACACACACACACACACACACACACACACACACACACCCATAGATCAGTCACACACACACACACACACACACACACACCCATAGATCAGTCACACACACACACACACACACACACACACACACACACACACACACACAGTCATACACACACACACCATGGATCAGTCTCACACACACCCAGCTGACTGACAGCTCCAGCCCCGCCCTCAGTCAGCTTCAGCACACGCAACCTCACACAGTCTGAGCTCGGGTGTTCTTCATGCTGGAGCTCTGAAACACGATCCTCTCACCCGGGATGTTTGGCGACGCGAGGTCGATGTGTGTGAGGTGATACTGGGACACTGGGATACTGGGATACACTGATCTACACCATGAAGAATGAGGAGGAGAACACGGACATCGCGTTCAGAACCACCGGCTGCTCCTGGCTGAGTCCCGTCAGCGATCGGGTCGGCGTTCCTCTGGACCAGGTAAAGCCGGCAGAACTCGGAACACACACAGCTACTGACGTCACTTTAACATCCCGGGTTATGAAGTAAACAAGCATTAAAGTGGTCTTTGCCAGACCAGTAACAAGTAGTATATAAACTTGTATCTCTTATAACTATCAAAAAAACGATATTCGCAGTGTATAGAAGAACTTTTGTATAGAAGAATGTTTTCTCTCTCTCTCTCTATCCATTACTAACACATTCTGGAGGAAATGACACATATTTTTAAAGCAAAAAATATGAATCGTTCAATAGAACTGCTCATTGATGACCTATTGAAGTTCACACGCTACTGTATCAGTGGCGAGCGGTGACTGTAGCCGGGTGTGCTGCGTGCGCATGCGCAGAGAGCTTTGTTGCTTACTCATCATGACACATAGCAACACAGCTAAAGTTTCATATTTAATATATGATTATATTTGACCTTTAATTGAAAGTATTCTACATTCAACTGTTGATGCCTTCACATGCAACCGTTAAAGCAGTTGAGTTGTGTTTGATTTGAGTCATAGACAAAATATGCTGTAGGTGTAATTCCGCTAGGTGGCGCTAATGTCACAGAAACGACATGCATCATTGTAGGAAAAATACATTTTATGGCTGCGTTCCAGTCCAAAATTGTCATGCCCTTCACTCGCTAACTTCCCTCCGTCTCGTTCTATGTCTGAATGGAAGAGTCTATTGGTTAGTATTGATTAAGCTGGTTCAGCACTATTGGTTAGTATTGGTTAGGCTGGTTCAGCACTATTGGTTAGTATTGGTTAAGCGTTAAGCTGGTTCAGCACTATTGGTTAGTATTGGTTAGGCTGGTTCAGCACTATTGGTTAGTATTGGTTAAGCGTTAAGATGGTTCAGCACTATTGGTTAGTATTGGTTAGGTTGTTTCAAACTCTCTTGGTTAGTATTGGTTAAGCTCTTTCAGCACTATTGGTTAGTATTGGTTAGGCTGGTTCAGCACTATTGGTTAGTATTGGTTAAGCATTAAGCTGGTTCAGCACTATTGGTTAGCATTGGTTAGGCTGGTTCAGCACTATTGGTTAGTATTGGTTAAGTGTTAAGCTGGTTCAGCACTATTGGTTAGTATTGGTTAGGCTGGTTCAGCACTATTGGTTAGTATTGGTTAAGTGTTAAGCTGGTTCAGCACTATTGGTTAGGTTGTTTCAAACTATATTGGTTAGTATTGGTTAAGCTGGTTCAGCACTATTGGTTAGTATTGTTTAAGCTGGTTCAGCACTATTGGTTTGTATTGGTTAGGCTGGTTCAGCACTATTGGTTAGTATTGGTTAAGTGTTAAGCTGGTTCAGCACTATTGGTTAGTATTGGTTAGGCTGGTTCAGCACTATTGGTTAGTATTGGTTAAGCGTTAAGCTGGTTCGGCACTATTGGTTAGTATTGGTTAGATTGTTTCAATTTCTCTTGGTTAGTATTGGTTAAGCTGGTTCAGCACTATTGGTTAGTATTGGTTAGGCTGGTTCAGCACTATTGGTTAGTATTGGTTAAGTGTTAAGCTGGTTCAGCACTATTGGTTAGTATTGGTTAGGTTCTTTCAAACTATATTGGTTAGTATTGGTTAAGCTGGTTCAGCACTATTGGTTAGTATTGTTTAAGCTGGTTCAGCACTATTGGTTTGTATTGGTTAGGCTGGTTCAGCACTATTGGTTAGTATTGGTTAAGCGTTAAGCTGGTTCAGCACTATTGGTTAGTATTGGTTAGGCTGGTTCAGCACTATTGGTTAGTACTGTTTAAGCTGGTTCAGCACTATTGGTTTGAATTGGTTAGGTTGGTTCAGCACTATTGGTTAGTATTGGTTAAGCGTTAAGCTGGTTCAGCACTATTGGTTAGTATTGGTTAGGCTGGTTCAGCACTATTGGTTAGTACTGTTTAAGCTGGTTCAGCACTATTGGTTAGTATTGGTTAGGCAGGTTCAGCACTATTGGTTAGTATTGGTTAAGCGTTAAGCTGGTTCAGCACTATTGGTTAGTATTGGTTAGGCTGGTTCAGCACTATTGGTTAGTATTGGTTAAGCATTAAGCTGGTTCAGCACTATTGGTTAGTATTGGTTAGGTTGTTTCAAACTCTATTGGTTAGTATTGGTTAAGCTGGTTCAGCACTATTGGTTAGTATTGGTTAAGCATTAAGCTGGTTCAGCACTATTGGTTAGTATTGGTTAGGTTGTTTCAAACTCTATTGGTTAGTATTGGTTAGGCTGGTTCAGCACTATTGGTTAGTATTGGTTAAGCATTAAGCTGGTTCAGCACTATTGGTTAGTATTGGTTAGGTTGTTTCAAACTCTATTGGTTAGTATTGGTTAAGCGTTCAGCTGGTTCAGCACTTTTGGTTAGTATTGGTTAAGCTGGTTCAGCACTATTGGTTAGTATTGGTTAAGCTGCTTCAGCACTATTGGTTAGGCAAGGCAAGTTTATTTATGTAGCACATTTCACACACAATGGTAATTCAAAATGCTTTACATAGAAGGAATTAAATTAATCAAAATAATTACAACAGATGCAAAGGAATTAAAAATAGCATGCACAAGAAATCAAAATAACAAAAGTTGAGAATAAAAATGTATTTAAAATATATTAAAACACTTTAGAATTATAGAATTATAGTATCCATATCTGGTGATGGCAGCGGTGGGACATTAAGGGATATTCCTTTAAAGGGATATCTTTTTTTTTTTTTTTCTCTCTCTCTCTCTCTCTCTCTCTCTCTCTCTCTCTCTCTCTCTCTCTCTCTCTCTCTCTCTCTCTCTCTCTCTCCTTCTCTCTCTCTCTCTCCCTTTTTCTCTTCACTCTCATGGGGTTTTTGCACACCGATTCACTGCCTGCCCAATATGGCTTCAGTTCCCCCTATTAGTGTGCGTAAAAACAACACAGCTTGGCTCCTGCGTGATGAAACTGCAAAGTATACTCCAGAATGTCCATTTACTGGTCCAATCCAATTTGGGTCACAATTTTATTTTCCTCAGGATCGTTCCTAATGCATCCCTGACCGTCCAACCCTATTTCTATTTCTATTTCTATTTCTATTTCTATTTCTATTTCTATTTCTATTTCTATTTCGTTGTATTTAACTAATAGCTCAATCCCTAAGTGCCTGAAGCACTAGGTTTGGGGCACTCATGTCTGAATGGAAGAGTCGGAGAGCTTCGGTTCATGAGACACTAGTAGCTTACTAGTGTCTTCCCTACCCTTAATGGAGTGCAGTCTCCACCTCACGGTCTGCCTCTGTGACTTCCAGTGTCGTTCCATTAGTTCAGGCACTGCTGGTTAGTAGTGGTTAGGCTGGTTCAGGCAGTGTTTTTGCATAGGGTAACCAGAGACAGAGGTATCTATTTAAAGGGATACTCCATCATCAGTTACTCACCCTCATGCCATTCCAGATGTGTCTGACTTTCTTTCGTCAGATGAACACAAATGAAGGCTTCTTAGAATGATAACCCATTTCTGTTGACATCAAGCGTGACGTATGCAGGCATATGACAGCTGTCCGGAAACGATCGTTTATTGTGCCTTTCAAAAGTGTTCATATTCCTTAAAAATAACGTTTTAATATTATTATTATTATTCTACTGTGCACTAGTAATATATTTCTGTTATAATTTCTTCAAGTTTAACTGAACTTGTAATTTGACGGGTTGCCCTTTGAGATTCTGTGTGTAGGTGTGTTCACCCCATGCTTGAAACACTCTGTGAAGTCATAACACTTATGACGTTCCTGGAAACCAGACTCAGTCTCAGTTCTCCTCTGGCCAACGAACCAACAGTGTGTGATTATGATTCAGGCAGCATTACAGGTCAGAGGTCAGACTGGATCAGAACATTCCAAATATTATCCAGTTCATCTGGTTGAAGATCATCACGCTGGTGTGGAGACGAGTTTGAGGAGGATCAGTGTTTCATGCCATTTCGATGATCTAGTTCACAGACATTTACATTTACATTTAGTCATTTACGCTTTTGTCCAAAGCGACTTATAATTTAGGACTAAATTAAGCGAGTCATCGTGAAGAGGCAAAAACAACACAAGAAGTGCTCAACATACGAAGTTCAGGCATTGTTCAGAGTAGCATAAGCCTGATAAGCGAGGATTTAAAGGAAAAGGAAAGAATTTTTTTTTATGAGGTCAAGTGCTCATGGAAGAGAAGGGTTTTCAGCTGTCTGAACATTGTCAGGGATTCTGCGTTCCGGATGAGGGCGGGGAGATCGTTCTGTGATGGAACCACGAGACGTCGCTCGTTGACCGATCGTAGGCTTCTGGTAGACGTCGCTCGTTGACCGATCGTAGGCTTCTGGTAGACGTCGCTCGTTGACCGATCGTAGGCTTCTGGTAGACGTCGCTCGTTGACCGATCGTAGGCTTCTGGTAGACGTCGCTCGTTGACCGATCGTAGGCTTCTGGTAGGGATGTAGGCTCGTAGGAGTGAGTGAAAGTAGGAGGGAGCTGAGCCTGTGACAGATCTGTAAGCAAGCGTCAATGCCTTGAACTTGATGCGAGCAGCGAGAGGTAGCCAGTGCAGAGAGATGAACAGTGGAGTGACGTGGGCCCTCTTGGGCTCGTTGAAGACAAGGCGAGCTGCAGCATTCTGGATCATCTGTAGAGGTTTAGTTGCACATGATGGAAGTCCGGCCAGAAGAGCATTACAGTAGTCAAGCCTAGAAATGACCAGGGCCTGGACGAGAAGTTGTGTTGCATGCTCAGTTAGGAAAGGCCTGATCTTCCTGATGTTGTGCAGTGCAAACCTGCATGATCGAGCTGTCTTTGAGATGTGATCTGTGAAGGTCAGCTGGTCATCCAGTATCACTCCAAGATTTCTGTCTGACCTTGATGGGGTGATTGATGATGACTCTAGCTGGATAGTGAAGTCGTGTTCTAGAGACGGATCGGCAGAGGACGAGAAGCTCAGTCTTTGCCAGGTTGAGCTGCAGGTGATGAAGTAAAATAAGTCAAATACTTACAGACAATAAGTATTTTAATATTTTAATAAATAAAGTTGTCACAAATCTGTTTTTTGCTTCGACATTATAGGGTGTGGAGTGTAGATTGATGTGGGGGAAAAAGGAATTAGGAATAGCATAAGGCTTGCAACATACCTTAATGTAAAAGAAAAATGAAGGGATGTGAAAACAAGGCACTGAAGCAGTGAAGAGAGACTGTGCTTGTGACGAGCAGACCGTAAGGGTGAAGAAAACAGAGCATATGAACCATTTTGAGCTGTTTCTCACTTCTTCAGGTGAACTTCATCGCCTGCCAGGTGTTTGGGCTAGCGGTTGCGTTCTGGTTCCGGCTCGCTCTCGGCCCGCGGCGAGTCTCCGCTGAGGTTCGGCATGCGGTCGCTGTCGTGTTCGGCTCTGCGCTCCTCGTCTTTTGCTTCGGCTGGTAAGACTTTTCTGTGGGAAACTGGCGTTTTATGACATGATTAGTGATGTGTGGTATTTTCACACTTTACCTTGTCTGCACACTCATTTCATTATTAAATGTAAAACCCTTACAAAATATTTATCCATCCATCCATCCACTATCTATCCATCCATCATCCATCCATCCATCCATCCATCCATCCATCCATCCACTTTCTATCCATCCATCATCCATCCATCCATCCATCTATCCATCCATCCATCCATCATCCATCCACTATCTATCCACTATCTATTCACTATCTATCCATCCATCCATCGACTATCTATCCATCCATCCATCCATCCATCCATCCATCCATCCATCCACTATCTATCCATCCATCATCCATCCATCCATCCATCCATCCACTATCTATCCATCCATCCATCCATCCATCATCCATCCACTATCTATCCACTCTCTATTCACTATCTATCCATCCATCCATCGACTATCTATCCATCCATCCATCCATCCATCCATCCATCCGTCTGTCTGTCTGTCTGTCTGTCTGTCTGTCTGTCTGTCTGTCATGTGTGTACTTGTACTTGTGTAAGTGAGCTGATGTGTCCTGTGATGGCATGTTCTCGCTGTGACAGGTATGCTGTGCTTGTCTTCCTCCTGGTCTTGGCTTGTTATGGTATAATGATCACAGCCAGTGTCCACAATCTTCACAGGTGAGCAGCAAATACGCTTTCTGCCTCAGAACTGCTTTATCACAGTTTGTCTCAGTCACTTTGGTGCATTTCTCTAATCATCCTTAATGTTTGCAAAGAAGTATGTGCATTCTCAAAACAGCACCACACATTGGATTACCTGCAAAAGCCTGTAACTTACTCAAAATCTTTAGTTCATCTCTCACAAGTAAGTATTTATGTCAGTGAACATATCAGTGCCATCAGAATGAAAAGTCCTTGTGTCATTGTTCACAAACAAGATAGTCAAAATGCTGAGTCATGTTGTCAGTAAAACACTGCACTCTGTGAGTATTACCTGATGTAGACTATGGCAACAGTTTGGAGGACAGTCACTGTGCTGAAGTGTACATGCGCTTCTTCTGTATGCCATATATCCATTTCAAAAGTACAAATGTACACACTACTGTACGTGAGTTATTGATTGAAAGAGACTGGATATGATTCACAGTTACTCTTTTACTAGTGGGGTGACAAAAAAAAACATTACAATATTATTGTGCTATAGAAAAGAAAAAGAAATAGGGGCACAAAGGTGAAAATACAGCATGTAATTCTGAATGAGGAATCGCAGTGCAGTCTGTCTACACCTCTTCACGGGCCACAGATTCTCATCTAATTCATGGCACATTTACAAAAAGTCTAATAAAACCATGTAGAAAATATGCCGGACAGTTTATGAAAACTAGATCAACCATTTTGCATTTGATAACTTATACGATGAACTAATGACTAGATGTTTTGAGGAGTAAGACCATAGCACAGAGAACTATTTAATACATGTTGAGCAACATGGCATTAGCAACTGATAATGTAGGAAACCGCAGACTATTGTACATAATCAATTGCATGAATGTACCAAAGCAATCGCAACTTGTTCAAAAGAATGAGAAACTGCTTTTATGATGTGCAGAGACTAGATGATGTGGAGCTTGAACAAGTAGTTTTGAGAATTTCATTTCTGATCTGAGAAATGCACCAAAGCGACTGAGAAAAACTGTAATCCTGGCCGAAAACTGAAACCACATACTGGAAATGATTGTTTTAATTTACTTTCTTTAGTATAAATTAATCATTCTAAATATTGTATCCTTTAAGTGTTTACACTTGTTCTTATTTAAAGGCAGGGTAGTTGATTTGTTCCAGAAACATTTTCTGTTATGCCGGTTGAGAGTCTCTTCCCATCCTGATAGCAATCAATAAGTGAAGTGGTCTAGTGTTCATCCAGCCGGTTGTTATCTCTAAACCCGACAGGGTGATCAGGATCAGGCCTTCATCAGCCTGAAGGGGTTTATTCTGAGATCACACACACAGACACACACACACACACACACACACTTGAAGTAGTTTATTCTGAGATAACAACTGGCTGGATGTACATTATCACACTTATTACACGGACACTTGCCACATGAGTAAATAATTAGACACGAAATATCGACTTGAGTCTAAATATGTTATTCGCTCTTTAAACGCAAAGCTTCCGCGGAGAGAGCAGTTTCAGCGGCGAGATCAAACTAGACGGACATTCAAGAGATACGGTATACAGTCACTTATTACACAGCATTTCAACACATGAATAATTATGGAGATTAGAGATATTTATTTCGGATTAAACTGTTTTAAAATCGTACCTGTTTGTATCTTATAATCCAACAGTGTACTAAACAATAGTCGCAATGGCAGCATTTGGTTTGTGTGAAACAAGAGAGAGAGAGTCCACGATACTGGATGGCATAATTAAATAACTGTACACAAAATATTGATTTGACTGAGTTTTAAATTAATATTTTATTAGCTCACCAAAAGCAAAACTTCCATGAAGAAAAAAAACGTTCCTAGCGAGTGCATAGCGCTGCTGACTTCAGTGACCCGGATGAGCCTGTTCTTGTTCTCAGCGGCTGTTACCTGGGAATGATATACCACTGGATGGAGCGACTGACCAATCAGAATCAAGTATTCCACAGAGCCCTGTAATAAATGTTTATATATCTATATATATATCGTCTGTGCAAGGTGTAGGACCATAAAATGTACGTCCAATCATTGAATTCGGTGTGAATGCAGTAATAAGATGTTCTACCAGACTGTCAGCATATGTGCTTCCATTCCTCCACACACCTGCTCTTGCAGACACACACGTCATTCCTCCACACACCTGCTCTCGCAGACACACACGTCATTCCTCCACACACCTGCTCTCGCAGACACACACGTCATTCCTCCACACACCTGCTCTCGCAGACACACACGTCATTCCTCCACACACCTGCTCTCGCAGACACACACGTCATCAGCGCTTCAAGCGATGCAGAGTTAGACTGACGTCAGTCTCCGAGCACCGAAACAGCACCTACGGTTCCTCCTGAACCAACACAACCAGTTTATGCTGCGTTTACTCCATAACTACTGTAGTTTTGAAGAAATGGAAACCAGTGATGTACTCGAAATATACTTGAATTTATTCTTTTCAATGGCAACACTATCAACAGCGAAATGAATCTGCAGCAGTCAGGTGACACAGCTCAGAGCTCTGTAAGATACTTGTGTTCATTGTGTTATTGTAATGTGATGTGCTTCAATACATAAGGTAGTCTAACGCTGTCTCTCGTCTCGTGACTGTACTCTGCTGTGCGCGTTCATGTGATTTGGATGAGGCGTGGCTTTGGAGGAGCCGTGGCTTTGTAGGAGGCGTGGCTTTGTAGGAGGCGTGGCTTTGTAGGAGGAGTGGCTTTGGAGGAGGAGTGTGCTTTGGAGGAGGAGTGTGCTTTGGAGGAGGAGTAGTGGCTTTAGAGGAGGCGTGGCTTTGGAGGAGGTGTGGCTTTGGAGGAGGAGTGTGTTTTGGAGGAGCCGTGGCTTTGTAGGAGGCGTGGCTTTGTAGGAGGAGTGGCTTTGGAGGAGGAGTGTGCTTTGGAGGAGGAGTAGTTGCTTTAGAGGAGGCGTGCTTTGGAGGAGGAGTGGCTTTGGAGGAGGAGTAGTGGCTTTAGAGGAGGCGTGGCTTTGGAGGAGGAGTGTGCTTTGGAGGAGGCGTGGCTTTGTAGGAGGCGTGGCTTTGTAGGAGGAGTGTGCTTTGGAGGAGGAGTAGTGGCTTTAGAGGAGGCGTGGCTTTGGAGGAGGAGTGTGCTTTGGAGGAGGCGTGGCTTTGTAGGAGGCGTGGCTTTGTAGGAGGAGTGTGCTTTGGAGGAGGAGTGGCTTTGGAGGAGGAGTGGCTTTGGAGGAGGAGTGTGCTTTGGAGGAGGAGTGGCTTTGGAGGAGGAGTGTGCTTTGGAGGAGGCGTGGCTTTGGAGGAGGAGTAGTGGCTTTAGAGGAGGCGTGGCTTTGGAGGAGGAGGCGTGGCTTTGGAGGAGGAGTGTGCTTTGGAGGAGGAGTGTGCTTTGGAGGAGGAGTGTGCTTTGGAGGAGGCGTGGCTTTGTAGGAGGAGTGGAATTTTTCTAGAATAAACTAGAATAATTTGTCCACTTGGTAACATGTAAACTGTGAAAAGAAGAGGGCCCAAGACAGAACCTTGAGGTACACCAGAACTGATAGATTTGGTGGAAGATGTGTGCTTCTGGAATACCCGTATTTTCCGCACTATAAGGCGCACCGGATTATGAGGCGCACCTTCAATGAATGGCCTATTTTAGAACTGTTTTCATATATAGGGCGTTCCGGATTATAAGGCGCATAGTCAGAACAGAAGATACTGCAGTCAAATGTTTGACTGGGTTTGCGTTATGCAGTGGTCACCAACCTTTTCAAGCCTAAGATCACATCCAAAGTCCTAATGTAAACCAAGATCTACCACTTGCAAAAAATTATGAAAAAACAAGTGGCTGAGATATAAAATCTTGTTTATACTTGACGCATCCGCATGAGCGCGAAGGTAATAAAAAAACTAATATCCGTCTGCTCGGGCAGATTCGGCTCAAAGTCGTGCATCTTTGGATGCGGAGGCGCGCGCGCGGCAAAAATGACATCATTGTAAAGCCCTGTTAACGGTGCGTGTCCACTGGCGCGTTGCGAGCGGAGCGGAGCGAGCGTTTTCAATTCATTCCTATGGAAGTTGAGCTTCACGCTCGCGCAGTGCATTTTGGGATTGCCAGCGGACCGGAGAAAGCGTTGAGAGCGACCGAGAGCGTCAAAAAGGTTGGGCAGTTTTTGACTTTATGCAAATATCAAGCGAAAAACGCGGTCGGCAGCCAATTGCTGTGAGGTTCGGGATGTGACGTCTGTTTTGAGAGTTTAAAAATATGCTAATTGTGCCGGAGTTTATGCTGGATTTAGTGCGTAAATCATTTTGTTTACAAATTAGACGCTTTGAAGTTGTTATATATGTTAAAGATTTTATTTTGGATGTGTTCATTGTGATTATATTGGCTGGGTTAATAAAAGTTTATAAAATTGAAAGGATATCTTTGCTTGGTGCATTTAGAAACAAAGCTTGTCTATTTCCAAATGTAATCGCGTGCATCGCTGATGATTATACTGTGTGTGTGTTGAAAAAAACTAAACACACTCGCAACAGACACACCCCAAAGCGGAGACGTTACAGCGTTGCCAGCGGCACTGAGCGGACTTTTGCCGCTGTAGTGGACACGTACCGTTATACTCGACGCAGCCGCAAGATCGCGAGGCGCGCGCGGCAAAAATGACGTCATTGCGGAGTGGGCGGTCTCGCGCGTTGGGTTCGCAAGACCCAATTTCGCCTGGCGGTGTGCACGGCACTTTTTGTAACAACGCGCGCGGCGCCGCATCCGAAGATGAACGACTTCGAGCCGAATCTGGCCGAGCTCGAACTTCTCACCACACCAGCCCCCAGTTCTCAAATGAGTTGCTTGCATTTAAAAAATGAGCATACAATAGCATAAAAAGTATTTTTAATGAACATAAAGGTCCATGTTTAATACAAATGTTCACGAAACTTAATGAAATGTTTAGTGAAATTAGAAAATATGAAGGAGATCGTTAATTTAGTTATGTTGTATACACATTCTAATATCCATATATTTTGTTTTATTGTCACGAGTAATAATCTCAGGGTTTACTGGGTTTTACACGATTATTTTTGTAGTGTGGTATTGGTGGTGGTGTCCTAAAATAAACATTGTCACGTGTGTATAGCTTCTTCTTCTAACCGCTGATTCCAGGTGGTTTAGAGGACAATTACTCGAGTCGCCCCCTATCGTTTCAAAGAATAGTACAACGGCGAGCGCGTCAAGTATAAAAGCCTCGTCCGTTTCGGGAGGTGCGCGCGCAGTCTGCGGAGACTCACGCTCCGGTGCCAGGCGAAAGTATAAACAAGGCTTGTCAGCGGTTAACAACAAGTCAGCGGTTGTTTTACAGACATTAATATAAGGCGCCAGATCCATATATAAGGCGCTCCGGATTATAAGGCGCACTGTCGTTTTTTGAAAAAATTAAAGGCTTTTAAGTGCGCCTTATAGTGCGGAAAATACGGTACAACAAACTGTTGGGTCCCTGTCAAAAAAAAGGAGAACCAGTCAAAGGCTATACTACTAATTCCAATATATATGTACAGTTTTTAGTAAAGCCAAGAAATGCTTGATCGGTCCTGAGATCGTCTCGAGACATCCCTAATTATGACATTAAAATTGTGCAAAATTAAGTCCATGAATAATAAATCAGTGGTCAGAACTGTCCAATACTAATGGTGTAAATTCAGTTGATCCTTTACCAGTCTGTGTAAATAAGTTCAGCATGCTCACACACTTCTCAGAAGAGTTTTTCAAAACTTTAGCACTGAATTAGGTGTTCTCATTACAGATATACCCTGATTGCCTCGCTCGGATACCTCACGCTGTGCCAAGTGAGCAGAGTCTTCATATTCGACTATGGGATCCTGTCCACAGATTTCTCAGGGTAAGGACATTTTTATTATATGTGTTTGTGTTATTTTGATCAGTAGCAGATGAGTAGCAGCAAAGATGGACATTCTGGACCTTCTGCAGTGTGAATGCTCTCACCTGTAAACATGGGCGCCGAAAACACACGCCGGTTTCACACTAGATGCCAAACGCTCAGATTTCTGTGATGTGCCACTCCCCGAGGCTCCACTTAGTTTCTTACATACCAGTTTAGTCAGTTTTCCTTTGCTGAGGTTTAGTACACACCCTTGGATAAACAAGAGGAGAGATAACATGCTGTCTGTCTGTCAGTGCCTCGGTCATGTCTCTTTTTCTCTTTAAATGTAATTGTAACCAAGTCCCTTGTGTAGACGAGGAGGAGGCAGGAACTGGCTGACGTTCAACGTAAATTGAATGACAAAATAAAACGTAGAAAGAAAACAAAACTGCTGCATATGAGCATAAAGGAACCAGCAGCATAAAGTCCTGATGTCTTCCCCTCTCCTCTCCACTGATGAACACATACAGCCCACCATATTCTTTATTACATTGATATTTAATATATTCAATTATATGTATTTGTTTTATTGACCAGTATCGCTAAAAACGTTACAGACTACTCTTTCCTCTGAGTAAAATCACACAGCTGAGGTCGACACACACAAAGACCAGTGTCACATTTAGAGGTTGAAGTATCTACGCTTAGCAATATTATTTCTTTTGAACTGGATTACACAGAAGTCTAATTGGCTGTAATAGTTTCCTCTAGAGATAAACAGGCATCTCTCCACTCACTGCAGACTAACACCTGCTAGTACACACAGGCTACAGGTTTGATTTTGACGTTGTTGTGGACAGAAAACAGACTGTGCTCGGCCTGTGCATGTTGAGTTGTCTTATGTCTGTGGAGAAAAACCCGATTCATGTAAAAGAAATCCCTGAACTCAGTTTTTAGTGGTTTATTTTCACTCACGTTACTGTATTCCTTCACTCAAAGAACTGAATCAGTCAGGGGTGCGTTTCCCAAAACCATAGTTGCTAACCTGTTAGCAACTTACTTGGTTGGCAATGGGAAATCGCATTGCTAACTTAGTTAGCAACTATGGTTTTGGGAAACGCACCCAGAGCGGTTACTGAATCTGAATCACTGCAAATGATCACTACTTTCAGTCTTTCCCTGTGTAACTGCTGACTGTAGTGTGGATCTGTGAGCCTCGCTGTGAACACTATACATGAGCCTGTACGCTAACTGAAGGAAACTAACTACTCTGCCTATGTAGACCTACAGTATATAAACTCTCTTCATAATAAATGTGGGGTCTTTCTTCATTAGTATTATTTACTTTGTCTCCTCTTGTTTTCAGGCCTTTGATGATAATAACACAGAAGGTCACTACTCTTGCCTTTCAGGTGCATGATGGTGAGAAATCATTGGTGCAATCTTTTGTGAATTTGTTGCTATAAATTGTCATGTCACTGACATCTTAGAAAATAATTCAGTTGATAATTTCAGAAAACATGTCTCGTGTCTTCGTGTTTCAGGGATGAGTCGAAAGCAAGAGGAACTTAGAGACGATCAGAGACGTCTGGCAGTACAGTATGACTTTTTCATCCTCAGCAGTTTCTAAATCTTACTGGGAATAATCTGTGCTAAAATCTACAAATATTTGATGGTTACTCATGGCAGAAATAGCGGAACGTCCTGGACATAAAGACAGTGCCTTCCGAAAGTCATCAGTCTACACTCCATTCCCCATAATGACACCGCAAAAACTATTTGTGATAAGTTTACAAATTTATAAAAAAGGGGAAAAAAGAAAAATCACATTCAGACTCATAACTCAGGACTTATGATCACGTTTGACAGCGATTACAACCTATTTCGACGTGATCAAATGGAAAAAAATTAAGGGCTGAATACTTTTGCAAGCCACTGTAACCCTTCAGTAACCTAAATTGAAACTTCATTAACAAATTAAACTTCAAATGTAAATTCAATATCAGCTTGCAAAATGGTTTAAAATAATAATAATAATAAACAGGAAATAAAGACAGAAAGGCAAATATGAACCAAAGGTCATCCTACTTGCATTTGTTTTGGGAATAGCAGCTTCACCCCTCAGAATCAGATCATGTTTGTGACTACAACAGGGATCAGTCAGTGTAAAAACAAAAGCTTTTTCAGGGAACACTCCTGTTGTTGAGATAAGTCATGTTCTTCTCCACTCACCGCATGTTTTCTCCATCTACAGCTCACGCCCGTCTCTGTTGGAGTATCTGAGCTACAATATAAATTTCCTGAGTATCTTGGTGGGCCCTTGCAGTCTCTATAAAGACTACATTGAGTTCATCAAGGGCCAGCGTGTGAAAAGAGTCAGAGACAGCAGTTCACAGCAGATCGACTGGGAGACAGTGCCTGAGCCGTCGCCTGTGGTGAGACAGATTCATACAAACATTGCTTCAGAAATACAGCTGTTCACACAGGACTCAGACGAACACACAGAATAAGGGTGATCAGTTCATTAAGAACAGCATGGATTAGGCTTGTATGTGTGTGCGCAGGGCAGTGAACATGTAAAGGAAAACTTCACCCAACAATGAAACTCATTGCCCATTCCTCAATATACATTTACATGTGTGCTTTGTTTAATTTTTGTCATGTTTATTTGGTGTAATAATGTTGTGAGGATCAAATAATCAATGCTTGGAAAGTTTTAGGGTGATTAAACACTGCCAGGTTGTCTTGCACATTTCCCAGGACACTTCTTGAGTGTTATTCTGTCTTCTGAGATGAATTCCTGCTGTTCTTCTACAGAGGACTGTGATTAAAAAGCTTCTCGTGTGCGTCTGCTGTCTTCTCTGGTTCTTCATCATCACCAAAGCGTTCCCCATAACGTACAACGTGGACCCACAGTTCGTCAGCGACGCCCCTTTCGTGACCAGATTGGCCTACGCGTTAATCTCCATCCAGGCTGCCAGACCCAAGTTCTACTTCGCATGGACCCTCGGTAAGCAGAAACCTGAGACCGTGTGATTGGCTGAGAGCAGAACGTGTTATGAGTCGACGTTTAAGAACATACTGTTATTTATTGTCATGTATTGTTGGCAGAAAGACATGGGTCTGTTCCAGAATATACAGCCAAATGGCTGATACCAGGGGTCCTATACTGCCCTACAAAGGCAAAAGACCCTAAGTCGCTAGAGTGTGGAACTGAGAAAAATGACTTTAAAGATTTTTAGTTGTCCCGCTTAATTAATTATAGGTAGGACACTGGAAATTTGCCAAATAGATGTTTTAGTAATGGAAATTATATACATAAAAAAATCTTGAGCTCAAACTTGACTTTTGACCACTATTTTAAAGTTACTGTACTCTGCCTTTGTATTGTCAGCAAAAAGTGAGAGGTCATACCAAGGCAAAAGGCAGTAACTTCCACATTATCAATATTTAGTTGCTGATCACCATTAACAAAATCATTATAGTACACACATGTATAAAATCTAGTGATCATGGCATTTATTTTGTATGATTTACAATTATTTATAGCCATCTACTTATTGCTATCCTGTGCTTTGGTTGCATTCTGATGGCATTATTAATACATTTGACATGACAAAATACCTCCTATTAGTCCAGCGTTGACTCGACCGCGTTTAGGGCGGGGCTGAAGGCGAAGTTTTGGCACTCTGCCAGCTAGTTTGCGAGCTTTAATTCATGGATGTATTCATCTGATACGGCAATGTGTAACGTTTTTCTGTCAACTCTGCATAATCCTTCGCGATCGTAATCACACGTTTGTCGATGGAGCAGACCATACTAAATGTTCTGACCGCTCTGAGGACATCAGAAGTTAGAGCGACTGATGGCAGCTGTACAAAGTACACAGTGACAGGATACACCGTAATTTTAATTTTAATGGACATTAAAACAAAGGCAGATAACCTTACAATCTGGTAGGTAGCATTATTTGATTGAACACCGGCACCGTAACTTCATATTGACGCGCGGCTAAACAAAGGCAGAGCACCGTAACTCGTAATTTGAGCGTTCCAAAACAAAGCCAAAGAGCGGTAACTGATGTTACGGTGTTCTGCCTTGGTTTCTCATGGGCTTTTGGAAGTTACTGTTAAGACAAATCATTATTTTCTCGAAAAATAAACGGAATTGATTCAAGATACTTATCCACATGATAAAGAAGGTCTTGAATGTGCCAAAAATATAAATAACTCATTTTCGACCAAAAACGAAGTTACGGTCTTTTGCCTTTGCACGGCAGTATAGTCGTAGAGCACAATGTCACGTCATTTTAAATAAAATAAATAAAAACTCATGTAATAAAGATGAAGCCTGTAATTTCTGCATCACTAGCATCACAAAATGGAATTACAAAACTAATGACAGGTTTTCCCTGGTTTTCTGTCATTGGTCGGACAAACAAATGATAGTTCAATCTAGAGGTCGACCGATTCATCGGTTTTGCCGATTAATCGGCACCGATAGTTGATTGGTGGAACTATCGTTATCGGCAAAAATACATACCGATAGTTTTTCCTGGTTGCGTCCGTTGCTGGAGCGGCTGAGAAGCGCGCGCTGTCATTCATTACACAGTAAGAGAGAGCTGAGAAGGCTCTGCTGGCATCATGCCGTACAAGAGCGGCCTCTAGAGGTGTAATACAAACTATCACTGATGCCTCGTGTTGTTTATTTCGACACGTGATGCTGCGTGCTGCGCTGAGAGCACACGCTGCGTGGAGAGCGCTGATATCAGATGCGCGTTTAAAGCACCGACAGCTAAAAGGTCTGTATACACAGTACATTTTGTCATATCATTATAAAGTGATTAATTTGTTGACTAAATGCTGCATTAGTAGAGAAAGAACAGCACAACAGTATGTTTGTTTGCCTTCGAGGCTGAAAGGACGCTAACATTAGTAGTACCTCAAGCTGTTAAAACACTGACAAAAATAAACGTAAGTCCGACCCGAATGTTTAATGTCACAATTGTTACCTCTATTTGCATTAGTTTATATCCAGCTGGTCACTTTTATGCATTTAATATGCAGAGAAGTTGCATATTTAAAGCTAGAGATGTAAGATAGCAAACTGATATGTTCATACAGCCGACAGAAACTTAAACAAATCAGAAAAGCATTAGATTTCGGTTATTTTT
This sequence comes from Scardinius erythrophthalmus, assembly GCF_964197995.2. NCBI lineage: Eukaryota > Metazoa > Chordata > Actinopteri > Cypriniformes > Leuciscidae > Scardinius > Scardinius erythrophthalmus. The sequence continues at coordinate 41,694,513 of NC_138236.1, forward strand.
TCATCATCACTTTAATACATGTTTTGTTATTTTGATTAGATAATCATCAAGTGTTTATAAAATAGAAGCAAAAGTGTGAGACTATACATTTAATATTTATGTCATTTCAATGATCTGGCATTGTAGATATTTAAGCATGACTGTTTGGATTTATATGAAATGATAACACTTACAATAAAATTCCATATGTAACATTAACTAAGGTTAATCATTTCTGTATAAGGATTGTTCATTATTTGTTAATTAACATGTACTAATAAATTTTTAAATTAAGGTTTTTATTTGTTACCATAGTTAATGCACTATCAAACTAACATGAATGATCATGGTGCAATTGTATTGCTAAAATATTATACAGATCAAATTTTGTTACTTTTTATTCATTAAGTTGGCTTGAAAAAGAACAGTATAACAGTTACATTTTAAATGTAACTGGTTTTATTTGTTTATTTAGAGTATTACTTTTTGTTTCAGTTTGAATGGATGTCTTTTATTGACTTCAATATTTATTCATATTATATATTTATTTCATTTAGCATGTTTTCATGGTTCAATACAGTTTTATTATTTTTATAATAAAGTTCAGCACTGTTTTACTTGGAGTGTTATGTTTGTTTTTATCCAGTATCAATTTTAAAAACTATCGGTTGATTAATCGGTTATCGGCAGGTATGGCCCAACCTAGCTATCGTTATCGGTAAAATCCACTATCGGTCGACCTCTAGTTCAATCCAAACCCACGGCATCAGCTGAGGATGTTCAAACAGGTTGTTTACACATATTAAGCTAGGTTAGGAGATAATGTGAGTCATAGTGTAGAGCATAACTGTATGCTATTAAGGATAATCATTTAAATGATATTTTGAAAAAATAGTCTCTTGCTTACAAATCCACTAATGAACGATTGGAAATGTGTTAGTGTGTCCTTACATGATATCTAAAAGGCCTAGCGCTGTACAGTAAATGCATGTTGTTTCCCACTTCCAGCGGATGCGGTCCACAATGCGGCGGGGTTCGGAGTCAGTGGTGTGAACGCGAGAGGAGAAGTGTCCTGGGACCTCGTCTCCAACGTTCACATCTGGGAGATTGAGGTTTGTTCACTACTTTTGAACAGGCCATGCAAACAGTGTATTCACTACTGCCTTGTATAATGCCACAGAAGGACTGTGGATCTCTCAATTATAAAGCAAATCTTTTCTCTGTTTGCAGACAGCAACAAGTTTTAAATCATTTATCGACAACTGGAATATACAGACTGCTCTTTGGCTAAAACGGTTAGTTTTAAATGTTATATTTATATATTAGTCAACTGATCTGTTGCTATTGCATCAGCATTTAAGAATTCAAATTTGATATGTTTACAAAGATCCTTCTATTATCCATTGAATCCCACAATAATATTTAAAATATAAGTAAGCTTAATATACATAGAATCATCATTTATTGGGTACTTTCAGTTGGGAGGGGGCTGTCCCGATCCCTAACCCCTAAATTTTAACTTGTGAAAATGATATTGAAATGTTTTTTTTTTGTTTGTTTTTTTCTGTTTTTTTCCATTGTTTTTTTTTTTGTTTGTTTTAAATATCTTTTTGATTTCTTTTAAAAAGTGAAGTAAAAAAAAAAAAAAACATTTATTTAATATTTTATTTTTAAATCATGAAACTTTATGTAAAAAAAAAATATTCTTTTTTTTTTTTTTTTTTTTTTTTAATAATCATCTTTGAACTAGGCTCTCAAGTGTCTAAAATTGTCACTACCGAAACAGTCACTACTGAAACATGTGGTGAAGTTTTGGTTGTGACTTCATGTTTACTGGAAATACTAGTAAGGTTAGGTATACCCTAACCCATACTGGAATTCCTGGAAAAGGCGAGACAGCACCCAACAGGCCGATTATGGGTGGATTGCTCAATCACTCCGACCTTAAGAGCACATAGATTCTGGCGAGCTGAGGGAGGGTGACTGGCTGCTGCAACAACACTGCCTTGAAGAGATGCTACCCTTTTCTTTTGCTGCTGGTCATCACCACTATGCTAGATGGATCACTTGGCATTTACATGGAATGCAGCACCTTCCTTCCATTGCAAAAGATGACCTTCTTGCCGGAAGTCATGTGTGCCGCCATTCAGATGGTGCACCTGCAGTGAGTGCCGATGTGTTTGGGGAGCAGACATACATCAGGCAAGGGAAGGGAGCAGGGGGCATGAAGGGTATTTCAACCAACCCTGAGCAGGTTGCAGTTTGGATCCAATCATTTGGCATATGTTCACATCTCTGTCAGTCATTGGATGACATGTACAGTGATACAGTAGCATCAGAGAAGACTGTGTCCAACAGACACAAAGAGGAGGGTGAAGCACGACGGGAGTTGGATGTTGAGGACCGCTCTAAAATTGTGAGGATGCTGTGGGAAAACACAAATCCACTCATGACAGAGAGCACTTTGCTCTACCACATCATAAATGGACAGGTGGCTGATGAAAAAGTGAATGTGCAAGATGCGCTAAAGATTGGCCAGGCTATGTGTGAAAAGTTTTCTTCATCACTTCCGGAGGCATTTCATGCACCCATCTCTAACAAGGTAGTGACTATGAAGTTCCAGAAAAAGGGAATGAAGGTCAGTGGGAAGGTTGTTTGTGACCTTGAGTCATTATTTGCTCGACTGTTGGTGGTGGGAGGCCAGAAAAAAAATGGAGCTCTCTTCCCTCTTCAAATATGAGCTTAGCCCAGTCCCCTTGTTGTCCCCATTGATGACAATGGATGCCTTCGAAAGGGCAATAAGTCAGTGCTTGTCCATCAGCTCGGAATTCCATTCCAATCCCCAGTCACCAGATGTTGTCATTGTGGATGCATCCCAGCTCATTTATCACGTGGTTTGGCCATCGTCTGGCACAGGTGCAGATCTTGCAGCCAGCATGGGACGTCGGCTTAACTGTTACGACACCCAAACATTTGTCATCTTTGTCAGATATTTGCAGGTGTCTGCCAAGGGCCATGAGAGACATAGAAGAGCAGGAGAGAGCTACAAGAGTACAAGCTCTCATTGACTACACCTCTACCTAGTCGAGACAAAGTCTTGAAAAACAAGCACAACAAACAAAGGCTGAGCGAACCCCTGTGCACTTTCAATGAAGGAAGTAAGATCATGATGGTCAGTAAAGCTGACAGCATTGACACTCATGATGATATATCACTTATATCTTACATGTTAGATGCTGTCAGACATGGGACTTCAACTGTTCACATTCTCAGTGATGACACAGATGTCTTTGTGCTTGTGGTTTATTGGTGTTGGAAGGCTGGTAACACTACTAACCTACAGATGGAAAAGTGGAATGGCACTGTTCTCAGCATAAATGCAACTGCAGAGAATCTGGGTGACCAATGTGGTTCCATTCTGGCCATGCATGCTCTTCTGGGATGTGATACCACCTCATATCCTGTCGGGAAGGGGAAGATGTCTGCACTCAAGGCCATGAGAGTCGTACCTGGTTAGCTTTTCCACTGTGTTGGAGAGGCAGAAGCCACAGATTTACAGACCACAAAAGCAACGAGGGCTTTCTTTCCCGGCTCTGTACCGGAATGCAGCCTGGTATGAAATTTACTGAAATCGCAAAAGGCCTCCAGCACTGAAGGCACTACCTCCTACAGAGCGCAATATGCACCTTCATGGAAGACGTGCCCACCTACAGACTAGCCTGATCCACCGGCTGTGGATATCACCTTGTTGGGATGGGACAAGAAGATGGGCCTGAAGGAAGGAGAGGAACTGATTATGCCCACCCAGGATTCAAGTCCATTTGCTCCTCCTGCTTTGTTAGATGTTGTCAGCTGTGGTTGCAAAGCCGGGTTGAAACCTTGCACATCAGCAAAGAGCAGCTGTGCAGCTGGTAGCCAGTGTGTGCCTTGTGTGGTGTGGAGGTGAGGCCCTCTTGGTTAGCCTTGCATCTGGCGGACTGACCCGGGTTGCCCAGACTCAGTTCTAACTCTTGCATCTGGCGGAGTTTTAACTGGGTCCTCGTTGGAACTTGTGACTTGCGGACCAACCTGGGCAGCCCTTCTGCCATTCGGGCATTGCCCTAGCGACTTGCGTGGCCTGTCTTGTATGGCATCTATATAGTGTATATTTGTTAATAGTTTGTTGATCACTCATGGTGATGGGCTTAGGTCATGTCATCTCACTGGGTGTCTTAATGGGCTACCTCATTAATATGTATCGTAAAATTGCAGGATCCAAGTTATGTCAAACACACACATTGCTTTTTCCTCCAGAAATGCATAACATTCAGCCTAACAAAGATTAATCGTTTATCCAAAAAGCAATTTTGAATCTTCAAAAGTGTCAGGAGGGGATTCAGCCTCACTACACCCTGAAAACAGGGCATCAATATTCACAAGCGCACTCATGATTCTGAAATGTAAGATTATTTTGTTTACCATAAAAATAACCTAAAATTATGCCTGAAAGTAATCAAAATTTGCCTAAATAAATCAAATTATGTACTAAAATTAGCTCTTTGAAATCTGAAAATGCCAGAAATTAAATCAGCATCCTCTAAAACCTCTAAAACCACTCGCATATTGTAAAAATTGGCCATACAGTGCAAAATATATGGTCAAAATGGACGATTAAGATAATAATGCTAATTATGCAAATTTCTCAATATATGCAAATTAGCATCCGGCAGCTTCTGTATGCTGGGGACCCATACTTCACATTTCTGCATTACAACTTTGGTGTACTCAACATTTCCGGGTTCACCTAGTTGGCTACTAGACAAATTTTTTTGAGTGTTATTCAATAAAATTGAATAAAATTGGCTAGACTAACAAATAAACAAGCGTCACCTGAACAAAATATTCCGTTACAGTTTAGTAGTAATGATTTCATGAATTTTTTCTTTGAGAAAATAGAAAACATCAGATCCACAATTGTAAACGTTCAATCTTCAATCGCGCCTTATAATTCAGCCTCGATTATCACCCCGCAAGAACAATTACAGTGCTTTACAACTATAGAACAAAAAGAGTTAAATAAATTTATCATTTCCTCTAAAACAACAACATGTTTATTAGATCCCATACCAACTAAACTATTGAAAGAAGTGTTACCTATAGTGGAAGAGCCTCTCCTCAATATTATTAACTCGTCTTTATCTTTAGGTCATGTTCCAAGAACATTTAAATTGGCAGTTATAAAACCTCTCATTAAGAAACCACAATTAGATCCGAATAATCTAGCAAATTATAGACCCATTTCAAATCTTCCTTTTATGTCCAAAATATTAGAAAAAGTTGTGTCTGCCCAACTGGGCTCTTTCTTGCAAGAAAATGACACCTATGAAAAGTTTCATAGCACTGAAACTGCGCTCGTTAAAATCACAAATGATTTACTCTTAGCTTCTGACCAAGGCTGTATCTCAATACTAGTTTTACTTGATCTTAGTGCTGCGTTCGATACTATAGATCATACAATACTCTTAGATCGGCTACAAAACTATACCGGTGTTCAAGGACAAGCATTAAGCTGGTTCAGATCATACCTATCTGACCGCTACCATTTTTTCTATTTAAACGGAGAAAAATCGATCATAACTCCAGTAAACTATGGAGTGCCGCAGGGATCTGTGTTAGGCCCTCTATTATTCTCAATATATATGCTGCCACTTGGAAATATTATAAGGAAACATGGAATTAGTTTCCATTGTTATGCTGATGACACTCAACTATATATTTCATCACGGCCGGATGAAAACGCTAAATTATCCAAATTGACAGAGTGTGTTAAAGATATAAAAGATTGGATGACGCACAATTTTCTTTTATTAAATCCAGATAAGACAGAGGTACTACTTATCGGTTCAAAAAACCGCCCACAAAACCTCTTACAATACAACTTTAACATAGTAGGGTGTCCTGTTACTTTATCCTCTACAGTAAAAGACCTGGGTGTTATATTAGATTGTAACTTGTCTTTTGAAAATCATATTTCATATGTTACAAAAACAGCCTTTTTTCACCTTAGAAATATTGCTAAATTACGTAACATGCTATCTGTTTCTGATGCAGAAAAGCTAGTTCATGCATTCATGACCTCGAGACTAGATTACTGTAATGCTTTATTAGCTGGTTGTCCTGCATCCTCAATAAACAAGCTACAGTTAGTCCAAAATGCCGCCGCTAGAGTTCTTACTAGATCAAGAAAGTTTGACCATATAACACCAATTTTATCATCACTACATTGGTTACCTATAAAGTTCCGTATTAATTACAAGGTATTGCTACTGACTTATAAAGCCCTAAACGGCTTAGCTCCAGTTTATTTAACGGATCTTCTATCGCCCTATAATCCATCGCGCTCTTTAAGATCACTAAATTCGAGGCTTCTGGTCATACCTAGGATATCCAGATCCACCAAAGGAGGGAGAGCATTTTCACATTTAGCACCAAAACTCTGGAATAGCCTTCCTGATACTGTTCGTTGCTCAGACTCGCTCTCCCAGTTTAAAACTAGATTAAAGACGCATCTCTTCAGCCAGGCATTCATATAATACTTTAATCTTACAGTTAAATCCGGTCTCTACTTCATAAACGCCAGAGGAGAACTGGCCCCCGACTGAGCCTGGGTTCTCCCAAGGTTTTTTTTTCTCCATTAGGTCACCTAATGGAGTTTTTCGGTTCCTTGCCGGTTCCTTGCCACTGTTGCCTTTGGCTTGCTCAGTTGGGGATGCTTAAATTGATTAATCGATTCACCAGTGCTATTGATCTGCATTACCAAACGTGGATGTTTTACACCAGAAACAAACACTGATGTACTATTTTATTTAATACTGTGAAGCTGCTTTGATACAATCTGTATTGTGAAAAGCGCTATATAAATAAAGTCGACTTGACTTGACTTAAAATTTAGTTTTTGTGTGTACAACTGTTCAGAACTGTGCTAGTTAACCCTGCGCTGATTAGCATCTTTGAGCTAGGCTCAGAAGTATCTAAAATTGTCACTACCGAAACAGTTATGACCGAAACATGTCATCATTGTTGACAAAAGTGAACACATACTCATTTTTTGGGGGAAATAAACACAATTTTTGTACAGTTATGCAAATCATTAGTATCTTAGTATGTTTTAGTTATGTTTTAGTATGTGAGTTAAAATTTTGTAATGTGATGTGGTCGCAAAACATTACTGTCACAGTGTCAGTACCGGAAATGTGCCGTCACGACCGAAACATGGATGTTCTGTCTAAAATAAAGTATATTGAATTATCAACTAAGTGTTTGGTTCAAACTACTGAATCCTCAACTTTGAAATCAGTATGATTAACTTAATGGCTTTTACAAATGTAGCGCCCCCTACCTCCTTTTCTAAAGGTTCAGTAAAGGACAGCACCAGGTTCAATAAACTAGTGCCTAAGAGATGTTGTATTACAAGGCCCCTCTGATGTCACTGAAATAAATACTTTTCTTTTTGAAATTTACTCAGAATAAATCTATGCTCACACAAGTTCACTGGTTAAGAATAAACTCTGTTGAATAAAGAAAACACTTGAAATAGAAAAATGTACAGGATTTAATTAAAGTAGAATTATAGAGTAAGAAATAGCTTACATTCAAATTTGCTAAATATTACTCAATCAAGTTAATCTCAAGTTTGGTATACAGTAATTTAACCAGAAAAAGGGGAATATCACCTGTGACAGATATGCTAAATTGACCTCTGTGTCAAATACACCTCGAGTTAGTTGAGCGAATTAACACCCTTGAAATTACATGTATAGAATAATTCACTTTGTGTTTCAAAATACTACTCTGAACACTCACATTTTTTAAGCGCGCTGAATAACACTATATGAACTGATATTAAACACTGTGGGCCCACACACACACAGATAACACACACTCTCACAACCCCCCCCCCCGGAGCAGGCCTGAATCGTGGCTTGAGTGCGTAGTGGCCGTGGAAACTGAAACTGGCCTCTTCACTCTCCTGAGCACAAACAAAGAAAAGCAAACAAGGGTATCACTGAATCACTGTAGGAACTGTGAAATGATAGCGAAGCACCGTGGAAGGCCTCCTCCTGCAGATCCTCGTCCTGCGCTGTCCCTGGCGGCCGATGTAGATCACACTCCAACGCAGCCAGAGGAACCCCAGACCTCACGGTGATCTGGGGTGCTGTCTGGTCTCCCTCGGGTCAATTACAGGATGAATTCACGAAGATTTCAGTCCAATTGTCCTTTTTTTTTTAAGTTATATTTGACGATAACTTTACTAACAGTCTATCTCAGCGCTATTTACGGCTAATCACGTAACCGCAGTAACGGAAAAACAATGTACACTCCAAATAGTCCATGAGCCAGGGGGGTTGATCGGTATCATCGGGGGGACAATCATTGTTTTTTGGCAAGGTATACACCCCTAGTACTAGAGAAATCACTAAAGCAGTGCAGCGGTGGTAGCGAAATCACTTTTTTCAGCTCATGAAATTACTAAATTCCGTTTTTGAAATCTGGTGTATATCTGGTTTAGGCTCATGCTAGGGATATTGTCAGTATTCTATAATATGGTGCTTGGTATCGTTGGAAAGGGGACCTTTTAGGCTTTCATTTAAGCCCAGTACTGAACCTGTCTGACAAACACAGAGGTCACATGTCTTCTTTAAACCAGAAATAACACACATTTTTCACAATTTCCGCCTAAATTGTATGCTTTCTTTTATCCCTGTGGCATGAAAGAACACCACGGACACAAAACTCAACAACTTCAATACTCAAGGCACTCTGATGACTCAGAAAATGTACAATATACCCATACTATTTATTTGTGAGAGCCTTAAATTAGACTTGTGCAGCCAGTACAAGTCTTCAAAATAGAATAGAGCCAATAGAATGGACAAATAGAATACCCTATTAGTCCAGAGCCAAATGGCCTATTTATTCATGTACAGTTGTAATAAAAAGTAATTGTTTCAATAGTGTTGTCAAGATAACACTTGTAAGTGGTTTAACAAAATGTTTCTATCATGTATTTTGATATTCACCCACTTTCAGTTAGAATGTCAGAAAGTAGCTCATGCACAGTTCATATGGATTTTTGGGCTCCAATAGTTCATATTGGACCCAAGAAACATATTTCTGGCCAAAGAGTCCTCGATCTTGGGCTTTCCATACATACTCATATACTCCTTCTGATGCTTCATAAGCCATATAGTCTGAACGTTAACACACAGACCACGGACGGCGCGCTGCGTGGAACTGTTGGTTCAGTTGACTGGTTATAACAACACTACCAACTATGCCATCTTCAATCAACTTCCATTGAAGCTGCACAGACTTCAGAAACACAGACATTAACGCTCTATACATATTGACTCAAGAGTCAAAATTTGAGTGTTAGAATGTCAGAATGTCAGATAGTAGCTCATGCACGGAATGTTGATGGATTTTGACAGTTTGACAAGGTTTTATACCTTGCCAAAAAACACTATGAGACTTTGTCCCCCAGATGATACCGATGGACCAAATTTGGGGCCCTGGCTCATGGACTAAAATTAAAATATTAACAACAGAATGAACTGAACCACTCATGTATACACACAGACTATATTCACTTCAAAAGTATTACAGTTTTTTACAATCACTTTGCTACTATTTTCAGAACCTTGATGTATTTTTTTCAAAACTCTAGACACAAAACTCAAAACGGTTATCACTTGTAACACAGGCTGTCTAATGTTCAAAACATTGCATTGTACATTCACATCTTTAAAGAAATCTTGCACTTGCACAATCATTGGTTCAAAAAACTAATTTACTGTGAAATACCATTGAAACATAACTATAGATCACCCACACACAAGCAACCGATAGTTTCATTGTGTCATTGTTTGTACAATCATTAAATATTGTAGAACAAAATAAGTGATACAGGTTTCATTATGGCACTACATGTACAGTAAATACATCTCTGTAAAGGCACTGCAGTAGTAGAGAGAATACTACAGTGGAATCATTGAACAAAGTTTGTAATATATTGATGAAAAACACTACAGTACAATCACAACATAGGTTTATTTGAATCAAAGCAAAAATAATTAGCTATGAAATAGAAAAGAAAAGACAGTACTGTAAAACATCAAATGCAGTGTTCCTCAACTTGCTTGCTTGTACTGTAAGAAACAAAACAGGAGCGATTACTGTACTTCTACATTGTCATCAACTCATCTACATCACAATGGATGTTTTCATTAGCCAAAATATTAGGCTACATCCATGGATATTGTAGTCTAATTGGTTCATGCTCCACGCTAATTGGTGACAATGAATCTCGTTATCTTGAAACTTTCATGATTTAAACATGGAAGATTGTTTGTCTGTTTCCACACAACTATGCATTCAGAGTAATGCAACAGTAACTTATCATTTTGAGCAGTTGTACCAATTGATAGTTAGATCATTGTAAGGAAATGAATAGACACTCATTTGTAATGTAATGTGTGAATTGTCTTTTGAAATAGTAGTACTTTGATATTAAGTTGTGTCATATTGAACACGTGATTTTTGTTGAATGAACAAATAATCTAAGTTTTATGTGTATTGTATCCAAGCAATTGAGAAAAGGGTTAGAGTTTTGAAAAATGTGCATTTTGATCATTGGTTGTGAGTTTTGTGTCTAGAGTTGTGAAAAATGACATCAAGGTTCTGAAAATAGTAACAAAGTGATTGTGAAAAACTGTAATACAATGATCTATCGATTAATTTACTGCATTTTCTGCGATCTGTACGCTCAATCCTTTGGATCCACTCATGTATTCACCACTCAAATCTCCCATTTTTTACGGGAGGGCTGGACTTAACACATACAGACCAATGAAAATAAAGATCAACCTAACTGGCTTGTTAAAACCACATTTTCCCCATGTGTACAGCAATCAAACCTGACATAAGATTGCGCTCTTAAAGGGGCATATACACAATTAGCTTACATCAATATAATGACTTATAATTCACTCACATTTTAGTTCTGGATGAGAGCAAAACAAAACAGATTACTAAATTAATAGAAATAAACTCAATACCTGTAGAATGTTGTTCTACTTTGTTACACAAAGAAAGATAAATTACACTTGAAATATTGTTAAAATTGTAATTGTTTTTGATTTACCTGTGAAAACTTTTTTTTATATATCAAAAAATATATTTATAAGGTAGATGTAAACAAAATATTAATATGTCAATATAAACTTTTTTTTATATATCAAAAAATATATTTATAAGGTAGATGTAAACAAAATATTAATATGTCAATATAAGCCTTACTATTAGATGATCTATTTGTGTGTTTCATTAGTGATAAATTTGGCAAGAGGAAAAATATTCCAAAACTTTCTGACAATACAATATGATAATTAACTGCACAATTACTAGAAATATGTACCTTGGATATTAAACAATTTTCACACTTACAAAATTTGTGGAAAAAGACAAAACCAATTCAAGAAGTTTCCAACTCTGACTTTGAACCAGTTCTGTAGAATGGCCCGTATGGGTATTTTTTAATGATCTCATGTATGTGTGTTAACATATGTCAGTTCAGTGCCATGTCTCACATGCTTTCATCTGTTATGCTGCAGTGTATGTCATGATCGAGCTCCGTTTCACCGCATGCCTCTCACATTCGTGCTGTCAGCGATCTGGCATGGAGTTTACCCCGGATACTACTTTACATTCATCACCGCTATACCCATCACCTTAGCAGCTCGCACTGTGAGTCTCTCTCTCTCTCTCTCTCTCTCTCACACACACACACACACACACACACACACACACAGGTTTATTAGGCTGATGTCACTTTAAGACCTGCCACTGCTGCACGAAGCGTATCTGACAAGCATCCCATTTTCTCACAATTCTTTACGTTCATTTAAGACTGTAACTAGTTTAGGTGTGCTGTGCTTACAAGAATACTCGACAAAACATTAACATTGAATATTCAACATGTTGCCTTTCTGAAATCTTACCAGATAAATCATCAAAATAAAAAGGATTAAAAAAAATCCCTTAATTTATAATCCCTTGAAATAAAAAAATAAAAAAACTTTTTTTAATCTTTGTCAGTTAAAGTTTACTCAGCGTAATTTTCCATTTCTCCACACATTTATATAAATCCCTTCATTGCTCATCATTCTCAGCCACACCTGCCACTCACTCACCATTGCCTTATGTTTGGGTTTGGTGTCATCAGGTGCGCAGAAACTTCCGGGAGTATTTCTTGTCTTCTCGCCAGCTCAAGATCTGCTATGATGTCGTGACCTGGGCTGCCACTCAGATGACCATCTGCTACACTGTGATGCCTTTCCTTCTGCTGGCCATCAGACCCACCATGCAGTATTACAGGTGAAGTCTCAGTTATGCAATTTGTGTGGTCAGACATTTGGCATAACATCTGGTCCACATTGCAGCTTGTTCTGGTCAAGAACTGCCCATGAAGAAGGGAAGGTGTGTTATCTAGCCAACATTTAAAATTAGTTCTGTCAGGACCACTATCGTCACAGATGATTGACAGTTAGGATTGGTGGTATGGTTCTGTTCTGGGCTTGCATGGATAAGAGCAGCAATAACCCCACTTCGGGTAAACCGAACAGAACCAATTGCAGATATAATTACAGTTTTTCTTGATAGATTAAACACAAACTATGTCTCGTATTCTCAAAACAGTAAACACAAATCCACAACGTCTCACCCAGTTCCCCAGACATCCTATTTTCAGGTCAAAATGAAGCTCTCCACTCAAAACCATTCTCTCTTGCTGAAAAACCAAACTTTGCCCTCAGACACACACACAAGTCCTCACAATCACACACACTACAACACAGTCTAACACACTGGTGCAATAAATTCAAAACAACATTTCCAAAACTTGTTGCTTGTGGTCCCCCCCCCCCCCCGACAAATCTTTTCACGTGATGAACACAAAAGTCACAACCAATGGATACATTGGCACATTTTTTTATTCCTTAATGTACTGTACAGAACAATACACCAAACAAACTAACAAAAAAAATAAAAAATCTGCCCCAGCATCCCACCTTTGGTCTGGGTCAGGCCAGAGGATCTCGTCCACATCACAGGCTATATTGGCCCTAGCCAGCGGGGGGGTCTAATCCTCTTGCATGCCTGTTCCCCGCTGGCACGCATCAACTGAAATATCTGGCAGGCTTCTTCCATTTCGTCATCTCTGTGTCCTAGAAAAAGAGAAGTACTGATTACTGTAACTGTAACACATCCTTGTTATTGCATTTGATACACTTCTTTTTATTACAGTAGTACAGAGCAACAGTTACAGTACGTGTGTGTGTTGCAACAGCACAGTGACTGCACTCAACAGTTACAGTAGAGAGCAGTCTGAAGCACATCTACTGTACCTGTGTTTCTCCATGAAGGTTCTGATGATCTAGGCGACGGTGAAGCGACTCGAGTTTGGCTGAACTCGTTGCCCAGACGCCCTCATAGTCGACCATAGACAAAGACATGGGCAACTAGAGTGGCACTGCTTGTCTCTTTGGCCTTGCCCTTCACCTTCCTCCTCCTCCTCCTCCTCCTCCTCCTCCTCCTCCTCCTCCTCTCTCCTCCTCCTCCTCCTCCTCCTCCTCCTCCTCCTCCTCTTCCTCCTCCCTCCTCTTCTTCCTCCTCCTCTTCCTCCTCCTCCTTCTTCTTCCCTCTTCCTCCCCTCCTCCTCCTCCTCTTCTTCCCTCCTCCTCCTCCTTCCTCCTTCCTCCTCCTCCTCCCTCTCTTCCTCCTCCTCCTCCCCTCCTCCTCTTCTTCCTCCTCCTCCCCTCCTCTCTCTTCCTCCTCCTTCCCTCCCTCTCCTCCTCTTCTTCCTCCTCCTCTTCCTCCTCCTGCTCTTCTTCCTCCTCTCCTCCTCCTCTTCTTCCTCCTCCTCTCCTCTTCCTCCTCCTCTTCTTCTTCCTCCTCCTCCTCCTCCTCCTGCTCTTCTTCCTCCTCCTCCTCCTCTTCTTCCTCCTCCTCCTCTTCTTCCTCCTCCTCCTGCTCTTCCTCCTCTTCTTCCCCCTCCTCCTCTTCTTCCCCCTCCTCCTCTTCTTCCTCCTCCTCTTCCTCCTCCTGCTCTTCTTCCTCCTCCTCCTCCTCCTCCTCTTCTTCCTCCTCCTCTCCTCTTCCTCCTCCTCTTCTTCCTCCTCCTCCTCTTCTTCCTCCTCCTCTTCTTCCCCCTCCTCCTCTTCTTCCTCCTCCTCTTCCTCCTCCTGCTCTTCTTCCTCCTCTCCTCCTCCTCTTCTTCCTCCTCCTCTCCTCTTCCTCCTCCTCTTCTTCTTCCTCCTCCTCCTCCTCCTCCTGCTCTTCTTCCTCCTCCTCCTCCTCTTATTCCTCCTCCTCCTCTTCTTCCTCCTCCTCCTGCTCTTCCTCCTCTTCTTCCCCCTCCTCCTCTTCTTCCCCCTCCTCCTCTTCTTCCTCCTCCTCTTCCTCCTCCTGCTCTTCTTCCTCCTCCTCCTCCTCCTCCTCTTCTTCCTCCTCCTCTCCTCTTCCTCCTCCTCTTCTTCCTCCTCCTCTCCTCTTCCTCCTCCTCTTCTTCTTCCTCCTCCTCCTCTTCTTACTCCTGCTCCTCTTCTTCCCCCTCCTCCTCTCCTTCCTCCTCTCCTTCCTCCTCCTCCTCCTCCTCCTGCTCTTCTTCCTCCTCCTCCTCCTCCTCCTCTTCTTCCTCCTCCTCTCCTCTTCCTCCTCCTCTTCTTCTTCCTCCTCCTCCTCCTCCTCCTCCTCCACTCCAGTGTCCTCAACCTCTTCCTTCATGTCTTTCTGGATCCATTGTTCCAAAACCCACTGAACTGACTCTGGCCCTTTTATCTATTTATGAAGACTCTGATTGGTGTGTGATCAGTTTTGACTCTTAGGCCCCATTTACTCTGCATGGTTCAAGTGACCCAATTCCGGAAAAAAACGCATGGATTCCGATTTTCTCAGATCAGATTCAGGCCTCACTCTTATGTGGTAATAAATCTTTAGCCCTTTTAAAATTTAGGGTTTAGAGGGTTTGGCTCCTTTATTTATTTTTCATTACACCTTAATAAACTACTTTTTGTGGATCTTGTGTTTTGGTGTCTTTGATGATCTGTCATAAGATGTGCCGTAATATTGGCACAGGAGAGAGTTAGCTCTTCTCCCAGTTGACCCGAAGCCCCAGATGGCCGAGGTGCTTGAGCACCAGGTCCCTGTGTTCACACAACAAATCTCGAAACTGAGCTAGAATGAGCCAGTCGTCGAGATAGTTGAGAATATTTATGCCTACTTCCCTTGACGGGGGGGCAGCCTCCACAACTTTGGTAAAGATGCTGGGAGACAGGGACAGCCCTAAAGGGGAGAACCTTGTCCTGGTATACCTGACCCTCGAAAGCAAACCAGAGAAACGGTCTGCGTCCTTCAGGTTGATTGCTGCGAACCAATCTTGAGGGCGAACGCATGTGAGAATGCTCTTCTGCGTTAACATCTTGAACAGAAGCTTGTGCAGGGCCCGATTCAAGACTCGCAGATCCAAGATCGGGCATAACCCACCGCCCTTCTTGGGTACGATGGAGTAAGGGCTGTAAACCCCGACCTCATCTCGGCTAGAGGGACAGACTCTATTGTGTCCTTCTCCAATAGGACTGCAATCTCCGCTCGCAGGACAGGGGCATCTTTGCCTGTCACAGAGGTAAATAGGACTCCGCTTAGCCTGGGGTACACCTGGCGAACTGAATCGCATAGCTGAGTCTGACAGTCTGAATGAGCCAGCGGGAGGGTCTGGGAAGCTCTAGCCAGGCTCTGTGAGATCACCACCAGAGGGACAACCGACGCACCCACGGAGGGGCAACGAGGGGGAGCACTGAGGCTCATCCCGGGAAGCATAGCATACTAAAGTAGAGGCAGTGTGTGGTGTGACACTTGCTTGGGTTGAATTGGACTGCTTTGCTGTATTGTCGAGTTCTAATCCTAAATGGAGAACTTGTTCGATCCACCTTTACTATTTCTCTCAAAAATGATGATGATGTTGGTAAGTACGTCGTGTATCTTTAAATTATTTTAAAGATAGTTTACACTCATCTTCTTCTTCTTCTACCTCTTCCAGCCTGTGTGCAGTTGGGTTCTGGTGACAACTATGCTCTGATTGGTTGTTGGTCTATCCAATTGAGTGCAGAGGCTTTTTCTTTCCTGGTTCGGTTGAAACACGCCCCATAATCACAGCCCAACGGAGCAGATCAGACTCTGAATATGACTAGAATCTGAGAATGACGACGTCAGGCTACCCGTTAGGCACTTCATTTCTAATAATTACTTTTCAAATATTTTAGTTAAAATAAACTTCTCTTTGAGCTGAAATGTCATGGGAAAGAGAGAATGAGTTTAGAAAAGGCATATTCAAACTCCCATTAGAACTAACGGCACCCATCTTACCCTACACACCACTGATCCTGTCAACAGGTTTTCTTGTAGTTCTGTCTGCCTCGATCAGCCAGCGGTGGACGATAGTGTAAACAGCCTCTGACAACAAGGCGGGCGATTTGCACTGGTATAACGTTTATCAGCACATTTGGAGGGATTTGCTTTTCTATTTTTCTATGTGGGAAAATGTGTTTCTCAACATTTCTCCAGAGAGACATATCCTTCAAAGTGCAAAAATATCTAAATTCATGTTTATTTTAGGGCATAATGTGACCATCTTGTATTCTCTTTTTTTTTGTTGTTGGCTGATATCACTTTCTGGATGTAGTTTGTGCTGGTAATGTTTATCTCATGTTTTTTCTCTGTCCTTCAGATCGATGTACTTTCATGTGCATGTCATCAGTATTCTGGCTGTGATCCTCTTACCCAGCAAACTCAGGGGCATCAAGCCTGAAAGACTTGACCGGCATTCGAACAATAATGTGAAGGAGTACTGAACCCTTCTGGTGTGTGTGTGTGTGTGTGTGTGTGTGTGTGTGTGTGTGTGTGTGTGTGTGTGTGTGTGTGTGGACTGAGAGAGCAGAGGCACTGACAGACAAAGGCTACTTTGTGTGAACAAAATTAAAAAAGAGCTGGTCTGGGTATTCATTTGCTCACACACTCACACACACACACACACACACACACACACACACACACACACACACACACACACACCAGAGACGCACTCTATTCAAACTACAGCCAGCTGGAGAACAGTAAGGGAACACACAGTTTGAGTAGTGCTGTACTCACTATGAGGCAAATATGTGACACCTTTACTAAGTAAATAAATGCTGCCCATTTTAATGGTCTTTTAAAATAGTTTAACACAATTTTTCCTAATTTATTTTGGATATAACTGCATGATCACTTTATACTGATGCCGAGAGAGAACTGTTTGATTTGTTTTTCTTTTTTTATAAAAATGAAGTGAATTGATATTTTATACTAATGTATAAATAATAATGTATTTTATAATATCTTAGTGATGTGGGGTTAAGATGTCCATTTTCAGTAAAATTACTGTGTAGTAAATGTATAATGGCTATGAATAATAAATAATAAATACTCCTGCAAATATTAACTGAAGAATAGTCAAATTAGAATGGCATGTTGTGGAAGGTGAGGCCTAAATAAAGAGGTTTGTGAATGAAGTAATGAGCTTTGAATGTGTACTCTGCCTAGATTTACTAACTAGAATTTCTGGCAACTAGAATATATTCAGCCTCTAAGCAAGGTCCCGGTTAGGCAGGTTTTCACTGCACAACACCAGGAAGATCAGGCCTGTGCAGAACCACTTCTCGTCCAGAACCTGGTCATTTCTAGGCTGGACTTCCATCATGTGCACTCAGATGATCTGGTCTTCAATCCGAGCCCGAGAGTGTTCGAGAAACAGCTGAAGCTCATCTCTTCTGTGAGCACTGAGTCCTGCAATCCTATTATATCATTACTGATCACACTGTACGACATGGATCTCATAAACTTGAGTTTGTATAGTTAGTATAGAAGAATAAAACATCATCAGCATGTGCTAGTGGTGAACAAATAGAGCAAGATGAATCGCACTTTGGCAATTGTGGTGTTTATGTGTGCTGAAAAAAAGAGGAAGAAGCGAAGGAGGAGAACATGGACGATTATGGACCAACTTGGCACGCATTTTGCAAATGGAGCTTGAGGTGAGTCTTTAAGTTTTAGTGTCATGACGCGTTGATCAATACACAGTTTCATGTTGCATTTTTATTGGATGGTCAGTAGACCGAGGTCGTAGCAGCACACACACTGAGATGATCATGCTAAACATCTGTCACTGTCAGATAATTATCACAGGCTATCTCTGGTCGCAAGACCGTGACAACGGCTGTCATTGAACCTCACTCACCGTTTAGGAGCCAGGACCACAGAAATCACCAGGATTGCTCATCTTTCCACATCATGCAGTATGTAGCGGCATCACACAGTGGAAGCAAACGGGAACAGAGCAAGAGAGAAAACGAGACTAAAGCAGAACATACATGTTACAGTCTGGACTTTTTATTGGTCATCCCAAAACTTATTATTTTTAGGGAAATGTGCTTGTATATTTCGAATCTGTGTCTTGCTGAATGACCCAACTGTGCTTCAGCTCCACGGCCTGATCACAGACACACCAGCACACCCTGCTTACCAAGACACATGATTTCAAACACTCGGTAGTTGGCATTTCGCTCATATGTTTGCCCAAAGTGAATTAACTGTAGACTAAAAATAAAGCAGTGGTGCCATAGAAGAACCATGTTGAGGATTAGGCCTTGGTTCAAGCAGGACATTTAAGGAGCTTTTATAAACGGGCCTTAAAATGACTGGTGTGCATCTTGATACAGAACAATGACACTGGCATGTTGTAAGATATGCTTTCAGTAAAACAGCTCAAACATGTGTTTAGTCTGGGACTAGACTTAAACCTGTGAATCCGGGGAATATTTCTCAACATTGTCTCTTAAATCACTGCTAATTAACATGTTGAGATCACATCAGGCTCTTTGACAACTGCCTATTTGAGAATCATTTACTTTTGCTTAGAAATGACCATTATCTTAATGCATTAATTACTTGTGAACGTTTGGCTGAGCATCAGACTTATCAAACTTTTCCTGTGACAACCAATCATATCTTCAATAACCCTTTTTGAGAATCGCTTACTCTCGATTAGAACAAAACTGACCAGCATATAATTCTCTAAATAGAAGAAAACC
>NC_138236.1:41718711-41928711 GCF_964197995.2 Scardinius erythrophthalmus
TCCTCCCTCCATCATCACCACCCTGGCTCCTCCATTCATCATCACCACCCTCCATCATCGCCACCCTGGCTCCTCCCTCCATCATCTCCTCTCTCCATCATCATCACCCTGGCTCCTCCCTCCATCATCTCCTCCCTCCATCATCGCCACCCTGGCTCCTCCCTCCATCATCACCTCCCTGGCTCCTCCCTCCATCATCACCACCCTGGCTCCTCCCTCCATCATCACCTCCCTGGCTCCTCCCTCCATCATCGCCACCCTGGCTCCTCCCTCCATCATCGCCACCCTGGCACCTCCCTCCATCATCACCACCCTGGCTCCTCCCTCCATCATCGCCACCCTGGCACCTCCCTCCATCATCACCACCCTGGCACCTCCCTCCATCATCACCACCCTGGCACCTCCCTCCATCATCACCACCCTGGCTCCTCCCTCCATCATCTCCTCTCTCCATCATCATCACCCTGGCTCCTCCCTCCATCATCTCCTCCCTCCATCATCGCCACCCTGGCTCCTCCCTCCATCATCACCACCCTGGCTCCTCCCTCCATCATCACCTCCCTGGCTCCTCCCTCCATCATCGCCACCCTGGCTCCTCCCTCCATCATCACCACCCTGGCTCCTCCCTCCATCATCGCCACCCTGGCACCTCCTTCCATCATCACCACCCTGGCTCCTACCTCCATCATCGCCACCCTGGCTCCTCCCTCCATCATCACCACCCTGGCTCCTCCCACCATCATCTCCTCCCTCCATCATCATCACCCTGGCTCCTCCCTCCATCATCACCACTCTGGCTCCTCCCTCCATCATCACCACCCTGGCGCCTCCCACCATCATCTCCTCCCTCCATCATCACCACCCTGGCTCCTCCCTCCATCATCGCCACCCTGGCTCCTCCCTCCATCATCACCACCCTGGCTCCTCCCACCATCATCTCCTCCCTCCATAATCACCACCCTGGCTCCTCCCTCCATCATCACCACCCTGGCTCCTACCTCCATCATCGCCACCTTGGCACCTCCCTCCATCATCACCACCCTGGCTCCTCCCTCCATCATCGCCACCGTGGCTCCTACATCCATCATCGCCACCCTGGCTCCTCCCTCCATCATCACCACCCTGGCTCCTCCCTCCATCATCATCACCCTGGCTCCTCCCTCCATCATCACCACTCTGGCTCCTCCCTCCATCATCACCACCCTGGCTCCTCCCACCATCATCTCCTCCCTCCATCATCACCACCCTGGCTCCTCCCTCCATCATCGCCACCCTGGCTCCTCCCTCCATCATCACCACCCTGGCTCCTCCCACCATCATCTCCTCCCTCCATCATCATCACCCTGGCTCCTCCCTCCATCAGCACCACTCTGGCTCCTCCCTCCATCATCACCACCCTGGCTCCTCCCACCATCATCTCCTCCCTCCATCATCACCACCCTGGCTCCTCCCTCCATCATCGCCACCCTGGCTCCTCCCTCCATCATCACCACCCTGGCTCCTCCCACCATCATCTCCTCCCTCCATCATCACCACCCTGGCTCCTCCCTCCACCATCGCCACCCTGGCTCCTCCCTCCATCATCACCACCCTGGCTCCTCCCACCATCATCTCCTCCCTCCATCGTCACCACCCTGTGCACACACATACTCGTTCCCATTCATGTTTTCTATCGCTCACTCTACCCGCGGCTGTTCCTCATAGTAATCAGCATTTACGCACCTTTTCTCACCTGTTCCCTCTTTTCCCCTAATTCACTCTGCTTCTTCTAGTCACTGTTTTCTCTGCTTCCTTGCCAGATTATTGTTGAACGTTGAGCCTTCGCTCTGTCTCTTCGTTGGCTATCTCACCTGTGCCATCTCTCACGAGAAGTTACTGTCGTGAGTTATTTGTTGGAGCATTAACATTGTTCTCTGCCCAGTTATCCCGCTGTTTGTGGCCCTCCACCTTACCAGCCATCTGAGTGTCTCTCCCACCTGGCTCGGGGACTGTGCTCTGTTGCTGCTCTCTACTTCACTTGCACTGGATTCTCCGCTCCTGCTGTTCTTCAGTCAAGCATTATTATTTTGTGTTGAATACAGATCTGCGTCTACTGACGGCAGTCTCCTTTGTTACAAGTTACTGAGAATAAACTCTATTATTGCATTCACCTCTGCTTTTGGGTCCTCTGTACTAATCCTGACACGTGCTTGATATTTTCTAAACAAGTATTTATTTCCAGTTGAATTTTCTGATTTCCCATGGCCCCCCTTCACTGGTTCTTGGTCCCCCCCCCATGGATAAACTCCTGGAATCGCCCCTGATGAGTGGAGTAATAGGGAATAGTGAATGAGGGTTAGGGGATTTAATGTGTCCTTCAGACTGGACCGCATGAAGGATGTGGACTCGATCCACCTGATGACGTGACAGATGTATAGCATCACCATGACACAGCCTTCCGACTGAGATGATCAGGGTTAAAGCCGTCAGCTCCCACTCAACGCTGAGGGACGCCAGAATATGTATCCGTCGTTTTATATATTTTATTTGTTGTTGTCCACATTTAATGTTAACTGCTACTTTAGAGTTGATATTTAAAAGCATTTAATACTTTCCTGCTTCATAAGTTCGTAACTTATCACCCTGTTTGGTGTTACAATATACTGTATTTAGTTGATGAAATATTGAGTTCCACTGGGTGGCGCTTATGAATATTTATATTTAAATTTACATTTTTCCCTACACTACTACATATTTGTGAAGTTTCAAAGTTAAGCATAAACTGCAAAAGTTCACATGTTCAAATGCATAGTTTGTGTAATATGATAAATCGTCTCAGCTGTTGATTAATTAAAGGAAGTAAACTATAATTTTGAAGATCAGAAGTGTTATTATTGAAGTCTTGTAAAATGATAAAAACATTTTAATTACATTTTTCACGTTAAACATGATTATCATGTTCGATACTTTCCAACACTAAACAAATGACATGAAAGTAGGTTTTTCTAAATGATTTTCTCCTACACTGCAACATAGTCAATGAACAGACTAAATGAAGAATACATCGTATTATATTCTATGTACGCATGTATTATTACACACCAGGCTATACACTTTAGGCCACAGATACACAGAGGTTTATTTCATTGGTCAAAAGACTGTAGTCCTGTATGATTATGACAACTAGGCTACTAAACTATTTAAATACATTTTTAAAACTCTCAAATTAAATAAAAAAAGCTAAACACACCAAAGAGTAGTTGCAGTTGTAGTTATGGACATGACAACTCCTAAAACATTTCTCTGTGACAAATTTACAGATACTCTTGAGTGGCTTTTCTCCTCAGTTTTGAACACCTTCATATTTTTCAATTTCAATATTTCAATAAGATGAATTATTATTATTATTATTTTTATTATTTTTTTACAGGGACAATGCACTAGGCATTGTTACACATAGACAACCGATGCCGTGTACATAGGGCATATAGCGTAAAGCTAGTTTGCGGCTCCCGGCCCTGGTTAGGCTTTTACATAAAATAAAAACATCCAAAATAAAAACACAAACACAATCATCACAAGAAACAAAACAAATACAAATACAAATACACACACATGTATACATGTGTGTATATGTTGTACCCAAACCAGTGGCGTGCACGGGGGGGGGGGGGGGCACCATTGCCACGAACAATAATAATAAAAACAAATATTAAATATATTTTTTTTGGCGGAAGCATTTGGCGGAGGTGAAGTGGTGGGCGGAGTTCTTTTTTTCAGCGCTATGTACGCAGCAGTTCGCCGCGA
Source organism: Scardinius erythrophthalmus (assembly GCF_964197995.2). Taxonomy (NCBI): domain Eukaryota; kingdom Metazoa; phylum Chordata; class Actinopteri; order Cypriniformes; family Leuciscidae; genus Scardinius; species Scardinius erythrophthalmus. The sequence goes on from NC_138236.1 coordinate 41,722,498, forward strand.
GTCTTCAAACTGCACGGGCAGCAGGTAACATAAGGCTAATACGGAAAAGTTACATTTATTCTACCATGCTACTGTAAAAGTTGCGGCAGCATGTGAGTTATGCTTAACAATCGTAAAAGTATAACTCAATTTCAGCCGCATTCTGAGTCTGACAATGTCATTAGTTTTTGTCCAGGCCATAGCAAGTGTAATTAGCTTGGGGAAATGCATCTAGTGAAAGGAAATTTCATGTCCAAGGAAAAGTCCATGTCCAGCTCTAAATTGTAAGGAATTTATATCTTTGATTTCATAGTACACTTTACAATAAGGTTAATTTGTTTATTATTCATATTAACTAACATTAACTAATCATGAGCAAAACAACTAAAAACATTACAGATCATGTACAAAGTAAAAAATCATCAATTGCCAGAAAGTATCCAAGGGTTGTTCACAGAAAGAGAATGCCAACATGACTTAAGGGGAACTTGTACAGTTCAAAAAGAACATAGGACCAATGCAAAATACAATTGCATTTCAGTTAAAGGTGTAAATCTATGGAATAGCTGTCACGGGGAACTAAAAATATGTGGGGCACTTAATAAGTTAAAGAAACTATTTAAAAAGAATGCACTGAAACTATATAAAACCATTTAAAGAATGTTAAATGAACAAGCTGCTTTTGTATTTGGATTGTGCAATGGTATTGCATAGGAAATTCTAATGTTTTTGTATTCTGTTTATATTTGTTTGTCAACATAATGATGTAAGACAATAATTTTTTTTTTTTATTAAAATATGAGATGTTTTAAAAAGGTAGGCATTATAAGCAAGAGCTTCAGCCTACACCTGTTTCAGACTGTGCTGTTGTTTGTTAGCTCAACTGTGTCTGAAACTAAACTAAACATTTGTTAGGCTACTGTAGGCCTATTTGTTAATCTTAGTTAAAAATAATACAACTTTTAATTGTTTGTTCATTTTATGTCACAGTCAGTGCATTAACTAATGTTAACAAATACAACTTTTGATTTTAAAGTCCCCGTGAACTGGAAGTTGCATACGACTTTTCCCCAGTGTTGTGACGTATTTCGCAGTGAAACGGAATATTGAACAGAGGGCAGGGTTTTACTCTAGCGCTCCTCCTCTCCATCTCTGCTCATAGCAGACTAACGGTTTGAGGGGAGTGGTTACGCGTTGCCCAAACCAATTCCTCAAACCTACGGCTGCGTTCGAAACCGCATACTTCCCTACTATTTAGTATGGGAAAAAGAGTAGGCGAGCGAAAAAGTATGTACGAATCCAAAAGAGTAGGCGAGAATTACCTGGGTGACGTACTAATTATCGCGAGATTCGGACTTAAGTGCGTTCGAATATGCCTACTTTCCTACTATATAGTAGGCGAAAACAGTACGTGAAGGAAGCAGTACGTTCGAAACATCAGTATTCATAAAAGAGTAGGCGAGAAGTTCCCGGATGGCTTACTGCTTCCGCCCAGATTTTTGAGTGCTCGACCGATGGATACTCTTCTATCCCAGGAGGCCACGCGAGAGGATACGTCACAAAAAAAAAGAAGAAGGATAGGTCATACTCGAACGTGACGGAAAGGATGACGGACGAGACTCAAATGTGAGTATTACAAATCAAATGATCGCATGTGTTGAACTACTGTACAGTAAACTGTTGAATTGTTTAAGGTGTAAAGACGCTGTATAGGCTATTTGTGATTTTGCTGTAAATCACATTTTATTATGTATAGCTAACAGAGAAGCTCCAGTAAGGACACATACGTCTCCAAAGTGGATTTGCATACATTTTAAACCGTATACATCTTAAATACAATTACTAAATGTCTATTTAATATCTGGCAAGAAACTCTTCTATAAGAATTGCAGATTACTACGTCTAATAGATATGAAATAGGCATCTGAGTGATGTATGTGTGCTATTATGTAGAACAAATCTATAAAGTAACTAAACATAAGTTATCTATTTTATTTGTCCATTAGTTGATAAATTGAGGAACATTTATATTGGATAAAAACTAAAAGTTAAAACAACCTCAACATGTAAATGTAGTGTTGAGCTCATAAATCACAGAGGTAACGTGAGTCTGGTCTGGATGTTAGAGTGGCTCATGAAGCTGAATGCTGCCATCAAAGACTTTGTGACATTACAGAAATGGATAACAACAACTATTTAAATATTAAGTTGTAGTTTATTTTAATTATTGTAATTTCAAACAGAGCTATTACAGCACTTTTCTGATTCTTGAGTTCTGTGCATTTGCTGCACAGCTTTTGTGGTGGAGCAGGACCTGCAAAGAAAGATGATGGCGGCATTTGTGGAAAAAAGCATTTTTGTCTTCTAAATAATACTGAAATCAAATGACATTGTGCTGTTAAAATTACTGCTTTTGTGTTATGTTTGTGCATTTTGTAGGATCTGAAATGTCAGCAGACTGGTGTGAGCACTGAGGACGAAGAGCACAGAGCTGAATCCTGGAGATGGTGCCATGGATGAGACCCTCCATCACTCCACCTGCCCTTATGAGAACCTCCACCTGCCCTCATGAGACCCACCATCACTCCACCTGCCCTTATGAGAACCTCCACCTGCCCTCATGAGACCCACCATCACTCCACCTGCCCTTATGAGAACCTCCACCTGCCCTCATGAGACCCTCCATCACTCCACCTGCCCTTATGAGAACCTCCACCTGCCCTCATGAGACCCTCCATCACTCCACCTGCCCTTATGAGAACCTCCACCTGCCCTCATGAGACCCACCATCACTCCACCTGCCCTTATGAGAACCTCCACCTGCCCTCATGAGACCCTCCATCACTCCACCTGCCCTTATGAGAACCTCCACCTGCCCTCATGAGACCCACCATCACTCCACCTGCCTTTATTGCCTCAGATTGTGAAGCACAACACATCACGCAACAACCTCAGGCACGAGGGAACGGCTCACCTCTGGCGGTCAGCTGATTCATCAGAATAAATCTGCAGAATGGGAACCGCTGTGTTGAGATGGCAGAAGGATGTGGGGTTCAGCGCCTGTAGCCTACATACATGATTGTAATAAAGCTTTGTTTCATGTGTTGACTTGTATATGCATTTGTTTATTGTGTGATGGTGACTTTGATTCATTCTTTTACTAATTTATTAATATTTCTCATTGTTGTCAGTAAATAAAATACAATTAATTAATGCTTTATTTATTGTTTGAAGGAAAATGTAGATGTTCACTATATACACATCTAGAGTGTATTCATGCATAGCTATGTCATATGATATACATTACATTTTGTTTGTTTTATTGAATTATATAATTTACAGTAAAAAGTAATATAATTAATTGATCAGCATTTATCGTTGTTATTATTGTATGTTTTGGGCTGGGAGCAATGCAATTCATTCTGGGGTAATATTAATTTTTAATAATGATACTTATATTTTTCGAGTATAAAATCAGCAGTTTTCTCCAAAGGTGAATCTCCCTTTGTGCAGACATTACAAACGCTGAGGAAAACCGTTCTAGGTAGGGCTGTCGAGTAAATGTGAGGTAAATGTATGTATGTATATGTATGTATGTATTTATACATATATATATATATATATATATATATATATATATATATATATATATATATATATCATGGGTTTGCAAACATATTATGAGATTTTATACACAGGAAAAAACCTATAAGGTTGAATATCAATATATATTTTCTTAAATAATTATATAATACATTTTAAAAAAATGCATTTTCTGTTATTTATAGGCCTGAGGGATGAAACGATAGTTAAATTTAACAAGAAAAAGAGGAAAACAAAGCAGTAAGCCACTTTTGCTTATGGATGAAAATGTTTGGATATAAAATAAAGAAATTAACAACATATTCAAGAGATGACAATTTTGGGATTTCGTAATAAAAATAAATATCGTTAAGGATAAAACGGTGGGTCACATTAGTAGGGTTAAATATAAGAACTTAAATCAACCCTAAATGTACTCACAAAATAAATGGGCAGCAGTTTCTTCAAAAAGTCCACAAAATGAGAAAGTTTAATCAATATCATGATATTTACAGATAGATGAATTAAATGTGTCGTTCAAATCTTTTAAGTTGTTGCGCGTGTGATAACGCGTCGTAGGTCACATGATATCGTCAACATGGCAGATGTCCGGTTCTCATTCATACTCAACGAGATCTGGCTATAAAGTACCTACTCTTTTAGCGCTCGTTAAGTAAGTACTCATTGAAATTAAGTACCTACTCATTGAGTATGCGGTTTCGAACGCAGCCTCAGTCATCAGAGAAGGTCCTCCAATGCAGAGGGGAGGGGCATTTTCAGATTTTGATTAAAGATTACCATGGTAAAAAATTTTTTTTTTTAAATATTTTCTTGCACGGATTAATTGTTCACCACAAGACTATTAATATGCGCTAACAAAGTAAATAGGGTCAATTTTGATTTCATGGGGACTTTAGTAATGTTTTAGTAAATGCTGAAATTAATATTAACTAAGATTAATAAATTGTGTAGAAGTGTAGTTCATTATTAGTTCATGTTAATAAATTTAACTAATGAAACCTTATTGTAAAGTGTTACTGATTTCATGATAGAGCTAACACTTTATTGAATACATAGGCCTACAATTTATAACATCAACATAACTATGAATTCCTCATAATTACCGACTTGATTCTCTGTTTTGTTTGGTAAAGTTAATAATAATTAGTTATATTATCATCATTTCCGAGAGAGGCTCTCTGACCGACTGCTGCTCTCCATCGAGTGAGATATTCCAAATAATTGTGAGGAAGTCATTAAAATATATAAAACACAACAGACAGACGGATACTGCTTTAAATACAGGTGATTTATTTTAAAAATAAATGTTTTTTAAAAAAAGTGCCCTTTTTGGTCCTTCCGCCCCTGCCCCGGAGGAGGTCTGTGCACGCCACTGACCCAAACAAATCAACAATGGCATATTGACATACCTAAACACATCAACTTTACAAACAACTTATAAATAATGTAACTAATCTGAAAAAGACTCAATGTTCACATTGCTGTAAAGATTTCAGCCATTGTTTCAGCTTTGTAGAGAAAACTGTGAGTTCTGGTTGCAACTTTAGATCTACAGGCATGGTGTCCCATAGAGGAGCAGCTTTCACCGACCCACAGCAGTTCTGCATCTCGAACTCAACCATTCCCACTTACTGACCACTTACTCTGGTCTTTACCCCATCACTGCTGTATTTTTCTATCAACTGACAGATTAGATCAGGGGCAAGGCCATATATACACTTAAATACTGCTTTTATAAATGAGAACTTAATGATCAAATAAAAAATGATCAAAACTTAACAAATCATACTTCTGAACAATTTGACAATGATGCCATTTCATTGGTTTCTGATCCATCACTTTTAAAGTTTGTTTATATAATGACATAACGGGTTTAACAACTGATTGAGAAGCCTGACCCCAGATTGTTGCACAATAGGTCATATGTGTTAAAAAATTATAGTATGCATATACATTTGATAACAAAATATAACAAAGGGACATGAACAACTGAATATTGCAAGAGAAAAGAACGTGCCTTCAAAATAATAATAATAGCAAAGGAAAACTATATTTATCTGCTCTATGTCCTCTATTTTCAATGGTAAGATTTCTTTCCTATTGTTCAAGGTATAGTTAAAAAAGCCTGTCATCTACTAGCGCTAGTTGTTTCACACCGTGTGTGTGTGAGAGAGAGAGAGAGAGAGAGAGAGAGAGAGAGAGAGAGAGAGAGAATATTCAGTCTCAGTCAACACTCGTTTATTGATATAAAAAACATAGTAATGATAACGAATGGTGACTGTCAGGAATGTTCGGCAACTTAATAATTACGTTTTATTCTTGATTACACTTCTCAATATCTGTTCATTTGTAATTTAGAGACTAGTTATATTAGATTTGAATTTATAAAGATCTATAGAACAGTGTATAAAACAATTAATAAGTAAGTAAAGAGGGAAGTAAAACATTGACCTGGAAACAGTGAAGGTGACTTTAGTGGAAAAAGCCATAGGAAAAAGCGAGGCTTCGAATCATTTGAACCGATTACTTTTCAAAATGATTCACTGTGCGCTGAGGACATCTGCTGGCCAATGACGTCATTAACACCTGCTGGCCAATGACGTCATTAACACCTGCTGGTCAAAGTGTGTAAATGCAGCATTAGAGTGACCACCATCAAACAAACGAAATGTGGGACGATTATAAGTTTGTGTGGGACAATGTGGGACATGTTACTAATACTAAAACCTAACCTGTAATCGGTACAACGCAAAGCGGGACGGGTGGTCACTGGTCACACTATTGCAAGTGTTTCCATTAAAGTGTAATGTCGCCTTTAATCTCAGTAAATTCCATTAAAGATACATAATCTGTATAATGTGCAGTCTTTTATTAATTTTTAGCACTTATTTTGTGTAACATCAAGTTTGTAACAACATTGTTTTAAAAACTTTAAAGAAAATTATACTCAACATTTCTTAAGTTAAATTATAAAATTGGCTCAGTGTCAGTTACACTGAAAAACATTTCGCCTACATTTAAAACATATAGATATTGCATTAAATTGCCATTCAGGGTTACACAGATTTAACATAAACTAATAAAACTTAATGTGGTGCATATTCGTCAGTAACAGTTAAAAACAGGAACGATTTCTGGAAATGTATTGATAAACTAAATGTTTTAAATTCAGAATAACCAGTGTTGAATGCTAGAACTACTCTTACTACTTTTAGCGGTTCTGAGTTCGCCACAGGTTCAATCCACCCGATTCCCGAAGCACTGATTCTAAACTAAAGATTCGGATCTTTTGGGCTGTTTCTCAGGCGCATGCGCAGTACTGCAGCGACTCAGCGCAACATGGCGGCCGCCTATCTGACCCACCAGCAGAAGGTCCTGCGACTCTACAAGAAATCCCTGAGACACCTCGAGTCCTGGTGCATCTTCAGGTGAGGGTTAGCTTTATAAATGATAGGTGCAGGTGTATATATTTGAATCCGTGTTTATCGGCCGATCTGAGAACATAAACACTGCGGTAACTCCTGTGTTTGTTTAGATATGAACTAACGTTAGCCTACATGACCTTTCCTGCACATTTGCATCGATGTAAAGTGACTTTGAAATATACTGAGATGCATTTATGTGATGGCGATCGCTTTGATCAAACTGTATATAGTCCAGTTCAGTTTCTCGTGGTCAGAACAGTTGTTGGTTTGCGTCTTTTGTCGTTCTAGCTTCGAGTTGTGTTGATATTATTAGGTAGTCCTCGCTGTTCGGCTCTCAGACGGAGTTTCTCACTGTGCTGACCCCGGGCTGACCTCCTCTAAAGCCGGCAGAGTGTGTGGGCGAGAGCTCCTCTAAAGCTCCATCGCGAGTACATTCACTAGAGAACTTTTTAGTAAGGATTCACACACATTTAGCATCAGGTTATGATGCCGCCGACTCAAAACGGGGGTTGGACGTAACGGAACAACAACAACAACAACAAAAAATTACACTACCACTGCCGAAGCTTCTCTGCAGAGGCGGCGCCAGAGAATTTTTAACGCATGTGCTGAGGGGGTGCTAGATCATTGACGGAGGGAGCTGCGCAAAACTTGGCCACTAAATATTTAATATACAGTTATGTTAATGATCACAATTAAAGTTTTAATTTTATTAAATTGAGCAAGCTTTTCAACACAATATCTCGTTATTTCGACATAATATGTGAGCGTGCAACAAGCAAGACGTGCATTTGTAAATCCGGTGACGCGTGTATTGATTTTTATTAATAAACAAGTGTTTTCTCTGACAGTAGCCGCGTTTCCATTACAGATTTGCGCAAATGTTTTGCGCTATTATCTAAATATCGATAAAAAACTATTGCGAAATGACAGCGTTTCCATTACCGATGTTATGCAACTAAAACATCCTTTTTTCTCTCGTGATAAGTCATTCCCAAAATCACGGCAACTGACGTTGGTTTATATAATATCACAGCCACCGCATTAGACATTATTATTATTAATGAAAGGAGACGTGGCGTGTTATCCAAGCATTAAAGGGTTAGTTCACCCAAAAATGAAAATTCTGTCAGTAATTACTCACCCTCATGTTGTTCCAACCATGTAAGTCTTTCGTTCATCTTCGGAACACAAATTAAGATATTTTTGATGAAATCTGACAGAATTTTGACTCCTCCATAGGCTTCCAGTGTGACCGAAACTCACCGGCCCAGAATAGTTATTAAAACATCGTTAAAATAGTCCAAGTAACTACAGTGGCACTACATTAAGTTTATCATGCGACGAGAATACTTTTTGTGCGCAAAAACAAACAAAAATAACGACTTTATTCCACTTTTCATTTCCTTCTCTCTGGGCCTCTTAGTGTTTTTGCGCTTCGCGTCTGTGTTGCACATCATCACGCAACACACACATGACCGGCGTCGGCCAATAGTGAGCCTACGTGGTGACGTGTAACACAGACGGGCTGCGCAAAAACACTACGCGAACCAACTAGAGGTCCAGAGAAGGAAATGAATAGTGGAATAAAGTCGTTATTTTTGTTTGTTTTTGCGCACAAAAAGTATTCTCGTCACTTGATATACTTAAGATTGAGCCACTGGAGTCACTTGGACTATATTAACGATCTCTTTAATAACTTTTCTGGGCCAGCAAGTTTCGGTCACATAGAAGCCTATGGAGGAGTGAAACATGGCTCAGATTTCATCAAAAATATCTTAATTTGTGTTCCGAAGATGAACGAAGGTCTTACGCGGTTGGAACAACATGAGGGTGAGTAATTACTGACAGAATTTTAATTTTTGGGTGAACTAACCCTTTAATGGCAGGGAAAGACCCTTATAATGCGAACGACACATGGAGTTTCTGGGTGTTTCGCCCTCATTTCTGCTCCGAGGTTTTGATTGTGGCATTTCTTTGAGATTTAGAATCCAGTATTCCTATAGTCTAATTATTATTATTTTTTAATGAATTTAATAAAGAACTCTGTCTCGTATTCTGTCCAAACGATCCATAGGCTATTTTGTGTCCATTCGTTTTTCCTTTTTTTAACCCGTAATTGAAAAACGAAAAATGAACGGTTGTTGTCTTTTTAAAACGCAAAGTGGAACACCAAAATTTTAATTTGAACTGGCTACACCAGCTGCTGCGCAAAAAAGTAAATATCGAAGAATTTTCAGATGTTTGTTTATGACTTTTTGCCCCTTTATTAAACATTTAAAATAGTCACAAATTAATATGGAAAACATGTCGATTTTACTGGTTTTCTAAGGCCAAATTAGAACCTGGAATTGATGTTTTTCCCGCAGTGCTGAATGAGAAGAGCCATTAATATTATTAATAAACTATTGTTTTGGCTAAAATCACATCTCCATCTCCGCTGTTAAGCAGATGCGCTTTTAGAGAGAAATGCACCTTTCGAATTACAAAATCAGAAGGTAAGCTTTCGATTCGAATTTGTTCGTTTTAAAGTGGACATTTCAAGCTTTAGCCTATATTTGTTTCAGTTCTCGCGCTCCAGTTTACGGAGATCATGAAAGTGCGTCTGATTGTTTTCTTTTACTTTACACAAGCACAACGTTTTATTTTGTTCTTGTGAGTTTACACAAATAAAAGTAGTTGAGAATAATGTATTATTATTTTCTGTATGACCAGAAATGATAGAGTATTTTTAAGTTGTTTCCACTGTTGATAGGAAAATGCAAGTGTTCGCGACCGCGCCTCCGTGCCATGCAGTGCGCGCTCCACACTCAGCTTTGTTCTTTTTTTGCATAAAAGCGTCCTCTAAATATAGCCTATTAAATGTTAAAATAAAATAATATAAAATAATTGTTAGGCCTATTTGCGTAGCTATACATGGACCTCAAACACACCGCGTCTTCTAAGTCAGGTGACTGTAAATGCGCAAAAACTGTTTCCATTGCAGTTTTGCGAAATATTCCTTTTTCGAATTGCCTGAAAAACCACCTCATGAGAGCGTAAAAACTTTTTTGCGATAAACGGGAGTTTTTGCGAAAATGACGTGTTTCCATTGAGCGTATTTTTATTTCGCAATTTCAATTTGCGCAATTTGAAGGGTAATGGAAACGCGGCTAGTGTCGACTCGGCTGCAAAGATGAAGTTGACGATCGCCATCTCCGTGTGAACGCGCCCATAGAGAGAAATGCACATAAATAGGCCTAATGGATTACATAATCAGAGAGTTTCTTTTTTCGTTTTGAATTATTTCGTTTAAAGACATTTCAAGCTTTGTGTATTTGATGTATTTCTCATGTCTGTGTGAGGCATACGCTGAGTTTCGTGAAGTTAGGATGAGATGCGCTCCAGTTCACGTGCAATGAAGTGACCGCGCGGGCGCCTCCATGAATGTCTGTTATATTTTTCTTCTTATTCATTAAATCCAGGCAATTGGTTGTTGAAAAACTGATTAAAATTAAGATACAATTTATACAAAACGAAATTCACTTTAAAGAAAGGCTTTCTACAAAACAAAACTTGATGAAGTGGTCAAAATCATGTCTGACCCGCTCCATATCTCATATTGCGCATCCTATATTACTCGTGCCGTTCACATTTTATAATCAACATAGATGGAAAAAAATAACATTATAATATTTTAACAAATATGAAACTAAATGCGCTTATTTAATGGATACAACAGTATAGTAGGCCTACATACTCTCTATTTGTACAAATTGCTGCACATTCATTTAATTCTGAATTTTGCACACACAAGTTGAAAGGCATTTGTTCAAAACAAGTTCACGGATAATTGTGCGTGCATTTATTAATCATTATGATACTAAAATCATAACAAAGTAGGCTATGCTATGTACAAAAAATCGGATATATGCCGCATCCTTCTCACCTTTTTTACCCCTGACCTGTTTTCATGCCTGGTCTGTTGTTTTGGGACACCTAACTGCAAAACATGCCTTTCTTACTTAGTACTTCTGTCTGGTTTCCAGTCCAAACATCTAAAAATTCTTAAATCAAGATGCATTTGCTAGATAAGTCAAATTAGATAAGATATTATGTCTTGTTTTCCAGGGGAATTAATCAAAATTAAGTGAGTTTTTGCTTAAAACAAGCAAAATGATCTGTCCATGGGGTAAGAAAAATAACCCTAATTCAAACAAAAACAAGATTACTTTTCTTACCCCATGGACAGATCAATATATATATATATAATCATATACATTTATATAATTTGACTTTTATGGCACTTCGTATATGAACACACAAAAGAATTGAGGGCATGATTTGAGAGGTTTAAGTGCTGGTAAAGAAGTCTCACTCCTGGTCTTCACGGTCAGAGATGACCAGCACAGGAGATGAACGGGAAACAGGCAAAGATACAGAGAATACAGAGAATCTTTTGTGTGTACAATCTAAACATCAGCAGTGTCTGTTCTCTTCCAGGGATAAGTACCGGTTCTACGCGTGTCTGCTGCGAGCGCGCTTCGACGAGAACAAGCATGAGAAGGACCTGGTGAAGGCCACGCTGATGCTGAAGGCCGGAGAAGAGGAGTTCTGGACCAGTCAGCACCCGCAGCCCTACCTGTTCCCCGACTCGCCCGGAGGCACGTCCTACGAGCGCTACGAGTGCTACAAGGTGGGGGACCGCGCTAACACTTCGCTACCAGCACTGCAGGGTTTGCTGTGTCTGAGGAATGTGTGCTGGTCTAATTACCAGTGGGAGACTAATGTCTCGAAAGTAGAGTACTTGATTTTTAGAAATCCTCGATCGCAGTTTACTTGTGTCGAGTAACCGGCAAAATACGGGAAGTGGCGCGCTCCATCGACGAGAGTCCATGAACCGCATTATTAGACTGCACAGTGTATTAAAACCATTTATACCATGGTCTGGGTGAATACTCGATTCTGATTGGCTGCAGGGTGTTCATTAAAGGGGAAAGGGCCGTTCACACCAAGGACGATAACTATAAAGATAACGATAAAGATATAATTCTAAAAATCGTTCTCCATATTAAAGAATAACAGAGTTCACACCACAACTATAACGATAAAGATATGAGGAACGATATCGTTGGGATCACTTTCAGAACGATTTTTTTCCAGCTGTCGAACGATAAAACACTGACAGCCAATCAGAATCCATTCTAATTTAAAGGTCTCGCGCATTTAAAATGGATCTGGATCATCCGGGCGTGCGCGTGCTTAGAATAAAAAGACCGTTATCGGTCGTTGGTGTGGACGCATATATAGTTATCTTTATCGTTATCGTGCTTGATGTGAACAACGGGCCTTAACTAAACCCCTGGTCAGAGCCTGACTCCACCCACTGGCAATATTTGAAAAATGCTAGAAAAGTGGGCAGACCCCAGCGGAGATAGAGGGGACGAACCGTGAGCGGGGGGGTGCACCTGAGACCCGCTGTCAGACTCTCTAAAATGGATAGTTTGCTCACAGGGTCGCGAGACGACGTAAAGTACATGCTTCTGATGAGTTTCAGTAGCGTGCGCTCTCTATAGGCATTTTTATATTTTGCTGCTATGTGAAAAAATCCAGCAAAATGCGCGGGCGCGTTTGTCGACCCCAGAGGATTAACTTTAGCCTAACCATAAATTGTGATTATTATATATATGATCACTCACATCAAGACGCCGCTGCGGTGGTGGAGTCCATGCAGGAGGAGCAGCGTTTGGCACTGCGTCGCTGTTCAGCGCGAGCTGTGTGGAGAAGCCCATGTCCACCTCTATTGCGTTGGAGAAGCAATTCCACGTAAAATACAGGTTTCACACTCACGGTCTTCCAGGCCACGCATGCAATCACTGGCGCCTAATTTCCAAGTCTTCTGGAAAGCTGTGCAGTTGCCACTAACACTACACCTACCACTGTACTAAATACAGATAAATCTACGCTAGCTCATCCAAGGGCGTGGTGAGCTGGAACCTGCCTACGTCACGCAGTACCGCAACATCCAATAGGAAAATCAACTGTAGTAGCCACCGTTCAACCTGAAGAGGGCAGCACTCCGACGTTTTTACACCATATATTGTAGAATTAAAACACTTTATACCCAAATGTCAAAAAAGTTACTCGAATCAATGACCAGCACTAATAAAGCCCCATTCTTACAGATCATTAACTAAAAAAAGTTGGTTTAGGGTTTAGTTACCCTTTAAAAAGTGTTATTACATGGCTTGGCTGAATTCCAATGTAGAATGCGGTCTGTTATTTCTTTATAACAGACCGCTGCGGAGTATAACAGACCGTTGCCATGAAAAACAGCGTGTTGCTATGGACGCGGAACGGACTATTTTCTTTGGCGGAAGCAATACAATCGTTGTTAAATCAATAAACTGCTTTTTAAATCAATAATTCGTGTCAAATTATTTATTTATTTTGTAGGTAGCCATGTAATAAGCGGGATAATGTATAGAGAGGCGGTCGTTATAGCGAATAACAAGCCCTTCAGGCTGTCAAGACCCCTCCGCTTCGCGTCGGGGTCTCGTTCAGCCTGTCGGGCTTGTTATTCGCTATAACAACCGCCTCTCTATACATTATCCCTTACATAATGTACACCTAGGAAAGGCGTCCCGTCAATTTGCCTGATGACAGTTCTACATGATTGCGCTGGCTCAAACTCACTGATCAACGGCTGCGGTCGGGTTGCTGTGGCCACGGTGCTTGGCAACGCCTGTATACGGGAGATATTAAATAGTGCGCTCGACTTAATAAATAAAAACCCTCATGATTTTTACTCTAAAACACATTAAAGTATTATTAATTGATTAAATATTTCTTTCTTTCGTAAGTGACCATGGTATAAGCGGGTTAATGCCCTTCGAGGTGTCCATTGTCAGGTATTAATGGACTTCAGCGGAGGACCTCCGCTGCGCGTTAATGGAATGGACCTCTGCTGCGCGTCAGACGGTTCACGCTAGGGCTGAACGATATGGACAAAATTTCATATCTCGATTTTCATGCCAGATATCTCGATATCGATACAATACGATATGACTACGTAAGTACTAAAAAAAACAATACATTAGAGTTTGTAAAATACACACTGATGTCTATGGAAGAGGTAATAATAATCCTTTCCATTATAATTCGACACGTTTTATTCATATCAGATACACATTGTGTAAGTAACTTCAATGTTTACTCTATTCTATTCCCAGTTCACCAGCCACTTACTTTTAAGTATTTCGGGAGAAGTGGATGAATTCACGTGTTGTAAACATAGAGGTTGTAAATCCAACAGATCCTATTCTCTGAACTGCGTCTGCGGCACAAACTAACACGGCGGCGCACATCGCGCATAACGTTACAGCTCAACTAACGCGATCGTTATAAAGGTGTTTAAACAACAATATACTTCCACTTGCATGTATTTGACAATCGGAATATCAGATATTCCATGCCATAGCTAACACATTTGTGAATATTCTGAATAAAAAAGGAAAAATGACATAAAAGCAGATCATCATTCATTCAGCGCTGTTGCTGCTGCGGTGTGTCACGTGACAAGCAATGACGCGTCACCATGGAAACGCCGCCCCCCCTCTCACAATATAGTTCCCTCGTCCCTGGTAGTGTGCGCGCGCTGGCTTTAGCGGTGCATTCAAGGGCACTCGTAAAACTGATGTTTGTTGTGACTGCCAGAGTTGTATGCAGGGCGAGCGCGGAGAGGGAAAATCTATATCGTCGATATCGTTGCTTTTTTCGATAGTAATATCTTGAAAGTTCATATCTCGATATAGATACGATAACGATATATCGTTCAGCCCTAGTTCACGCCTCGCCGTCGTCCATTAATACCTGTTATTACATGGCTTGGCTGAATTCCAATATAGAATGCGGTCTGTTATTTCTTTATAACAGACCGCTGCGAAGTATAACAGACCGTTGCCATGAAAAACAGCGCGTTGCTATGGACGCGGAACGGACTATTTTCTTTAGCGGAAGCAATACAATCGTTTTTAAATCAATAACCCCTTTTTAAATCAATAATTCGCGGCAAATTATTTATTTATTTTGTAGGTAGCCATGTAATAAGCGGGATAATGTATAGTGAGCCGGTTGTTATAGTGAATAACAAGCCCTTCAGGCTGATTCAAGATCCCTCCGCTTCGCGTCGGGATCCCGTTCAGCCTGTCGGGGTTGTTATTCACTATAACAACCGGCTCACTATACATTATCCCTTACGTAATATATGTCCTGCATGTGTAATATACGTGCGCTGTTATCATGTGCATTAGGGGTGTAAGAAAAAATCGATACACTTGAGTATCGCGATATTTTATTTTGCAATACTGTATCGATTTTCAAAAACGCAATATCGATTTTTTTTTTTTTTTTTTTGTTTACGTCCAAAAATATTCATGGTAAGACCGTAAGACAGTGGTTCACGTTTATGTTGTTTAAATCCCTACCACTAGATGCTGAGACGCACCACTAGTGTCCTCGCCAGGCTCGCCTATAACGGTGCGTGTCCACTGGACATTTTAGGATTGACAGCGGACCGGAGGAAGCGTTGAGAGCGACCGAGAGCGTCAAAAAGTTGGGCAGTTCCTTTATACAAATATCAAGCGAAAAAAGCAGTCGGCAGCCAATTGCTGTGAGGTTCGGGATGTGACCTCTGTCTTGAGAGTTTAAACATATGCAAATTGTGCCGGAGTTTTTGCTGGATTTAGTGCGTAAATCATTTGGTTTACAAATTAGACGTTATGCAGCTGTTATATAGCCTATATGTTAAATATTTCATTTTGGATGTGTTTATTGTGATTATATTGGCTGGTTTTATAAAAGTTTATACAACTGAAAGGATATCTTTGCTTGGTGCATTTGGAAACAAAGCTTGTCTATTTCTAAATGTAATCGCGTGCATCGTTCACACCAAACGCGCGAATAGAGCATCTGGCGCGAGTGATTTCAATGTTAAGCCAATGCACGCGTTTACGCGCGTCTGGAGGTCCTGCGGCACGAGGCGTTTAGTGCGGCGCGGTTCGCCTCATTCGCGCGTCCAGTTCTTTTAAAATCTTTTATCACATAAAACTTGATTTCAATATATGACACATTCATTTTGTTCACTTTCATCCACTTTCATTCATTTTCGTCCAGTTCACGTTGTTGTTTTGTATTGTGACAGGGGCTATGTACCTATTTTCTTTTATTATGGCCTACTTGAGCATATAAAAATTTGCTCACTAAGAACCTGTAAACCACAAGCCCAAACTGGCAGTTTGATTTTCTGTGTACTGAATTGTTTACCTAAAGTAAACTTCTTTGACTTTTATGCACATCATGTCTTTTTAAAAATATTTTTAATATATTTTACTTTAAAAAAATCCCAATATATCGCCTTATGCACAGTATCGAAATATATTGCAATATATTGAATCGTGACCCATGTATCGTGATACGTATCGTATCGCCAGATTCTTGCCAATACACAGCCCTAATGTGCATGTGTGTGTAGGCAACGTGTGTCTCAGAGCGGATGCGTTCACAGTAATGATGCACATGAACTGAACGTCCTACGCCGGCATCCATCTGCCGTGAATGCGCGTCGACCGTTGCCGGAAGCATGATATTTTCGTTTATAAAGGTTTAAATATGTATATTTTTATGACAAAACCGCACGGATTACCCTCAGAAGGCCTTCTTTTATCCCCCTGGATGGATGGATTACTTTTGTGAAGGAAGCATTAGGGCTGGACGATTTTGGCTAAAATCATAACTGCAATTAATCGAACAAGTTACCTCGATTATGATTATTGAACGATTATTTAAAAAAAAAATCCTCATGTCACTGGCAAGGCTTATACTGTAAATATGTTCACGGTTATTTTTTCTAATGAAAGAGTTAGGGATGTCCCGATACCACTTTTTCACTTCCGATGCCGCAGCTTTGGCTATTTGCCGATACCGATATCAATCCGATATCTTTATTTTATTCTTGAACTTATACTACTAATAATAAAATATATGGAAGCACTTTGCTCAATTGGCCACATAAAAACATCTCACTCAAATGGAGAACCAATACTTCTCCAGTATATAGTCCACAACAACAGCTGATAATGAAAGACTGCCACCCTTTATTCAAGATATGAGATATGTTTGGTAATTGTTCCTGAATGAATTTAAAATTAATTTGCTATATTTCAGATCAATATATTTGTTTCCTTAAAATTTTAATTAACTTTAACTTTATTCTCATCTGAATTATAAATAATTTATTTCTGTATAAAATAATACTACCATTAAAAACACATTTGATTTTCTTTTTTAATCAATGTAGAATGTGTAACTTAAAAATAAAGATTAGTGCTCTGTTTTAGGACAAGAAATGAAAACCAATGCAATATGATGAATGTCCAAAAGATGAGATCATTTTTGCTTTTTGATAATTAGATTTTTTTTTACACAGTGTGTGTGATTTTGGTTGGGTGACAGTTGTAGGTTACAGTTTGACGAGTTAACAGTTTGACAAAAGCACAATTTTGTGTTTTACACAAATATAAGTAGGCTAAACACTTTGCAGTTTTAATGTTGTCCTGTATGAACAAATTGACGTTGATGTTATAATGACGAATGATGTTTTTATGTTTCCACTGTTCGATCGCGCCCGTGCCTCTCTCTCTCTCTGACGCACACACACACACACACACACATTCCAGCATTGCAATCTTGACATCGCAGCCTGTTTATTATGCTGCGTTCACAACAAACGAGAATAGAGCGTCAAAGTTCTACGCTTAAACATTTTGAATCCATTCGCGTGTCCAAAGCGAGCGTTTGAAGCGAAATAGACGCGTGTTCAGAGCTAAGGCGTGGCTACAGATTAGGTGTCCCTAAAGAACCGGCACATATGTCTATGCGCGTATCTTAACAGTAGTTCCGCATTACATTAATTAATGTGCACACATTTTTATGCCGTGTATTCTCCATGTAAATTCATGCACCGAACCGTGGCGCCCGTGCCGTTTCTGTTCAATACGAATAAATGTACCGTTCCACCCCTAATAGGTATCGGATCATATTTTTTTTATTGAAGCCAAAATGTGTCCAAATGACGCACACTGCGTGTTTCTTTGGTACAAGCGGCTCTGGCTGTTGCTGAGTTGACACTGTGTTTGAGCAAAGAGTAGGTTTGAGTTCTCCTCCATGTTGCTTCAGTGTCGCAGACTGGAAGGGGCAGAGTCACGTGACTACACACGCGGTAATATGTTTTAAGGGGAAAGTACATTAACACACAGTGGGCAGAAATATTAATAGGATTAAAAAACGGAAATAACCGACTTGGTAAAATTACGTCGGTTATAGGCTCTGAATTTCGGTTTCGATTACTTTTCGATTAATCATCCAACCCTAGGATGCATGCACATTTTGGGACTTGAAGGAGGTGGACCCCATAGCTTCACACTATAACCACTGAAAGATCTAAGACATTTTCTAAAATAACTGAAAATGTGTTCGTCTGAAAAATGATTGACATATGCATCTCGAACGGCTTGAGGGTGAGTAAATCATGGGTTAAATATCATTTTTGGCCGAACTATCCCTTAGTGGACATTTGAATTAAATGTCTTTTGTCCAATATTAAACAAGGATTAGATCTGCTGTAGTGTAATAACACCACGCCGCTATATATATTTTTTTCTTTTTTTTTTACATAAGTTAAGATTATATTATTTTAACAGTATTGTTCTATATAACCTTATGATTACTTGCTTTTGATCCTTTATTTGAACTAATTATTATTGCCTCGTTGTTATATGCATTTTAAGTTATTGTAAAGGCGTAGGTCTATTTTTATTACCACAAAAAAAGTATCAGTTTACTCGATTAATCATCAAAATAATAATTTGCCCTTTTTTCTCCCTCCAAAAAATATTGGAATCGGAAACAAGAATCGATAAGAACCGGATACGATAAGCAGAATCGGAATCGCTAAAAATGAAACGATACCCAACCCTAATGCTCACTATAACGGCTAATATTACCCACAACCCACTGCGCTTTGGAGGAGGAACTACAAACACCAGTAAAAAGTGTTAAAAAACTACAAAACATGGCGGATATGTGCGACCGACGGTGAGAGGTTTAGATGAGGGTTTGAGTGACTAATGTTTATGCGTGTTATATTTCATCTGCAATAACAATGTGGACTTTTATAAAGATCCGTTAGACCATTAACTTTAAATGCATCATTCTGCATTAATCTGAGGAGAGTCTCCGCATGAAAGACCCGCGACTGCAGATCGACGAGCTTCTGCATTTCTCTCCGATGACTGACGTGCCAGGTTGTGTGTCCGGATGCGACAGAGAGCAGCTGTTAAAGACTCAGTTGTATGATGTGATAGTATGTCCCAAAGCTTGTCTTCTCTTCTACTACACACTCAAAAGTATCTACTTTTTCTTCACAAAAAGAGTTCATGCTTGTAGGGCGAAGTATAGGTAGGCAAACTGAGACGCAGCAAGAGAGTAAATCATAGATGTAGAACCTTCTTAACCTGTTAAGCTGCAACCCCACTTTTGAAAAATCCCCAGAAATGACATACCCAAACTGAAACAGATACAGTTCATGAACCCTTTGTACTAAAAGCACAAGTATGATCTCATTTGAAAGCTGACACCTGGCAGTTTATTGTAAATGTAGAATTAATTATTGTCATAATGAAAAAAATTGTTATAAATAGCTTTAAAGTTTTGTAAAGTTATTAGAAATTTATTTTTATGAAACATCTTCATGAAAATAAAATTGAAGTTGACCCTGTAGCAATCTAGAAATGCACTACAGCTAAAGCCACATGTCTAAACATTTTATGTTTAAAATCTGAAGATGATAAGTCTAAAACTCTGTATTTAGTTAATTTTTTTCAAGATAGAAGCACCTAGAGCTAGCTAGCATGTTAGCTTAGCACACCATCAATACATGACAATTTATGAGATTAAAACCATGTTTGTGCTCCAAACTTACTTTAAAACGCAAGTGAAGTGTTTTAAATAATCTTCTGTGATCTAATTTGACATCAGATTAAAAAAATCAGACAGAAAATATACTATTTGATCATATTCTGCACAATGATGGTCTATAGATTAGCATTACATTATAAATATAATCTATTATTATGAAAATACCTGGCATGGCTTGAAAAACACAGGTAACTCAAATATCATTGCAATCATGTTTATTGTCTTCAAAACATCTGTATCTGCATGTTACAGCGATCTCTTGTTAGCTTTGTGTGTATCAGTGACGTCCTGGAATGTCACATGATTATGGCTCTTCTTCATGTTCCATATATGGGTTATTATTGTGCATATAGCGCCCTCAGGCTATTGGTATGAATTGAAAATACAGTAAATGAGAGTGCCAAACGCTCATAAAGATTACATCGACGCATTTGGGTATAAATTCAATAAATATTATTCCTGTCAATAGAAATCTGATGTAAACCTATGAGAATATATCAATATTTCTCCAAATCTGCACATTTTTGAGCTAAAAGCCCTGAGGGACGTTGTTTTGTGTATCGCTGTCATGACGACGGCACGGGAGTTTTTTATGAATGAAAGCGGCTGACGCGCATAATTCATATTAAAGGTATCGACTCATTTTTTCATTTCATAACTCCTGACACAAATTAAGAAATAACTGTCGCTATAAGTTTCTCAGAATACAATAGTGGTCAAATACTGAAACTTGAGTCTTATATCTTTTTAATGATGTATAGTTTGTCAAGGTATAACATTAAATCTGATAGTAAATTTGAACTAAATAATAAAAAAAACGCACGGGCGCACTAGCAACGGTTAACAGGTTAAAGGGCCTTATTATGTTCATTTACAGGTTTATGATTATGTTTATGGGGTCTACTAGAATAGATGAGATGTATTAGGGCTGTAGCTATCGATTATTTTAGTAATCGAGTATTCTATGGATTATTCCATCGATTAATCGAGTAATCGGATAAATGGTGGTAATAAAATAGATCCAAGTGAACAACAGCCTTTAAAAATGACTTCAATACAAATAGGTAACACTTTACAATATGGTTCATTAGTTAACTACCTTCCACAGCATTTATTAGTCTTAGTTAATATTAATTTCAACATTTACTGATACATTACTAAAATCAAAGGTTGTATGTTAACATTAATGTACTGTGAACTAACATGAACAAAAAATTAAACTAACATTAACAAAGATTAATAAATACAGTTAAAAATGTATTGTTTATTGTTAGTTCATGTTGGTTGTTCAAATAAAGTATCAAAGTAATCATATGGGTTTTATTAAACAACCCTGTTAAAATACTTAATGTAAAATAAATTATATAAACTAATATAAATATAACTTATGTACATTACGTTAAAAAAAATTCCGCAGAGAGTGCCAACGGCCTATGGTTACACGAAGGCATGATCAAATCCTTGTTTAATATTGACCAAACTAAATTTAATTCAAATGTAAACTCAAATTCAAGTGTCCTAAAAAATAGGCTGAAAAAAATGGGGGGGTTGTCTTATATTCGCGATATAGACAAAATCACGGGGGAGAGAGAGAGAGAGAGAGAGAGAGAGAGAGAGAGAGAGAGAGAGAGAGAGAGAGAGATCGTCTTATATTCAGGGTCGTCTTATAGTAGGGTATATACGGTATTCTCCTGTGTTGGCGTAGATTTACAAATTAGTTGCGTTATGAATCTTGTGAAACTGCGCACACTGCGTGCAGATGAACATTATAAGCCACACAAACTCACAGCATGCAAAGATGGAGTTTGAGAAACCCGAGACACTGACACGCATATAAATGATGACAGTGCAACTATGAAACGCGCGCCAGAAGTTTTGCGTTCCCTAATGCACATTATTGGAAACCTAAACAAAAGCACATGCAGAGACCGAGTATGTGTGGAGCAGCGTTTACTGTGAACGGAGCTGAGGTACTTTTAACACAATCTGCACGCATGTAAATAATTAAAGCGTCGTGCTTCTCTGTGAAAAAAAAATATATATATATATATATTTCGCATATTTTTAACTAAATCACAGCCTTTGTGATTTCATGATAGTACTATGCTATAGTATGATTGTAAATGGTTTTAAATAGATCGCGTATAGATCGCGTAGCTTAGAAAACGGTGTAATAATGCGGTTCATATGTATTCTCTGTGGAAAGCGCCACTTCCGGTATTTTGCCGGTTACTCGACACAGGTAAATTGCAATCGAGGATTTTTTAAAATCGAGTACTCGACTTTAATCGAGGAATCGTTCCAGCCCTAAGACGTATTAAAGCTCTGTTCCCGGGTTTGGCATCTTCAGTGTGTGGGCATGAAGTGGACCCGATCTGCTGAGCGTGGGTCTGGTGGAGCTGATGAACTCTGTCATTGATTCCCTGTTCTCCTCCAGGTCCCTGAGTGGTGTCTGGATCACTGGCACCCGTCGGAGAAAGCCATGTATCCGGATTACTTTGCTAAGAGGGAGCAGTGGAAGAAGCTTCGGGCTCAGAGCTGGGATCGAGAGGTGCTTCTCCTTGCACACATCACCACACCACATGCTTTACACCCTCGCCACCTCATCACTAACCTCTATGTGTCCTTAAAGGGTACATAACATGCACAGTTTCACCTAAGCTCATGTTAATCTTGAGTACCTATTGAGTAGTAGTGCATCTTTAATATCTTCAAAAAGTGTTTAGTTTTATTATATTTATAAAAGGAAAATACAGCTTTCCGATTCTCTCCGGGAAAAGCCGAGCTCCTGGAGGCGGAGCTATAGAGTCAAGCGGTAGCGCTGATTTCCAGCAAAAGACAGAAATCTGATCCAGTTGTACTTACATGAATGGGGTCTTTTATCACTGGGACCGCTCCACGTTTTAATAGCAAACGATTTGCAAATCCAGCGTCGACCTGGGCCTTGTTAATAAAACATTCGTCACTGAAATGGCCAGAACACACAACCGCACTTCCTACACTCCGTTGCTGCCCCGGAAAAACAAACTGCATCCACTGTTCCTGTAACACTGGGTTCTTTGGAAAGCTGAACACGGTAAGCTTTCCCTCACATCCAAATACACACTTTTTTGGAGACATTCTTGAACAAATCCTATGCAGCGCTGCCGATGATTTCCTGTTGTAGCGCGTTGATGAGCGCGGTCTCGCTCTCCTCTGGGCGACGTGTGCGTGGGCGTGCTTTTCCGAGAGAAATGCTCATATAAGGAGTTCCACTCTGATCTACGTCATTAGATCCACGTTCGGAAAAAAACAGCCGAAACTTGTACCAACCCGGAAGTAAGATTTTCGGCACAGAAATTCTCCGTTATTCGTCTAAAATATATTTTTTAAACTTTGCCCATGTTTAGCATGAGAATCCATCTCTTTAACACTGTAAACAACTCTGAATACATGAAACACCATTGTACCCCCCCTTTAAAGTCAACATATAAGAATTTAAAAAAATATATTTTTTTGTGGAATATTGCAGTTAGTATAAATGATTTATCCATTCACAACATTATTTTTAAAGCAATCCCTCATAAGCAACAGACAAAACCAACACGACACGGACTTTGTTTACATGCACGTTCTTAAAGGGACAGGTCACCCACAAATGAAACGCCTGTCATCATTTACATCCAGTTGTTCCAACCCTGTTCGAGTTTCTTCTGCTGAACACAGAAGATGAGATTTTGAAGAATGTTGGTAATCAAGCAGTGGATGAGCCCCATTTACTTCTTTAGTACTACATTTCCCAACATGCACTTGTCCAAGGCTCATTTAGTGTAGTTTAAAAATAAAATTAAAAATAAAATCTAAAAATAGTTTATGAAATAAAGAAACTCAAGTTACGGTGTCTGTGAACACTGTCGTCTCCCTCCACATGTGCGCATCCTGAACCCCCACCAGGTGGTGCCCTTTATTAAAAAATAATATCTGAAAATATATTGGCAAAATGTATTTTTGATCTCTACATGCAAACCTTAAATCCAGCAACACAAGTTAACCGGGTTCACAAGACCGTCTGAACTGTCGGCTTAAGAATAGTGGTTGACTGATGTCTTTAATTTATTTTAATTTATTTTTTATGGTTATTGCAATATATTTATAATTAAAAAAGGTTTTAAAACTGTCTTTATTGATTTTTGGGGGGAAAAAGTAAACAGGAGGAAAAAAACAAGAAAAAAAAACCTACGGACAGCTGTACTATATAGTTGTGATCAGAATTATTTGCGCACTGGTAAATATGATCAAAGATGGCTGTAAGAAATGCATTGCATTGTTTCTTTCATTCAAAAAAATTGCAAAAATCGAGCCTTTGGGGGGGGAATCACATTATGAAATAAATGTTTTTCTCCAAAACACGCTGGCCACAATTATTCATACCCTTTTATTAAATACCTTTTGTAACCTCCTTTTGCCAAGATAACAGCTCTGAGTCTTCTTCTATAATGCCTGATGAGTTTGGAGAACAGCTGACCAGAGATCAGAGATCATTCCTTCATACAGAATCTCTCCAGATCCTTCAGATTCCCAGATCCATGTTGCTGGTGCTTCTCCTCAGTTCACTCTACTCATCAGGTCAGGGGACTGGGACGGTCATGGCAGAAGCTTCATTTTGTGCTCAGTGACCCATTTTTGTGTTGATTTTGATGTTTGTTTTGCATCGTTGTCCTGATGGATGATCCAACCACGGCCCATTATAAGATCTCTAGCAGAGGCAGACAGGTTTAGATTTGGTTTTATCTGTTGGTATTTGCTAGAATCCATAATACCATGTATCTGAACAAGATGTCCAGGACCTCCAGCAAACATTAAAGAAGACTCTCACAACGTTAAAGATCCAGCATAATATTTAACCGTAGGCATGGGGTACTCTTCATCCCTGTTTGCTCCAAACACATCTGGTGGGTCTGTTACCAAAAGCTCTTTTTGGTTTCATCTGACAGTAGAAGCTGGTCCCTTCTGAAGATCCAGTCGTGTCTGACCACTGAATATGCTGGAGTTTATTTTTGGAGGAGCAAGGAGGATTTTTTTTTTTTATCCAACGTTATCGTGAGATGCGGAGCGGAGCACAAGAGAACAACAGAGGCTGAAGAAGCTGCTCGCTTAAAAGATCTTGCTTACCTCTCAATCGGCCAATTTCAAAACGGTTTTCACAGGATGAATTTTGAGTTTGTAAGCTATCGAATGATACCTAATCTATGATGATTACTAAAATATGTGATATGACAAAAAGGCAATAAAAAAAGCGCCAATCCAACTAGCAGGACGTGACAGTTAATTAAACCTGTTTTTCTCAAAATTCTGTTCCTGAAAATAGCGATCAGCAGACTTCAGATAACTATAACTTTTGTTACAGACAAACGATGAAAGAATTAAAAACAGATTTGGGAAGGGCTTGAAACCAGTTTTAATATGGTATCAAAACCTGAAATAGGTCATATTTCACCATGTGGTGGGATTTCCCAGATCGCATAACAAATATGTGAATTTTTCCAAAGCCAAACATAAGACAATTCCCATAACCATTGTTTAAAAATAGGGCTTTCTGTGTTTTTCCAATTGCGAGAGACTACAAGTTTCCCCCCAGAATCCCCCCAGTGACCCCAGTTATGCTGAATCCCCCAGTAACCCCAGTAATGCTGAATCCCCCAGTAACCCCAGTAATGCTGAATTCCCTCCAGTAACCCCAGTAATGCTGAATCCCCCAGTAATGCTGAATCCCCCAGTGACCCCAGTAATGCTGAATCCCCCAGTGACCCCAGTAATGCTGAATTCCCCCCAGTGACCCCAGTAATGCTGAATCCCCCCAGTGACCCCAGTAATGCTGAATCTCCCAGTGACCCCAGTAATGCTGAATCTCCCAGTGACCCCAGTAATGCTGAATCCCCCAGTGACCCCAGTAATGCTGAATCCCCCCAGTGACCCCAGTAATGCTGAATCTCCCAGTGACCCCAGTAATGCTGAATCCCCCAGTGACCCCAGTAATGCTGAATCCCCCCAGTGACCCCAGTAATGCTGAATCCCCCCAGTGACCCCACTAATGCTGAATCCCCCAGTGACCCTAGTAATGCTGAATCCCCCCAGTGACCCCACTAATGCTGAATCCCCCCAGTGACCCCAGTAATGCTGAATCCCCCCAGTGACCCCACTAATGCTGAATCACCCCAGTGACCCCAGTAATGCTGAATCTCCCCACTGACCTCAGTAATGCTGAATCCCCCCAGTGACCCCAGTAATGCTGAATCTCCCCACTGACCTCAGTAATGCTGAATCCCCCCAGTGACCCCAGTAATGCTGAATCCCCCCAGTGACCCCAGTAATGCTGAATCCCCCCAGTGACCCCAGTAATGCTGAACCCCACCAGTGACCCCAGTAATGCTGAAACAGCTTTATAAAGCTCTGAATCAACTCAACAAAATGATTCAGTGTTTCGAATGGTTGTAATCGCCACACGCTGGCGACTCCTGCTGGTCAGAACAGGGAATGCAGTAATCCAGGCCAAACATGCACTAAAACAGCTTTTACAAACACATTCAAATGTTATATTGAAAGTATAATCCATCAGATGCAGTGAACTAAACATCTAATAAGATTAAATATCAGGTGTCTGTATAATATCTGTTCTTTTATTAGTTTCAGTGCTTGTTGTTTCAGTTTCAGTGACCCCAGTAATGCTGAATCCCCCCAGTGACCCCAGTAATGCTGAATCCCCCCAGTGACCCCAGTGATGCTGAATCCCCCAGTGACCCCAGTGATGCTGAATCCCCCCAGTGACCCCAGTAATGCTGAATCCCCCCAGTGACCCCAGTAATGCTGAATCCCCCCAGTGACCCCAGTAATGCTGAATCCCCCCAGTGACCCCAGTAATGCTGAATCCCCCAGTGACCCCAGTAATGCTGAATCCCCCCAGTGACCCCAGTAATGCTGAATCCCCCCAGTGACCCCACTAATGCTGAATCCCCCCAGTGACCCCACTAATGCTGAATCCCCCCAGTGACCCCAGTAATGCTGAATCCCCTAGTGACCCCAGTAATGCTGAATCCCCCCACTGACCTCAGTGATGCTGAATCCCCCCAGTGACCCCAGTAATGCTGAATCCCCCAGTGACCCCAGTAATGCTGAATCCCCCCAGTGACCCCAGTAATGCTGAACCCCACCAGTGACCCCAGTAATGCTGAAACAGCTTTATAAAGCTCTGAATCAACTCAACAAAATGATTCAGTGTTTCGAATGGTTGTAATCGCCACACGCTGGCGACTCCTGCTGGTCAGAACAGGGAATGCAGTAACTCAGGCCAAACATGCACTAAAACAGCTTTTACAAACACATTCAAATGTTATATTGAAAGTATTATCCATCAGATGCAGTGAACTAAACATCTAATAAGATTAAATATCAGGTGTCTGTATAATATCTGTTCTTTTATTAGTTTCAGTGCTTGTTGTTTCAGTTTCAGTGACCCCAGTAATGCTGAATCCCCCCACTGACCTCAGTAATGCTGAATCCCCCCAGTGACCCCAGTAATGCTGAATCCCCCCAGTGACCCCAGTAATGCTGAATCCCCCAGTGACCCCAGTAATGCTGAATCCCCCCAGTGACCCCAGTAATGCTGGATCCTCTTGTTCTGCAGGTCCAGCAGCTCCAGGCTGAAACCCCTGCCGAGGGCCCCAAGTCTGAGGCTCTTCCTCCGGCCCGCAGGGAAGGGGATCTTCCTCCACTCTGGTGGCAGTTCGTCACTCGACCCCGAGAGCGGCCCATGTGAGGAGGACCTGTGGAAAACACCTCTATCTGCTCAATCCTTATCAATCTAATAAAGTATTATGTCAATCAGTTCCCTTGCATTCATTTGATTTCAGCTGTTTTCATCTAGAGATCCTTTACACATCATCACCTCATGGCACAAGCTGATTGGCCTCTGCTGATCCTGCAGCCAATCAGATCGCTTCAGTGTTTACTGTTGGCTAGTCCTGCAGCACTTCAGTCTTTTATTAATCCAAATCACTAAACAATCTTCTATTGTCTGCATTTATCAATTAGCCTTTCGCCGAGCCCTGCCCAACTTAGTTACTGTTGTGTCCGACAAACAAATACCCAAGCACGACCAGCGCGACAGATTGCCATGACGGGAAGAGGTATACCCGTGCGTGTCAGTGACCTTTTTTGGAGCAACACCTCTGCGATATCCTCCAGATCGAGGCAGAAGGGGTTATGTGCAGTGGAGGGAAATATTCAAAATATAAAAATACGCAATGAAGGAGACACGACTATCTACGTCTCTATCGAGGCTAATGCTTACCGGTGTTCATAAACATTGTATGATATGACAAAGAACAAGGAAACAAGTGTTTAAAAGCATTGAAAGACACTCACTGTTGTGTTTTTTTTGTGTGAAAGAAAAAACTGTCTCTGAAAATAGGTGCTGTCAGCAATAATTTCTAATGTGTTTTTACATAAGTTATATTCTTGATACTGTAGTTTATTTTATCAATCACAGTATATCATTAATCAAGCTTAATTTGACTACAATTAGGCAGGGTGAACTGAAAGCTTTTACAATCTTTTAGCTATATCAATGACAAAAGTATATGGTGAATTTTCTTCCAAAAATTGTTTTCTTTCTCAAATTCATGCTTCAAGTTGACAAAGCACAATAAACGAAATCACACAATAACTGTTTAACCAGACATAGCCTTAATTTGCATCTAAATAACTTTCATTGATTGTCTTTCATAATGCACTTACCATAATATTTATTAGGGGGGCAACGGATCATAAAACTCAGACAATATTATGTTTTTTGAGTTACAGATAGGATAATTTTTCAGATCAGAAAAAACAAAACAAAAAATCTTTAATTAAGTAGCCATCGATACCACAGCCAGCAGACGTATTTATGCTTTGTAATGTTCGACACATTTAACTGGGAGTGGGGCCGTCCACACGGTCTTATCTATTGTAGGCACCGCTCACGTTGTGTTTTCGGCTTTGGGAACGGAAAGAACACAACTCCTCCAGACAATCTCTCGGGGTATCTAGTGTCCGATTTACAAACGCCATGGGCGCACCGCTTCACCATCTTGCTTGGAGTCCATGTTTGTCGGACCTGCTCACATTGTAACGGTTGCTATGATGTGTGATTGGACAATGGCCTTTTGGGGGAGGGGCCGGCGAGAGGTCAATTCATAAATGCAAATATATTAGGGCGGTCAACATTAAAATTAATTACTTTAATTAATTAATTTTGTGATTACGTTTTTTCTCGACTGCTAACACACTATAGCTGTGTCCCAATGTGAAGGCTGCATCCTCCGAAGGCCGTATTCGAAGGCCGGTTGCGTCATCGCGCCGCAACGAAGGCTACCCTGATTCAAAAGCAAAGCCAAATGCGCCCTTCGTTTCCCCGTGAAAAGAAGGATACATAAATGGACACTTAGCGGCCTATCTCATAATAGCGCCCCTCCGTGGTGGTTTGGGGTAAGACACAATAAGGAGGTCCCCACTGGGATAGAAAAACCAGACAAATATTCACCTTTCTAAAATTAAGAATTTCTGATAAAAAAGTTTATTTTGGGGATTTTAAAAATGGTGGTTTTTAACCCTTAATTGGAAAATCGATCCTCATGCACTTAAAGCAGTGCTTTCCAGTATGAGAGAAGTTAGATTCCCAACAGGTGTAAACAGAGGTTTATGTGAGGAAACATTTCATCTTAAAGTGCAGAGAACATACAAATGAAAGTGGATCGATTGATTTCTTATCCTGGAGCTGAGAACATTAATATTACAGCCGTCATCTGTCATTCCCACTGATATAACGGCTGGTGTTTTAAAACTGAAGCTCAGCAAACATCAATCCTCAGAATGTCCTGTTGTGTACTTTTGTGATGTTCACAGTGATGGAAGTCGACTAGTGATGGGAGAAACAGCTTTATAAAGCTCTGAATCAACTCAACAAAATGATTCAGTGTTTCGAATGGTTGTAATCGCCACACGCTGGCGACTCCTGCTGGTCTGAACAGGGAATGCAGTAACTCAGGCCAAACATGCACTAAAACAGCTTTTACAAACACATGCAAATGTTATATTGAAAGTATAATCCATCAGATGCAGTGAACTAAACATCTAATAAGATTAAATATCAGGTGTCTGTATAATATTTGTTCTTTTATTAGTTTCAGTGCTTGTTGTGTTTCGGAGCTTCACTAGGAAACAGAGTTATTAGCAAAAACGTAATGTTGCTTATTATAGCGCCACCATGTGGCCGAATCTCACAAGATTTGATACACAGCCTCATTTTGACACGTATATGTTAATTATCATAAGAGTCAGACATTATAAATTAACCTTATTAGCTGCTGTGATTTGATTGGCTGCTGACGGCCATGTTTGTTGAATTGTGTGGGTGATATTTGAAGAGTGTGTTATCGTGTGACCCAGAGAAGATGAATATCAGGATTCGTTGGGTTTGATCGAGACGTTCAGCAGATACAGATCAACACATACAAATTATCATTTAATATCTTCACAGTGTTTTGATGTGTCAGGGTTTTTTTGACGACTTTTTGTCCTGAGTTTCGAGTGAATTGGATCAAACGGTCGAGGAGAAGTTTCTTTTATTCCTACGCTTGAGATCTTAATGACTTACAGTCTCTGACACCCAGACATGTTTAGAGCAGGAAAATAATAACTGATAAAACACTGCAAATATAATAATGTTGCAGCGGCTTTAGTGCTTGAACACATTAAATACACCTGGATTAAAATACGTTTAACAAATCCCACTTTTACATGATTTATAAATGATTGATGTGAATCTACTGTGAAACTAAATGAAGCTGATCTTCATCAACACAAACAGAGCTTGAGAAAAGCACAGACACACACCGTCACTCACACTGATGACTATATGAGGAAGACACACACCATCACACACACTGATGTCAATATGAGGAAGACACACACCGTCACACACACTGATGTCAACATGAGGAAGACACACCGTCACACACACACTGATGACTTTATGAGGAAGACACACACCATCACACACACTGATGTCAATATGAGGAAGACACACACCGTCACATACACTGATGTCAATATGAGGAAGACACACACCGTCACATACACTGATGTCAATATGAGGAAGACACACACCGTCACACACACTGATGTCTATATGAGGAAGACACACACCATCACACACACTGATGTCAATATGAGGAAGACACACACCGTCACACACACTGATGACTATATGAGGAAGACACACACCGTCACACACACTGATGACTATATGAGGAAGATACACACCGTCACACACACTGATGTCTATATGAGGAAGACACACACCGTCACACACACTGATGACTTTATGAGGAAGACACACCGTCACACACACTGATGTCAACATGAGGAAGACACACCGTCACACACACACTGATGACTTTATGAGGAAGACACACACCATCACACACACTGATGTCAATATGAGGAAGACACACACCGTCACATACACTGATGTCAATATGAGGAAGACACACACCGTCACACACACTGATGTCTATATGAGGAAGACACACACCATCACACACACTGATGTCAATATGAGGAAGACACACACCGTCACACACACTGATGTCTATATGAGGAAGACACACACCGTCACACACACTGATGACTATATGAGGAAGATACACACCGTCACACACACTGATGACTATATGAGGAAGATACACACCGTCACACACACTGATGTCAATATGAGGAAGACACACACCGTCACACACACTGATGACTATATGAGGAAGACACACACCGTCACACACACTGATGACTACATGAGGAAGACACACACCGTCACACACACTGATGTCTATATGAGGAAGACACGCCGTCACACACACTGATGACTATATGAGGAAGACACACACCGTCACACACACTGATGACTATATGAGGAAGATACACACCGTCACACACACTGATGTCTATATGAGGAAGACACACACCGTCACACACACTGATGACTTTATGAGGAAGACACACCGTCACACACACTGATGTCAACATGAGGAAGACACACCGTCACACACACACTGATGACTTTATGAGGAAGACACACACCATCACACACACTGATGTCAATATGAGGAAGACACACACCGTCACATACACTGATGTCAATATGAGGAAGACACACACCGTCACACACACTGATGTCTATATGAGGAAGACACACACCATCACACACACTGATGTCAATATGAGGAAGACACACACCGTCACACACACTGATGTCTATATGAGGAAGACACACACCGTCACACACACTGATGACTATATGAGGAAGATACACACCGTCACACACACTGATGACTATATGAGGAAGATACACACCGTCACACACACTGATGTCAATATGAGGAAGACACACACCGTCACACACACTGATGACTATATGAGGAAGACACACACCGTCACACACACTGATGACTACATGAGGAAGACACACACCGTCACACACACTGATGTCTATATGAGGAAGACACGCCGTCACACACACTGATGACTATATGAGGAAGACACACACCGTCACACACACTGATGACTATATGAGGAAGACACACACCGTCACACACACACTGATGTCTATATGAGGAAGACACACACCGTCACACACACTGATGACTATATGAGGAAGACACACACCGTCACACACACTGATGACTATATGAGGAAGATACACACCGTCACACACACTGATGTCTATATGAGGAAGACACACACCGTCACACACACTGATGACTATATGAGGAAGACACACACCATCACACACACTGATGTCAATATGAGGAAGACACACACCGTCACACACACTGATGTCTATATGAGGAAGACACACACCGTCACACACACTGATGTCTATATGAGGAAGACACACACCGTCACACACACTGATGTCAATATGAGGAAGACACACACCGTCACACACACTGATGACTATATGAGGAAGACACACACCGTCACACACACTGATGACTATATGAGGAAGACCCACACCATCACACACACTGATGTCTATATGAGGAAGACACACACCATCACACACACTGATGTCTATATGAGGAAGACACACACCGTCACACACACTGATGACTATATGAGGAAGACACACACCGTCACACACACTGATGTCTATATGAGGAAGACACACGCCGTCACACACACTGATGTCTATATGAGGAAGACACACACCGTCACACACACTGATGTCTATATGAGGAAGACACACACCGTCACACACACACTGATGTCTATATGAGGAAGACACACACCGTCACACACACTGATGACTACATGAGGAAGACACACACCGTCACACACACACTGATGTCTATATGAGGAAGACACACACCGTCACACACACTGATGACTATATGAGGAAGACACACACCGTCACACACACTGATGTCTATATGAGGAAGACACACACCGTCACACACACTGATGACTATATGAGGAAGACACACACCGTCACACACACTGATGACTATATGAGGAAGACACACACCGTCACACACACTGATGTCTATATGAGGAAGACACACGCCGTCACACACACTGATGTCTATATGAGGAAGACACACACCGTCACACACACTGATGTCTATATGAGGAAGACACACACCGTCACACACACTGATGTCTATATGAGGAAGACACACCGTCACACACACACTGATGACTATATGAGGAAGACACACACCGTCACACACACACTGATGTCTATATGAGGAAGACACACGCCGTCACACACACACTGATGTCTATATGAGGAAGACACACACCGTCACACACACTGATGTCTATATGAGGAAGACACACACCGTCACACACACTGATGTCTATATGAGGAAGACACACACCGTCACACACACTGATGACTATATGAGGAAGACACACACCGTCACACACACTGATGTCTATATGAGGAAGACACACACCGTCACACACACTGATGTCTATATGAGGAAGACACACACCGTCACACACACTGATGACTATATGAGGAAGACACACACCATCACACACACTGATGTCTATATGAGGAAGACACACACCGTCACACACACTGATGTCTATATGAGGAAGACACACACCGTCACACACACTGATGACTATATGAGGAAGACACACACCGTCACACACACACTGATGACTATATGAGGAAGACACACACCGTCACACACACTGATGTCAATATGAGGAAGACACACACCGTCACACACACTGATGACTATATGAGGAAGACACACACCGTCACACACACTGATGTCTATATGAGGAAGACACACACCGTCACACACACTGATGTCAATATGAGGAAGACACACACCGTCACACACACTGATGACTATATGAGGAAGACACACACCGTCACACACACTGATGACTATATGAGGAAGACCCACACCATCACACACACTGATGTCTATATGAGGAAGACACACGCCGTCACACACACTGATGTCTATATGAGGAAGACACACACCGTCACACACACTGATGTCTATATGAGGAAGACACACACCGTCACACACACTGATGACTATATGAGGAAGACACACGCCGTCACACACACTGATGTCTATATGAGGAAGACACACACCGTCACACACACTGATGTCTATATGAGGAAGACACACACCGTCACACACACTGATGTCTATATGAGGAAGACACACACCGTCACACACACTGATGACTATTTGAGGAAGACACACACCGTCAAACACACTGATGTCTAAATGAGTAAGACACACACCGTCACACACACACTGATGACTACATGAGGAAGACACACACCATCACACACACTGATGTCTATATGAGGAAGACACACACCGTCACACACACACTGATGTCTATATGAGGAAGACCCACACCGTCACACACACTGATGTCTATATGAGTAAGACACACACCGTCACACACACTGATGACTATATGAGTAAGACACACACCGTCACACACACTGATGTCTATATGAGGAAGACACACACCGTCACACACACTGATGTCTATATGAGGAAGACACACACCGTCACACACACTGATGTCTATATGAGGAAGACACACACCGTCAAACACACTGATGTCTAAATGAGTAAGACACACACCGTCACACACACACTGATGACTACATGAGGAAGACACACACCATCACACACACTGATGACTATATGAGGAAGACACACACCGTCACACACACTGATGTCTATATGAGGAAGACACACACCGTCACACACACTGATGACTACATGAGGAAGACACACACCGTCACACACACTGATGACTACATGAGGAAGACACACACCATCACACACACTGATGACTACATGAGGAAGACACACACCGTCACACACACTGATGTCTATATGAGGAAGACACACACCGTCACACACACTGATGACTACATGAGGAAGACACACACCGTCACACACACTGATGTCTATATGAGGAAGACACACACCGTCACACACACTGATGTCTATATGAGGAAGATACACACCGTCACACACACTGATGACTACATGAGGAAGACACACACCGTCACACACACTGATGTCTATATGAGGAAGACACACACCGTCACACACACTGATGACTACATGAGGAAGACACACACCGTCACACACACTGATGTCTATATGAGGAAGACACACACCGTCACACACACTGATGTCTATATGAGGAAGATACACACCGTCACACACACTGATGACTACATGAGGAAGACACACACCATCACACACACTGATGACTATATGAGGAAGACACACACCGTCACACACACTGATGTCTATATGAGGAAGACACACACCGTCACACACACTGATGACTATATGAGGAAGACACACACCGTCACACACACTGATGTCTATATGAGGAAGACACACACCGTCACACACACTGATGACTACATGAGGAAGACACACACCGTCACACACACTGATGTCTATATGAGGAAGATACACACCGTCACACACACTGATGTCTATATGAGGAAGACACACACCGTCACACACACTGATGTCTATATGAGGAAGACACACACCGTCACACACACTGATGACTACATGAGGAAGACACACACCGTCACACACACTGATGTCTATATGAGGAAGACACACGCCGTCACACACACTGATGTCTATATGAGGAAGACACACACCGTCACACACACTGATGTCTATATGAGGAAGACACACACCGTCACACACACTGTTGTCTATATGAGGAAGACACACACCGTCACACACACTGATGTCTATATGAGGAAGACACACACCGTCAAACACACTGATGACTATATGAGGAAGACACACACCGTCACACACACTGATGTCTATATGAGGAAGACACACACCGTCAAACACACTGATGTCTATATGAGGAAGACACACACCGTCACACACACTGATGACTATATGAGGAAGACACACACCGTCACACACACTGATGACTATATGAGGAAGACACACACCATCACACACACTGATGACTATATGAGGAAGACACACACCGTCACACACACTGATGACTATATGAGGAAGACACACACCATCACACACACTGATGACTATATGAGGAAGACACACACCGTCACACACACTGATGACTATATGAGGAAGACACACGCCGTCACACACACTGATGACTATATGAGGAAGACACACACCGTCACACACACTGATGTCTATATGAGGAAGACACACACCGTCACACACACACTGATGTCTATATGAGGAAGACACACACCGTCACACACACTGATGACTATATGAGGAAGACACACGCCGTCACACACACACTGATGTCTATATGAGGAAGACACACGCCGTCACACACACTGATGACTATATGAGGAAGACACACGCCGTCACACACACTGACGACTATATGAGGAAGAC
This sequence comes from Scardinius erythrophthalmus, assembly GCF_964197995.2. NCBI lineage: Eukaryota > Metazoa > Chordata > Actinopteri > Cypriniformes > Leuciscidae > Scardinius > Scardinius erythrophthalmus. The sequence goes on from NC_138236.1 coordinate 41,759,522, forward strand.
ACACGCCGTCACACACACACTGATGTCTATATGAGGAAGACACACGCCGTCACACACACTGATGACTATATGAGGAAGACACACGCCGTCACACACACACTGATGTCTATATGAGGAAGACACACACCGTCACACACACTGATGACTATATGAGGAAGACACACACCGTCACACACACTGATGACTATATGAGGAAGACACACGCCGTCACACACACACTGATGTCTATATGAGGAAGACACACGCCGTCACACACACTGATGACTATATGAGGAAGACACACGCCGTCACACACACTGATGACTATATGAGGAAGACACACGCCGTCACACACACTGATGTCTATATGAGGAAGACACACACCGTCACACACACACTGATGTCTATATGAGGAAGACACACACCGTCACACACACTGATGACTACATGAGGAAGACACACACCGTCACACACACTGATGTCTATATGAGGAAGATACACACCGTCACACACACTGATGACTATATGAGGAAGACACACACCGTCACACACACTGATGTCTATATGAGGAAGACACACACCGTCACACACACTGATGTCTATATGAGGAAGACACACACCGTCACACACACTGATGACTACATGAGGAAGACACACACCGTCACACACACTGATGTCTATATGAGGAAGACACACACCGTCACACACACACTGATGTCTATATGAGGAAGACACACACTGTCACACACACTGATGTCTATATGAGGAAGACACACACCGTCACACACACACTGATGACTACATGAGGAAGACACACACCGTCACACACACTGATGTCTATATGAGGAAGACACACACTGTCACACACACTGATGTCTATATGAGGAAGACACACACCGTCACACACACTGATGTCTATATGAGGAAGACACACACTGTCACACACACTGATGTCTATATGAGGAAGACACACACTGTCACACACACTGATGTCTATATGAGGAAGACACACACCGTCACACACACACTGATGACTACATGAGGAAGACACACACCGTCACACACACTGATGTCTATATGAGGAAGACACACACCGTCACACACACTGATGTCTATATGAGGAAGACACACACCGTCACACACACACTGATGTCTATATGAGGAAGACACACACTGTCACACACACTGATGTCTATATGAGGAAGATACACACCGTCACACACACTGATGACTATATGAGGAAGACACACACCGTCACACACACTGATGTCTATATGAGGAAGACACACACCGTCACACACACACTGATGACTATATGAGGAAGACACACACCGTCACACACACTGATGACTATATGAGGAAGACACACACCGTCACACACACTGATGTCTATATGAGGAAGACACACACCGTCACACACACTGATGACTATATGAGGAAGACACACACCGTCACACACACTGATGACTATATGAGGAAGACACACACCGTCACACACACTGATGACTATATGAGGAAGACACACACCGTCACACACACTGATGTCTATATGAGGAAGACACACACCGTCACACACACTGATGTCTATATGAGGAAGACACACACCGTCACACACACTGATGACTATTTGAGGAAGACACACACCGTCAAACACACTGATGTCTAAATGAGTAAGACACACACCGTCACACACACACTGATGACTACATGAGGAAGACACACACCATCACACACACTGATGACTATATGAGGAAGACACACACCGTCACACACACTGATGACTATATGAGGAAGACACACACCGTCACACACACTGATGACTATTTGAGGAAGACACACACCGTCACACACACTGATGACTATATGAGGAAGACACACACCGTCACACACACTGATGTCTATATGAGGAAGACACACACCGTCACACACACTGATGACTACATGAGGAAGACACACACCATCACACACACTGATGACTATATGAGGAAGACACACACCGTCACACACACTGATGTCTATATGAGGAAGACACACACCGTCACACACACTGATGTCTATATGAGGAAGACACACACCGTCACACACACTGATGTCTATATGAGGAAGACACACACCGTCACACACACTGATGTCTATATGAGGAAGACACACACCGTCACACACACTGATGACTACATGAGGAAGACACACACCATCACACACACTGATGACTATATGAGGAAGACACACACCGTCACACACACTGATGTCTATATGAGGAAGACACACACCGTCACACACACTGATGTCTATATGAGGAAGACACACACCGTCACACACACTGATGTCTATATGAGGAAGACACACACCGTCACACACACTGATGTCTATATGAGGAAGACACACACCGTCACACACACTGATGACTACATGAGGAAGACACACACCGTCACACACACTGATGTCTATATGAGGAAGATACACACCGTCACACACACTGATGACTACATGAGGAAGACACACACCATCACACACACTGATGACTATATGAGGAAGACACACACCGTCACACACACTGATGTCTATATGAGGAAGACACACACCGTCACACACACTGATGACTACATGAGGAAGATACACACCGTCACACACACTGATGTCTATATGAGGAAGACACACACCGTCACACACACTGATGACTACATGAGGAAGACACACACCGTCACACACACACTGATGTCTATATGAGGAAGACACACCGTCACACACACTGATGACTATATGAGGAAGACACACACCGTCACACACACTGATGACTATATGAGGAAGACACACACCGTCACACACACACTGATGTCTATATGAGGAAGACACACCGTCACACACACTGATGACTATATGAGGAAGACACACACCGTCACACACACTGATGACTATATGAGGAAGACACACACCGTCACACACACTGATGTCTATATGAGGAAGACACACCGTCACACACACTGATGACTATATGAGGAAGACACACACCATCACACACACTGATGACTATATGAGGAAGACACACACCGTCACACACACTGATGTCTATATGAGGAAGACACACACCGTCACACACACTGATGACTACATGAGGAAGACACACACCGTCACACACACTGATGTCTATATGAGGAAGATACACACCGTCACACACACTGATGACTACATGAGGAAGACACACACCATCACACACACTGATGACTATATGAGGAAGACACACACCGTCACACACACTGATGTCTATATGAGGAAGACACACACCGTCACACACACTGATGACTACATGAGGAAGATACACACCGTCACACACACTGATGTCTATATGAGGAAGACACACACCGTCACACACACTGATGACTACATGAGGAAGACACACACCGTCACACACACACTGATGTCTATATGAGGAAGACACACCGTCACACACACTGATGACTATATGAGGAAGACACACACCGTCACACACACTGATGACTATATGAGGAAGACACACACCGTCACACACACTGATGTCTATATGAGGAAGATACACACCGTCACACACACTGATGACTACATGAGGAAGACACACACCATCACACACACTGATGACTATATGAGGAAGACACACACCGTCACACACACTGATGTCTATATGAGGAAGACACACACCGTCACACACACTGATGACTACATGAGGAAGATACACACCGTCACACACACTGATGTCTATATGAGGAAGACACACACCGTCACACACACTGATGACTACATGAGGAAGACACACACCGTCACACACACACTGATGTCTATATGAGGAAGACACACCGTCACACACACTGATGACTATATGAGGAAGACACACACCGTCACACACACTGATGACTATATGAGGAAGACACACACCGTCACACACACTGATGTCTATATGAGGAAGACACACACCGTCACACACACACTGATGTCTATATGAGGAAGACACACACCGTCACACACACTGATGTCTATATGAGGAAGACACACACCGTCACACACACACTGATGACTATATGAGGAAGACACACACCGTCACACACACTGATGTCTATATGAGGAAGACACACACCGTCACACACACACTGATGTCTATATGAGGAAGACACACACCGTCACACACACACTGATGACTATATGAGGAAGACACACACCGTCACACACACTGATGACTATATGAGGAAGACACACCGTCACACACACACTGATGTCTATATGAGGAAGACACACACCGTCACACACACTGATGTCTATATGAGGAAGACACACGCCGTCACACACACTGATGTCTATATGAGGAAGACACACACCGTCACACACACTGATGTCTATATGAGGAAGACACACACCGTCACACACACACTGATGTCTATATGAGGAAGACACACACCGTCACACACACTGATGTCTATATGAGGAAGACACACACCGTCACACACACTGATGTCTATATGAGGAAGACACACACCGTCACACACACACTGATGTCTATATGAGGAAGACACACACCGTCACACACACACTGATGACTATATGAGGAAGACACACACCGTCACACACACTGATGTCTATATGAGGAAGACACACGCCGTCACACACACTGTTGTCTATATGAGGAAGACACACACCGTCACACACACTGATGTCTATATGAGGAAGACACACGCCGTCACACACACTGATGTCTATATGAGGAAGACACACACCGTCACACACACTGATGTCTATATGAGGAAGACACACGCCGTCACACACACTGATGTCTATATGAGGAAGACACACGCCGTCACACACACTGATGTCTATATGAGGAAGACACACACCGTCACACACACACTGATGTCTATATGAGGAAGACACACACCGTCACACACACACTGATGACTATATGAGGAAGACACACACCGTCACACACACTGATGACTATATGAGGAAGACACACGCCGTCACACACACTGATGACTATATGAGGAAGACACACGCCGTCACACACACTGATGTCTATATGAGGAAGACACGCCGTCACACACACTGATGACTATATGAGGAAGACACACGCCGTCACACACACTGATGTCTATATGAGGAAGACACACACCGTCACACACACACTGATGACTATATGAGGAAGACACACGCCGTCACACACACTGATGTCTATATGAGGAAGACACACACCGTCACACACACTGATGTCTATATGAGGAAGACACACGCCGTCACACACACTGATGTCTATATGAGGAAGACACACGCCGTCACACACACTGATGTCTATATGAGGAAGACACACACCGTCACACACACACTGATGTCTATATGAGGAAGACACACACCGTCACACACACACTGATGACTATATGAGGAAGACACACACCGTCACACACACTGATGTCTATATGAGGAAGACACACACGTCACACACACTGATGTCTATATGAGGAAGACACACACCGTCACACACACTGATGTCTATATGAGGAAGACACACACCGTCACACACACTGATGTCTATATGAGGAAGACACACACGTCACACACACTGTTGTCTATATGAGGAAGACACACACCGTCACACACACTGATGTCTATATGAGGAAGACACACACCGTCACACACACTGTTGTCTATATGAGGAAGACACACACCGTCACACACACTGTTGTCTATATGAGGAAGACACACACCGTCACACACACTGTTGTCTATATGAGGAAGACACACACCGTCACACACACTGATGTCTATATGAGGAAGACTTTTCAGTTATGTTACTTTCTAAGCTCGATGCACTTAATCTCACACAGATTATAAACGAGCCAACCAGATTCAATCTCAAATCAGCGACGAAGGGAACCCTCATAGACGTTGCCCTGACTAACTTGCCTTGTAAATATACCTCTGCTGTTTATAACCAGGATCTCAGCGATCACTGCCTTATTGCCTGTATCCGTAATGGGACCGGGGTCAAACGACCACCCCTTATCTCCGTCAAACGCTGTTTAAAACACTTCAGCGAACAGGCTTTTTTAAATGACTTGAACGCTATTTCCTGGTCAAATATTAATCTCATCCCGTCAGTGGAGGATGCTTGGCTGTACTTCAAAAGTGAATTTCTCTTTGTCCTAAATATGCATGCACCTTTTAAAAAGTTCCGAACGAAAGATAGATACAGTCCGTGGTTCACCACAGAACTGACCTCCCTTAATCAACATAAAAACACTCTGTGGCGTACCGCGTTAGCCTCAAACAAGCCTCACGACATGCAACTTTTTAGAGAAGCCAGAAACCGATATACTCAGGTAGTTAGGGAAACAAAGGCCCACTTCTTTAAACAGAAGTTTGCTGCCTGCTACACCAACTCCAAAAAGTTTTGGGACACTGTTAAAACTCTGGAGAACAAAGTTATCTCCTCCCAACTTCCTACAGCTCTAAAATCAGACAATATTGTTACTACAGATAAGGTTAAGATATTAGTGTCATGAGTCTAGTTCTTTTCTCTGACTTTTCCTGTCCTTTTCCCCCCTCTGCTGGTCACTACCTCTCTTTTTCCCTTTTTCCCTTTTTCCTCCTCAGCTGACTCTCATTAGCTGTTATCTCGCTGATTCATTTCACCTGTTCTCTCCCCTAGTCCGCTTGGTATTTAATGTTCCCTGTTTTCTTGCCTTTTGCCGGATTATTACGTTTGAGTAGTATGCTGGTGGTCTATCTACGAACCCTGCTGTTTCTGTCTTGTCTTGTCGTGTCCCAGTCCTGTCTACTTACTGGTTCAGGTCAGCTAAGCCATTTCACTGTCTATTAATCCTCTCTTCTACACTGTGTCCAGTCCTCCCGCTGTCGACGAACGCCCTGAGCTGTGTTCTGTGCGTTGCTGCCGCCCAGCACGTGGAGACGAGAGGTCTAAAGTCTACGAGCCGGTCTCCCTGAAATCTGCTGCATTCCTGCCACGAACGAGAGAGTTATTAGAGAGCTGCTGACCCGTTTATAGGGGACCTTCTTCAGAGACCGTCCTGTTATCTTTTCTAAAGACTTTTGCTGTCCACCTGTGTTCCTGTTTGAAGAGACTACTTTACTTTGCATAACCTGCTGCTACCTGTGTTCCTGTTTGAAGAGACAGTTATTTCTGCATAACCTGCAGCTACCTGTGTTCCTGTTTGAAGAGACCTTTTCACTGCTCTCTCAATAAACTCTAATCTTTCAATTGCATTTGGATCCTATCTCTTCCTTATCACAGAATAATCCGGCCAGCTGATGGATCCAGCGAACGAGAGAACCATTCACACGGCTGTGGAACTGCAAGGTGCAATGTTAGGAAGACATGATGAGGAACTTACCGCAACTCGTCGCGTGGTCGAGACGCTGGTTGCGCAGCTATCTGATTTATCCACCCAAGTTCAGTTGCTCAGGAGAGATCCACCGCCGCCTCCAAGGTCGCCTGACGCACAGGAGCCGCGTGTCAATAATCCCCCGTGCTATAGTGGTGAGCCCACTCAATGTCGCTCGTTCCTCACGCAATGTGAGGTAGTTTTTTCCCTCCAACCTGTCACCTATGCCCACGAGCGAGCCCGGGTAGCTTATGTCATTTCACTCCTGACTGGGCGAGCCCGTGATTGGGGAGCAGCCGCGTGGGGAGCAGAGGCAGAATATACCATGCGCTTCGACACCTTCAAGGATGAGATGTTGCGGGTATTCGACCGTTCGGCCCATGGTGAGGAGGCTTCCCGCTTGCTCTCTTCACTCCGCCAGGGAAGACGATCCGTGGTGGATTACTCCATAGAGTTCCGTACTCTCTCGACCACCTGCGGTTGGAACGAGACAGCTCTCGCGGCGCGCTTTCTAGAGGGACTAAGCGCTCATGTCAAAGATGAAGTAATTGCCCGTGAGCTGCCTACAGGTCTCGACCCACTCATTGATCTCGCTATCCGGGTAGAGAAACGATTTGATCTTCGCCGCCGCGTCAGGAGCGCTGACTCCACCTTCTCTTCTTCGGTAGCAGCATCTTCTCCTCCTATCTCCATTCCTGTTCCTGAGCCTATGCAGCTCGGCGGTCTGCGTATCTCAGCAAAGGAGAGAGAACGACGTCTTGTTAATCGCCTCTGTATGTACTGCGGAGCTGCCAACCACTTTGTGTCGAGCTGTCCTGTAAAAGCCAACGCTTGCCAGTAGAAGAGGGGGTACTGGTGAGCGCGACTTCCTTGATCTCCTCGTCCACATCCTGCACAACCGTTTCGATAACCTTGAGCTGGGCTGGTACCACTGTTTCGTGCAAGGCTTTAATAGACTCTGGAGCTGAGGAAAATTTCCTCGACGAAGCTTGGGCTCGAAGACAAGGTATTCCTTTGAGGAGCCGTAAACAGACCACACCCCTTTTTGCCTTAGATGGTAGCCCCCTGCCCAGTATCGATCTTCAGTCTTTTCCCTTAACTCTAACTGTTTCAGGAAACCATCATGAGACTCTTTCTTTTTTAGTTTTTCACTCTCCCTATTCCCCGGTAGTTCTTGGTCACCCCTGGTTAGTCAGACACAATCCTCACTTCGATTGGTCCTGTAATAGTATACTTTCATGGAGCCTGTCTTGTCATGTCAATTGTCTGTTATCCGCTAATCCTTCTGTTTCCCCTGTCTCTGTTTATCAGGAGGAGCCGGCCGATTTGACTGGGGTTCCGGAGGAGTATCATGATCTGAGGGCGGTCTTTAGTCGGTCCCGGGCCACTTCTCTTCCTCCTCACCGTCCCTATGATTGCAGCATTGATCTGTTACCCGGCTCTTCGCCTCCTCGCGGTAGATTGTATTCTTTAACGGGTCCTGAACGCAAGGCGCTTGAAAGTTATCTGTCTGATTCGTTAGCCGCCGGTACTATTGTCGCCTCTTCTTCGCCAGCAGGTGCGGGATTTTTCTTTGTCAAAAAGAAAGACGGCTCGCTCCGACCTTGTATCGATTACCGGGGGCTTAACGAAATTACCGTTAAGAATCGTTACCCCTTGCCGCTTATGGCTTCCGCATTCGAGCTTTTACAGGGGGCGAGGGTCTTCACTAAATTAGATCTGCGAAATGCGTATCATTTAATCCGCATTAAGGAGGGGGACGAATGGAAGACTGCTTTCAATACTCCACTAGGGCACTTTGAATATCGGGTTCTTCCGTTCGGCCTCGTCAACGCTCCTGCAGTCTTTCAGGCATTAATCAACGATGTACTGAGAGACATGCTTAACGTCTTCGTCTTCGTTTATTTAGACGATATTCTGATTTTCTCACCATCTCTCCAAGTTCATGTCCAGCATGTTCGCCGTGTCCTCCAGCGCCTCCTGGAGAACCGTCTGTTCGTAAAAGCTGAGAAGTGTACGTTTCATGCCCACTCAGTCACCTTTCTTGGTTCTGTTATCTCGGCGGAGGGGATAAGCATGGATCCTGTTAAGGTACAAGCCGTTACCGAGTGGCCCATTCCCGAGTCTCGAGTCGCGTTACAGCGTTTTCTTGGATTTGCCAATTTCTATCGACGCTTTATACGCAATTTCAGTCAAGTCGCCGCGCCTCTTTCTGCTCTCACTTCGGTCAAGTCGAGTTTTAAGTGGTCAGAGTCTGCTCAAAGGGCTTTTGATCAGTTAAAGCATTTATTTACTACCGCGCCCATTCTCGTGACTCCTGATGTATCCAAGCAGTTCATTGTCGAGGTTGATGCGTCTGAGGTGGGCGTTGGGGGCGTTCTATCCCAGCGCTCAGACTCAGATAATAGAGTTCATCCGTGCGCTTATTTTTCTCACCGCCTCTCGTCTGCGGAGCGTAATTATGATGTGGGGGATCGGGAACTTCTTGCCATCCGTTTGGCATTGGGCCAGTGGAGACAATGGTTAGAGGGCTCTACCGTTCCGTTTGTAGTCTGGACGGATCATAGAAATCTGGAGTACATTCGTTCAGCCAAAAGACTTAATGCGCGTCAGGCTCGCTGGTCATTGTTTTTCGCTCGTTTCGATTTTACGATCTCTTATCGACCTGGCTCAAAAAACGTCAAGCCAGACGCCTTGTCTCGTCTTTTCGACTCCACTGACGCCATCTCCTCGCCCCGGGAGATAATTCCGCCGGGGCGTGTAGTTGGTACCGCCGTCTGGGGTATTGAGAGGCTCGTTAAGCGCGCTCTGTCTCATACGAGCGCTCCGCGAAACGTACCTAAGAACCTCCTTTTTGTCCCTGTTTCCGCTCGCTCGGCAGTCTTTCAGTGGGCTCACTCTTCCAAGTTAACTGCTCATCCCGGCGTTAGGGGCACGCTAGCTTCGGTCCGTCAACGATTTTGGTGGCCCACTTTAGAACGTGATGTACGTCGCTTCGTTGCCTCTTGCGTTGTCTGCGCTCAAACCAAGTCTGGTCATTCTCCGCCAGCCGGTCTTCTTAGACCACTTCCCATTCCGTCGCGTCCTTGGTCCCACATTGGTCTAGACTTTATTACCGGCCTCCCATCTTCGGCTGGTAATACAGTAATTCTTACCGTGGTAGACCGTTTTTCCAAGTCCGCTCACTTTATACCGCTTCCTAAACTCCCCTCTGCCAAGGAAACAGCCCAAGTACTGGTATCTCACGTTTTCAAGAATCACGGGCTTCCCTCTGACGTCGTTTCTGACAGGGGACCTCAATTCGCGTCCCAGTTCTGGAAAGAGTTCTGTCGTCTAATTGGTGCGTCAGTCAGCCTCTCGTCTGGTTTCCACCCTCAAACCAACGGGCAGGCTGAACGCACTAACCAGATTGTCGGTCGACTTTTGCGCAGCCTGGCGTTTCGGAACCCCTCTTCGTGGGTCGAGCAATTACCCTGGGCAGAACATGCTCACAATTCTCTCCCGTCCTCCGCCACCGGGCTATCGCCGTTTCACTGTTGTCTGGGATACCAGCCTCCCCTTTTCTCCTCCCAAGAGACAGAGTCCAACGTGCCCTCCGTTCAGGCTTTTATTAGACGCTGTAAAAGTACTTGGAGACGGGTGAGAGCATCTCTGTGTCGTTCAAGGGTTCGTGTTCTGAGAAATGCTAATAAACGTCGTGTCAAGAGTCCTAGGTATGTGTGTGGTCAAAGAGTGTGGCTTTCCACTGTCAATTTGCCTCTTCAGGCACCGTCTCGTAAATTAGCTCCCCGTTTTATCGGTCCTTTTCAGATTTCCAAGGTCATCAATCCTGTCACGGTAAAGTTGAGGCTTCCTCCTAAGCTCCGGCGCGTTCACCCGGTATTTCACGTATCCTGCATAAAGTCAGTCGTACGCGTTCCTTCTCGTAGTTTCGTTCCTCCTATTCATGCCGCGGGCACGTCAGTTTATACTGTACGTAGGATTCTTGATATGCGTCGTCGCGGTCGTGGCCATCAATTCCTAGTGGATTGGGAGGGCTACGGTCCTGGGGAGAGAAGCTGGGTTCCCTCCCGGGACATCTTGGACCGCTCTCTCGTTGATGATTTCCTCCGGAGCCGCCAGGTCCCTCCCTCGGGAGCGCCAGGGGGCGCTCGCTGAGGGGGGGGCACTGTCATGAGTCTAGTTCTTTTCTCTGACTTTTCCTGTCCTTTTCCCCCCTCTGCTGGTCACTACCTCTCTTTTTCCCTTTTTCCCTTTTTCCTCCTCAGCTGACTCTCATTAGCTGTTATCTCGCTGATTCATTTCACCTGTTCTCTCCCCTAGTCCGCTTGGTATTTAATGTTCTCTGTTTTCTTGCCTTTTGCCGGATTATTACGTTTGAGTAGTATGCTGGTGGTCTATCTACGAACCCTGCTGTTTCTGTCTTGTCTTGTCGTGTCACAGTCCTGTCTACTTACTGGTTCAGGTCAGCTAAGCCATTTCACTGTCTATTAATCCTCTCTTCTACACTGTGTCCAGTCCTCCCGCTGTCGACGAACGCCCTGAGCTGTGTTCTGTGCGTTGCTGCCGCCCAGCACGTGGAGACGAGAGGTCTAAAGTCTACGAGCCGGTCTCCCTGAAATCTGCTGCATTCCTGCCACGAACGAGAGAGTTATTAGAGAGCTGCTGACCCGTTTATAGGGGACCTTCTTCAGAGACCGTCCTGTTATCTTTTCTAAAGACTTTTGCTGTCCACCTGTGTTCCTGTTTGAAGAGACTACTTTACTTTGCATAACCTGCTGCTACCTGTGTTCCTGTTTGAAGAGACAGTTATTTCTGCATAACCTGCAGCTACCTGTGTTCCTGTTTGAAGAGACCTTTTCACTGCTCTCTCAATAAACTCTAATCTTTCAATTGCATTTGGATCCTATCTCTTCCTTATCACAATTAGAAAACTTTAATAAGCATTTCGCTGAAGCCGGCCATGCTTTTCATCTAAATACTCGCCCTCAAGTTTGCTGCCCTACAGTCACAACACCTCCGTGCTCAGCCACCTTTTCGTTTACCCATATCCAGACAGCCGATGTTTTGAAAGAATTGCAGAAGCTGGATCCATATAAATCTGCTGGGCTGGATAATTTGGACCCATTTTTCCTAAAACTATCTGCAAATATTATTGCTGCTCCTATCAGTAGTCTATTTAATCTTTCTCTCTTATCTTCTGAAATCCCGAGAGATTGGAAATCCGCTGCAGTCATTCCCCTGTTTAAAGGGGGAGACACCCTCGACCCTAACTGCTACAGACCAATATCCATCCTACCCTGTCTTTCCAAAGTTTTTGAGAAACTGGTCAACAAACAAATTGTCAGTCATCTGGAATCCCATCGCATTCTCTCTGCTATGCAGTCTGGTTTTCGTGCTGGTCATGGCTGCACCACGGCTACTCTAAAGGTTCTGAACGACATCATAGCCGCCATTGATAAAAAGCAATACTGTGCAGCCGTTTACATCGACCTGTCCAAGGCTTTTTATTCGGTCAATCACCGTGTTCTCATCAGCCGACTCAATAGCCTGGGTTTCTCCCATGATTGCCTCGCCTGGTTCTCCAACTACCTCTCCGACAGAGTCCAGCGTGTTAAATCTGAGGGCCTGATACACACCGTCACACACACTGATGTCTATATGAGGAAGACACACACCGTCACACACACTGATGTCTATATGAGGAAGACACACACCGTCACACACACTGATGTCTATATGAGGAAGACACACACCGTCACACACACTGATGTCTATATGAGGAAGACACACACCGTCACACACACTGATGACTATATGAGGAAGACACACACCGTCACACACACTGATGTCTATATGAGGAAGACACACACCGTCACACACACTGATGTCTATATGAGGAAGACACACGCCGTCACACACACTGATGTCTATATGAGGAAGACACACACCATCACACACACTGATGACTTTATGAGGAAGACACACACCATCACACACACTGATGTCTATATGAGGAAGACACACACCGTCACACACACTGATGTCTATATGAGGAAGACACACACCGTCACACACACTGATGTCTATATGAGGAAGACACACCGTCACACACACTGATGTCTATATGAGGAAGACACACACCGTCACACACACTGATGACTATATGAGGAAGACACACACCATCACACACACTGATGTCTATATGAGGAAGACACACACCGTCACACACACTGATGACTATATGAGGAAGACACACACCGTCACACACACTGATGTCTATATGAGGAAGACACACACCGTCACACACACTGATGACTATATGAGGAAGACACACACCGTCACACACACTGATGACTATATGAGGAAGACACACACCGTCACACACACTGATGTCTATATGAGGAAGACACACACCGTCACACACACTGATGACTATATGAGGAAGACACACACCGTCACACACACTGATGTCTATATGAGGAAGACACACACCGTCACACACACTGATGTCTATATGAGGAAGACACACACCGTCACACACACTGATGACTATATGAGGAAGACACACACCATCACACACACTGATGTCTATATGAGGGTTTATTATACAGTTATTCTGACATGATATTTCAGGTACAGAAGTTCAGCTGTGTTATTAATGAAGATAAAATAAGAGACTTTATAACATCTCACTGTTACTGATTTATCATGAAGCTCAAAGCATTATGGGTAGAATCTCTCTACAGTCTGTTCTCATTCATCAACAGTTTCACTGATGATTCAGGACCAGCCGCAAACCCCGGATAGAGCGGCTGAGTGAATGTGGTCTGGACTGTGTGTATGAGGCTCATTGTGTCTCCGCTGACGCTGTGGAAAGACAGAGTTCCTGCACTGGGATCCACATACACTCCTATTCTACTGCTGGACACTACAGGGAGATCAGTCCCTATGCTATTGTGTAGGAATGCGTAACTGGAGGAAGTACAGAACAAACTCCAGGACTGATCATTAGCTCCAAACATTCTCTCTTTAACCTCTCCCTTCCTGCAGATGCTCTTATATGACACTGATATAAACACACCACCACTCCACTCAATCTCCCAGTAAGAGCGTCCTCTCACACTCTCTCTACACAACACCTGAGGCCACCCATCAAATCTGTCTGGATGATCAGGATACGACTGGACTGTGTCAGTGTAAGTAATCACTCTGTTCTCCTCAGACAGAAGGAGGTGTTTATGCACTGTGTTCAGATCCAGAGTGAGCTGATGGGAATCTGATGGAGATAAAACACATCACAATCAGGAATTATGAATCTGATCTTTTAATGTCTCTGAACTCTTCATGTTCAGTATATCAGCAGTGTCTCAGTGCAGTTTAATCATCATTCACATGATCAGCTCTAAAACTCCTCTGTCATGTGTTCTCTCAGCTTCTCCAGGAAGAACATGAACACACTCAGTGAGTTTCTCTGCTTGTTTTCTGACTTACATTGAAGGAAGTCGCGCCTGGTCTTGGGAACAGTGACTGTGGAAATCAACAGAGATGAAGAGTGTGATTATCATGTGGAGAGAAAGTGATCCTGCATCCATTGCTAACACATGCAGAAATCCTCCAACACAGAAGATATTTAGAGATGTCTCTGCTGTTTACAGAGCCCAGATCCTGACACAACCACTGCTGAGGGTTTGATATTAGTGACATGTCACCATATTCGATTTGGCTTCTGTAGACATGAACTGAGCACAGATTTGATCAGAGGGAATATGGTTAATCATATTAATCATATACAGAATAATCATATTGCTTTATAAGACTTGGATTAAACCTCACCCTCCTTTTTATTCTTTTTCAAAGAGACATCAATTGATCAATACATGTCTGATGCTCAATCATTTTAACCCTCTGGGGTCTAAGGTGTTTTTGGGGTCCTTGAGATGTTCTGACATGCCCTGACATTTTTGCTTTTTTCAGTTGCTTATAAACATATTAATGGCAAAAAAAAATTACACACTATTTAGCACAAACAGGGCTACCATGAAATGTGAGCAACAAGAATGTATATGTCTGCATTTTTGAGAGAATAATGTTTATGCATGGTTATTGAAAAAACTAAAAACTAAAGTTTCTGAAATAAGGCCATAAAACACATTCTAAATATGTGTCAATAAGACTTTTGACTAATTGATGTTGTCGCCTAGAGTTTTTTCTTCAAAATGAAGTGAAAATCACCCTGCCTTATCATTCACATAACACAATACATTGATTTGAATTTTGCAAAGCACTTTCTGTTTGGAAAGGCCATATGCGGAGTGGGCGTCAACGGTCATGCATATTTAGTGGTTCACACCTTAGGAGACAATGGGGCCCGCATACTTAATTAGCCATTCATTCAGGTGAGTCACTGAGCCACAAGAATGCAAGAGCAACAGTTGGAAGCATCTCAATTCTTTTTTATTTTTCCACATATTGTGCTTGCAATTTGGCCTATAATATCCAAGGAAAACATGTCTAGTAATTGTGCAGTTAATTCTCATACTGTATTTTCAGTTTTGGAATATTTATCCTCTCCCCAAATTTGTCAATGATAAAACACAATAAAAGTTATTTAAAGAAAAGGCTTATATTTACCTTTTAATAGTTTGTTTACATCTACCTTGTAAATATATTTTTTTATTAAAAAGGTTACAATTACAACAACAATTCAAGTGTAATCTTTCTTTGTAAAAACTAAAGTATACATTTTATCATACATATTTCAAAGTTAAGGATTTGATTGATTATTTGATAACTTTATTTTTGACAGAACATATTATATTTAACAGAAGCAAATATTGGCAAACAAAAGCTTATTTGAGGTGGCAGATATTTTACAATAAAAATGTATAATCTATCCAAAACTAATCAACGACATGTTGTCTTTCATATGTCTGTAACATAGGTCTTTCATTTTTATTATAAGAAATATAAATGTTAATTTGCAGTTTAATATGTTGCTTATACAAATACATTTTATTTCAACATATTTTAGTCGATATTTACTGAGTGTAGCAATACAGTTTGCTAAAACCGAAACATTCATACACAAACAGAAACGCCTGACTGTAACGTTGTTTTTATGAAATATTAGGGCATATAAATGTTCATTTTCAGTTTAAAACGTTGCTTATACAAATAGCCTACATTTTATTTCAACATATTTCTGTCGATTAACTCAGTACGGCAATACAGTTTGCTAAAACATCATCATTCATTCACACAGAGACGCAATTTAAATTTAAACTGTCTTTTTGCGAGCTGTGGTAAACAGCGCGCATCTCTGCCGTTCATTCATCAAAAACAGAAACCCGATTCACGTGAGAAGAAAAAAAACTTACAGTATTCCTCAGCTCGCTCCTCGATATACCTGCACTTCTGAGGTACTTTTTTCATTATTGTTATTCCTCACAGCGCTACGAGACGGTGTTAAAGTGATGATCTAACCCTAACCTAATCCTGCGTTCACAGGATTGCGCGGATTGCCTCATTCATTTGCGTTTGAATAGCGCGCGCTCTCCGTAGGCGGAGTCACATTACATTTGAATTAGTTGTAATGAGGTCGACTGGAATCGCTCTCTTTTAATACAGATTTCACAAGATGAGAATATTTGTTTTTTATATAAATTACTTCATTTAAAAGAAGAGAATTCAAGCTTCATGCCTGTATGTCTGTTTGCCTGTTTGACTGAGTATTCGCTGAGTTATTGTTCATTTTCGGACGCGTTTCAGAATGGACTACACTGACAGAGAGAAGGCAGAACTCGCATCACGTTTATTTTCCTTTATTTGGCAAAAAGCACAACACTTTGTTTTTATTGTGAGTATACAGAAAAATAATACACATTTAACAGAATCGATTGATGTATGAAACTTGCTTGTAATATCAAAGTCCACAGAGCAAAATTAATTTCTTTTGAACTGAACTGAAAAAAGCGAGCTGGTATCAGGGGGTTAATCATTCTACTGAAAGCCCCAAACCCCGGATAGAATGGCTGAGTGAATGTGGTCTGGACTGTGTGGATGAGCACAGTTCAAACATGTCCCTGGCAACATTCAAAAGACAACTGAAAACCCATCTCTTCTCTGAGCACTTAACATCATAAAAAAATAAAAAAATCTTTTCCTTATCGGACTTATGCTACTCTGAACAATGCCTGCACTTGGTATCTTGAGCACTTCTTGCGTTGTTTTTTGCCTCTTCACAATGACTCGCTTAATTTAGTCCTAATTTGTAAGTCGCTTTGGACAAAAGCGTCTGCTAAATGACTAAATGTAAATGTCAATGTACTGCTTATTATGAGAATTTCTGTGAATACATGAAAGCCACATTTTAGTTCTAATTATTAAAATTATTAAAATCATAAAAATGCATCATTGACGTTTGGTTTTAAATGCTGATATCACAAAATCATATCTCTTAAATTCTTAAACATATTGTTATCAGATATTCATTCAACTTTTGGTATCAATAGAATCTGCAGTGTTTAAATGTGTGATTTTAACAGTAAATATCAAAAGTTTCCTTCATGTTCACAAATGCATGGTTGTCATCAATAGCGTCTACTTAAAGTCACAGAGTATGGGGATTTAATGTCAGATATACTGGTTTAATTATTGGCTTAAAGCACGTTCAACTCATTCAAGTATTTCCAATAAGACAAGCTGACAACAGAGAATACGGTGAGTTGTGTTGTCTGTAATATTGCTGTCATGATGTGGTGAACTAATTCATACAGTATTTTAAGATTTAATCTGCTAAAATATTGAATATGTTCTCATCTTTCTCATTTTATCATTGAACAGCCTGGTCCCATTGTTAATATGTAGGTATTAATACGTAATTTTCAGAGACACAAAAATGTATGTTTTTTTGTACATGTAGATAGATGTTAAAATGTATAATGTGGAAGTATCTGCAACATTTAAACAAAATATTATTATGTTTTTACAGCTACAGAACGTCACATATTTACAAATCTTTCATAGCATAAAGATATCTGTATAATTTTCTTTTTACCTAAACATACCTTTTTTATACAGAATATAAACAGCATAAAACGTAATGAACAGAGATGTGGCGGAATTTGGAAAATTACAATTTTAGAAACAATATAGCATTAAAAAGGTTAGGCCGCTAGGTTAGGCCGCTACACCTAATACATAACCATTTCTTCAAACTACGTAACGTTATGAAGAAAAACATAACAGACAGACAAGTGTAATCACAATCATTTATTTATTGTGAAAATGTCAAAAGCGCCAGCAAAAGACATTTATATGGCGATGTGTCAGTCACAGTATGGATTCTAAAGATTATGATAACAGCGAGCAAATAAAATTTATGTCTTTTGTGAATTTCTGTTGTGTTTTGGTGTTATACGAGCGTATGGGACGCTCAGAGGGTTCGGTTAAGCACTAGTAGAAATGGTGGTGGGAGTTTCCAATTAGAGAAACTGGAGCAAGAGAGCAGAAGGGTTTTAGTAGGATTATTTCTTTTGCAATGAACTTCTGCATGCTTTGCATTAATAATGGTTATTATTAAAGGTGCAGTGTGTGATTTTTAGCGGCATCTAGTGGTGAGATTTGCGAATTGCAAACAGTCAGTAACTCACGGCCTTTCTCTCAAATTGCAAACTCGAATGAGAAGCTACGGTGGTTTTTTGAGGATAGTAAGAGCAAAATAATATAGAATTTATAGACAATTGGAAAAGTTTTTGGGGCAAACCTTGTTTTGTTTAATTATCTTTTAATTAAACAATCTGCAATGCAGTAACAACAAGTGTTTCTTTATTTCTCCATGTGCCTTGTTTCTTCTGCATACATCACGTTATATCCCAACCCCATCACTTCACCACAGTGACCTCTAGTGGTTTTCCCAGGTAACAACATAAACTGATATCATTACATCCCCCTTTCTTTAAAGAAAACATTAAACAGTAAACATCAGGTTATACTATATATCTAACTTTGCATTCTATATAAATTCTTAACTCAATGTTTGTATACCCGTATAAAACTAATAATATAATGTTCAACTAAAACAAAATTACTTTTTCATTGCAATAACTTTGAGCAATTTCTCACAAATTCAGTCTCTCAGGTTTTCTAATCTGTCTTGCAGATCTCCTAAGTGTAACTGTATGACTGTTTGATGTTTGACTGTCTGTGTTTGAATTAGTGTCACATTCTTCTTTTGCAGACAATGCAGTTGACTCAGAATCAGGATTGCTTTGATTCAGGACTTGTGACTCTTTCTCAGTCTTTAACAAATCACGTCTGTTTCTTCTGAGAATTTGTCCATCATCTGTTTTCACCTGAAAAGATCTCGGAGCTACCTCTTGCATGACTACAGCTTTCTTGCTCCAGTTCTCATCATTTCTGATTCTCACGACATCATCCATCATCAATGGTTGCAAATGTTTTGCAGATCTGTCATAATAGAATTTCTGCTTTTCTTTCAGTTGGTTGAACTTCTGCTTTAACTTCAGTTGTCTTCTTTGCTGTGAACAACATGGCATTGTAGTAAGAAGTTTTCGATTCATCAGCATTTCCGCTGGAGCCATACCACATTCCAATGGAGATGTTCTATAGTTGAGCAAAGCGAGGTACGGATCAGACTCACTATCCGCAGCTTTTTTTAAAAGTTGCTTGAGAATATGAACACCTTTCTCCGCCTTACCATTCGACTGAGCATATTCTGGACTCGAGGTAACATGTTTGAAGTCATATTGCACTGAAAAATCTTGCCACTCTTTGCTACTAAAACATGGACCATTGTCACTCATGACGGTGTGTGGTATTCCATGTCTTGCAAAGATTGACTTTGCATGTGTAATCACACACTTTGTAGACATGTTAGAAAGTAAGGCTAGTTCAGGATAGTTTGAGTAATAATCAATCACCACTAAATAATTATTACCTTTCAGATGGAAGAGATCCATTCCAACTTTCTCCCAGGCTGATGTTGGTAAGTCTGGTATCATCATTGGTTCTTTAATCTGCTTGCTTCTGAATTTCTGACATGTGTCACACTTTTTCACCAGATTCTCAATATCTTTGTTCATCCCAGGCCAGAAGACTGTGTCTCTCGCTCTCCTTTTACACTTTTCCATCCCTAAGTGACCTTCATGAATCCTACTTAACATGTCTTGTCTTAAGCTTTGTGGAATTACAATTCTGTTTTGTTTCAAAAGCATTCCATCCACTACACTTAGATCACCTCTGACTTCACAATATTTTGAAGATTCACCTATTGGCCATCCATCATGCATGTTGTCAACAACAGCTTGCAGTTCAGCATCTTTTCTGGTTTCTTGTGCTATCAGCTTTGACTTTTCATCTGATACAGGAAACGCAGTACGAACCATTTTCACATGCATCTCAACATCTTCTTCTGTTGTACTCACACAATTTCCTGTCGGAGCTCTTGAAAGTGTATCTGCCAACACCAGGTATTTGCCAGGCATGTACACCAAGTCAAAATCATACCTTTGCAACTTCAACATCAGTCTTTGAATCCTAGGTGTCATCTCCGTCAGATTCTTCTTCACTATTGCAATCAATGGACGATGATCGGTTTCTGCCACAAAAGTAGGAAGACCATAAACATAGCTGTGAAACCTTTCCATTCCAAAAACCAATCCCAAACACTCTTTTTCGATTTGTGCATATTTGCACTCAGAATCAGTCATGGATCTACTCGCATATGCTACTGGCTTCCAAACCTCATCATCAGCTTGCAATAGAACCGCACCAAGACCATTTTTAGATGCATCAGTGGACACTTTAGTTTTCTTTGTGGGATCAAAGAATTTCAGTACGGGTGCAGATGTCAACGCTATTTTCAACTAGGGGTGTAACGATACATCGATATGGATCGATGCATCGATATAACGTCTAACGATACGATGCATCGATTCCACACTTAAAATATCGATATGCACCTTTATTTTGACACTCTCCACATTATCACGACACGTAACATCCTTCCGCTAAAGCGCACATTTTCGTTTACTCACCAACCGCCTGCCGGTGTGTAACGTTAATCTCCTCATCTGAAAAAGACGCCTGACAAGACTGACTAAACCCTAAACAAGTTTTTTTTTTTTTTTTTTTTCACAAAAGCCGGTATTGTCCGCTGTCAAGGCATCGCGAGTTCATGTTTTACAGTAGAAACAGACAAGCACCCGCACCCTTGTTGGTGAACACAACACGATAAGTCCGTTTTAGCTACTCAGCGCGCAATATTCAGGTCAGATGTCACTTTGAAAAGACGCGCGCTGGCTAAGAGGAGTTTCGTCAAAGCTGACTAAAAGTGATCGAGGATGGATCATTTCAATGAACTCGTGATATCTTCTTCAGGGCGTAAAAGGAAAATAAAACCTGAAACATTTTCACGGAACCTTACTAAAGCAGCTCGTTTAGGGAACGGAATGGTGAGGGAAAAGCTCTCTGTACTGCGTGTACGTACGTTAATCACAACAACAAAGTTTGTCAGGCATATGTCAGCTGAGGAGATTAACGTTATGAAGATTAACCGAGTGTTGTATTATTTATCATAACAATTACTTGGTTGTGTTTGACTCAGAAAGATGAAATGTATATGTATCTGCTCTGCTCTGCTAAAAAAAAAAAAAAAACATATAAGCATACTTTCAATTAACTTTCATTTTGTAATTTACCTTTATTTTTTAAGTTATTATTATTATTATTAATCAAAACAACCCAGCTGCAGTTTGATTGATATTACTTGGAATGCACAATAATAATAAAAAACATGATTTATGAGTACTTGCAAATAACCAATTCTGTTATAAATGTCCCAATTGGGAGAGGGTGTGCAATTTTCAAAGAGTTTAATTAAACGTTCATGTTATATATTTTGGTTGCATTTGTGAGTTAATAAAAACGTAACTGGTTGTGTGAACATTATATCTAAATATTGATTAATCGATCGATATAGCCCTGAATCGAATCGTATCGTGGAATTTTTTGAAGTATCGAAAAATATCGGATCGCTGGCTGAGAGAATCGATATCGTATCGTATCGTCATGAACTGTCCGATTTACACCCCTATTTTCAACTGCTGCCACTCAGTTTCATGTTTGTCTGTCCAGTTAAAGTCTGATGTCTTTTGTAGGAGCTGCCGTATGTGTGATGTTCTTGCAGAAAGATTCGGAATGAACTTCCCTATGTAATTCACCATACCCATTACTCGTTGTACACCTTTTTTGTCAGTGGGACTTTCCATTTCTAGAATGGCATTGATCTTCTCGCTGTCTGGCTGTATTCCTTGACTTGACAACTTATCACCAAGAAACACAAGTTCTTGCACACCAAACTGACATTTGTTTTTGTTGAGTTTCAATCCACTCAATTTGATTTTCTGCAACACTTCTGTCAGTCTTCTATTGTGCTCTTGCAGTGTAGATCCCCAAATGATGATGTCATCAATATATACTCTGACTCCTTCAAGTCCTTCAATGATATTCTCCATCGCTCTGTGAAATATTTCTGATGCAGAGACGATTCCAAACGGTAGTCTCAGGAATGAATATCTACCAAATGGAGTATTGAAGGTGCAGTATTTTGAACTGTCGTTGTCCAGACGTATTTGCCAAAATCCTTGTGAAGCATCAAGCTTTGTAAAATACTTGGCACCTGACATTTCGCTCATTATTTCTTCACGTTTTGGAATCTGATAGTGTTCACGCCTTATATTGTCATTCAGATCTTTTGGATCCATGCACACTCGTAATTCTCCATTCTTTTTCTTGACACATACCATGGAATTCACCCAGTCTGTTGGCTCTTCAACTCTTTTGATTACCCCAAGTGTGATCATTTTGTCTAACTCTTTTTTCAGACGATCTTTGAGAGGTGCAGGAACTCGACGAGCAGAATGAACAACAGGATGGGCATTTTCCTTCAACTGGATCTTGTAAACATAAGGTAAAACACCAAACCCTTTGAAGACGTCTGTAAAAATTTCCACTATGTCATCCACAGAATTACTTGTACTCACCACTGAGCAGTCTTGGTTGATGTGATATACCCTTTTGACAAGATTCAGGTTTTCACATGCTCTGTCCCCTAACAGAGATTCTAGCCCTTCAGCCACAACAGAGAACAGCAAGTGGTGCACTTTCTCTTTCATCGTCACTTTCAGTTTACATGTGCCAAGAGAGTCAATGATTTGCCCATTGTAGTCTTTGAGAAGTATTGACTTTTTCCTTACTTTAGGTCTTTCTTTCATCTTTTTGATGTCTGTCATGCTGATTAGATTTGCTTTTGCACCAGTGTCAAGCTTGAGAGCAACCAACGTTCCATTAATCTCAAGCGTTGTTTTCCATTTGTCACTTCTGTCAGCATCCTCTTGGTTTTGTACATGCACTGTTAACTTTTCAGTTTTTTCAGAATCCTGCATTTCTTGACAATTTACCATGCCGACGAAGAACGTGTCACTAAGGTTAGTTTCCTCTATCATCTTGACAGATCTCTCTTTTTGTCTCATTTTACCTTTGGAAAAACATTGTTTTGCGAAATGATTTTTCCCATTACACTTCACACATTGTTTTCCGAAAGCTGGACATTGCTTCGGTTGATGTTCTGTGCCACAACGTTTGCAATTGTACACAACATCCTTCTGTTTTACAGCTTTGGACGTGTATCGCTTTCCTTTGAATGACACTGCACTGATCATTGCATCTGAGCTTGTAGACACGCTTTTCGGCATCATATCACCAAATGTCTTCACATGCAGCTGAGCAAGTTCACTGGCTTGACAAATTTTGATTGATTCATGCAACGTGAGCTCTGTTTCTCTCAGTAGACGTTGTCTGACTTTCACATCACTTATGCCAAACACAATTTGATCTCTTACCATCGAGTCATTCAGCTGATCAAAATTGCATGTCTTCGCTTTGAGCCTCAAGTCTGTCAGGAAATTATCAAATGTTTCATTCGGTTGTTGCACACGTGAACGAAATATATATCTTTCATACGTTTCATTCTTCTTTGGTGAGTAGTGAGCAGTAAATTTGTCTAGCACATCATCAAGCTTGTTTTTATCCTCATCCTCATCGAAGACAAAGGTATTATACACTTCAATAGCCTGTGGACCGGCAATCGTCAATAATAAAGCAACCTTACGTGCTTCTGGCTTCGTGTCCATCCCGATGGCTGTCATGTATAGCTCAAATTGCTGCCTGAAGCTGCGCCAGTTGCAATCAACATTTCCTGTGAGCTTCAAATTCTCCGGTGGTCTCAAAGTATCCATTTTGTCGCTTTCACAACAGGTAATCGTTGGATGTCTCCACTCCTGGTACCATGTTTTGTTTAATCATCTTTTAATTAAACAATCTGCAATGCAGTAACAACAAGTGTTTCTTTATTTCTCCATGTGCCTTGTTTCTTCTGCATACATCACGTTATATCCCAACCCCATCACTTCACCACAGTGACCTCTAGTGGTTTTCTCAGGTAACAACATAAACTGATATCATTACAAACCTGACCTGTTGAAAAGAGATGGTATTCATCCCTCCTGGGATGGTGCTGCTCTTCTCTCTAGTAATATGGCTCATAGTCTTAGAGCTCAAACATGACAATCTGGGGCTCAGGTCAGGAAGCAGACAGACTGGCTAAACCAACAGTCTGCTAGCGGCCTCGCGTCACCAAGGTCAGATAAATCCCATCACATAGAGCCTCTTTCATCTAGCTATCATCATATAGAGACTGTGTCTGTTCCCCGAATTTGGAAATCCAAAAAAAACGTTTAAACCCATCTAAGGTTAAAAATTTAATTGATGTTCAACAAATTAAAAAAAAACTATAATACAGATGAACAAATGCTAAAGCTTGGGTTGCTGAATATTAGATCGCTTACTTCAAAAGCACTCATTGTTAATGATATGATTTCAGTTAATAACCTAGATGTGCTGTGTTTGACAGAAACCTGGCTAAAACCAAACGATTACATTACTTTAAATGAATCAACCCCGCAAGATTACTGTTATAAACATGAGCCTCGTCTGAAACGCAAAGGGGGTGGTATTGCTGTAATCTATAGTAATAGTTTCAAAACCACTAAGAAATCAAGTTTTAAATATAATTCTTTTGAAGCATTGGTGCTTAATGTAAAAATATATAGTGTAAACGATAAATCACGCTTAAGATTTGTGCTGGCAACTGTATGATGTTTTATTAACAAGGTTCGGGAGGAGCACGTTCAGATAATTAACACAAGTGGAGAGCACTCAGCAATCAATGGTGAGAGGTATAAATACTCAGCAGTCTCACCTCATTCCATTGACAGTTTTTGCAGCATCCCTCCACCACAGCTTCTCCACACTTCTAGCACTAAACACTTACATACGGGGGGAGTACTCTGGGTTCAGGCTGAACTCCGAGCTCGGAGCCCTCCCTCCGGACAGCACGCCAAATACGCATTAAACTTACCCATTCAAATTATATGTAAGTGTGAACTCGTGAAATACAGGCCACCAGGGCACCATACAGACTTTATCAAAGAATTTGCGGACTTTCTATCTGAATTAATATTGACTGCAGATAAAGTACTAATTGTTGGTGATTTTAATATACACATAGATAATGAAAAAGATGCATTGGGATTGGCATTTAAAGACATTGTAAACTCAATTGGAGTTAGACAACACGTGTCAGGACCTACTCACCGTCGTAATCATACTCTAGATCTAATATTATCACATGGAATAGATGTGGATGCCGTTGAAATTCTGCAGCAGAGCGATGACATCTCAGATCCTTATCTAGTCTTGTGTAAATCACATTTAGCCAAGGCTGCAAAGCTGACTCCGTGTTTCAAATATGTTAGACCTATCACTTCTGCCACTAAAGATTGCTTTATTAAAGGGGGGGTGAAATGCTCATTTTCACTCAATCTCCTGTTAATCTTGAGTACCTATAGACTAATATTGCATCCTTCATATCTCCAAAAAGTCTTTTGTTTTATTATATTTTTAATTGAAAGATTGGCTGTACCGAGTCTTTCCGGAAAAAAACGAGCGGCTGTGGGCGGGCCGTGTGGGCGGAGCTAAAGCTGTGCTAACGCGCCGAGCTAACAACACACAGAGACAATAGAAGTAGTTTTACTCACCGAACCTTTATCATTGTGACTGCTCAATCCTTAAGCATTAGACGATCTGCAAATCCGATCTGGGCTTTGTTTATAAAACAATCATCGTCGAAATGCAGGGAACAACAGTCTTGCACAACTCCGTTTATGCTCTGGAAAACAAACTCCATCCACGGGTGCCTTAACGCCGGGTTCTTTGGGAATCTGTGCAGGGTTGTCTTGCCCTGGCAACCAAAAACACACTTCTTTGGTGACATTGGCTTCCCAAAAGCCGGGCAGGGCGCTTTGATGGCGAACTGCTTTCACTCTCTTGCTCTGTTTTACGAGTGCGCGCGCGCCCGCGATCTTACCGGAGAAGTGCCCTTAGGACCCATATAAGGAAATTCCGCCCTCTCTTACGTAAGACAGAGCCATACTCGAAAAAAACTTTCCGAAACTTGTGACAAACCGGAAGGACAATTTTTGGAACAAAAATACTCCTTCAAACGTACAACTTAACTTTTGAAACTTTGACCATGTTTAGCATGGGAATCCAACTCTTTAACAGTGTAAAAAACTCAGTATGCATGAAACAGTAATTCACCCCCCCTTTAATAATCTTCCTGATCAGTTTCATCATCTCAGCAGCCCGGATAGCTTAGAAGAACTTGATATTGCAACAGAAACTTTTAACTCTCTCTTTTCCAGCACTTTAAGACACAGTTGCTCCGTTGCGCTTAAAGAAGATTAAAGAAAATAGTCCAACGCCGTGGTACAACGAGCACACTCGGGCCCAAACTAGAGGTATTTCGCATTTCATGGAAAGAGAGCTCGATTGCATACAGAGAGGCTTTAAAAGCTGCTAGATCTGCTTATTTTTCAACCCTATTAGAAGAAAATAAACATAATCCTAGAATTTTATTTGAAACAGTGGCTGAACTAACAAAAAAGAAAGCTTCAAGCCCAGACGTTTCCAAGCAGCACAGCAGTAATGACTTTATGAACTTCTTCACTTATAAGATTGATAATATCAGGGAGAAAATTATAACTATGCAACTGTCTACTAAAGTATCAAATCAGGCAGTGCATTGTAGTCTCCCTGAGGAAAATTTTTATTCATTTATTGCTATAGATGATGATGATGATGATGCATTTTATTTGTAATGCGCTTTTCTCCAACCCAAAGTGCTACACAGTATAGTAAAAATAATATAAGATAATTAAACAATAATTAAAAACAGAAAAATCAGACAAAAAAATATATAAATAAGATACACTTCAAAGACAGTAAGCATTTTTAAAAATATGGGTCTTTAAAGACCTCTTAAAGCAGTCCAGAGTTGGGGAATTTTTAATCTCAAATGGAAGTTTATTCCACAACCGCGGGGTGGTAACCGTAAAGGAGCGACCACCCATCGACTTTAATTTGAATGTGGGCTGCTGTAGAGTAGAAGAGTCAGACGAGCTGAGAGAACGATTTGGAATGTAAGGAACAACTAGATCACAAAGGTATTCTGGTGCTATCCCATGAATGGCTTTATATGTTAAAATCAAGATTTTAAAATCGATACGTGCCGTTACTGGAAGCCAATGGAGTTCATAAAGAACAGGGGAAATATGCTGCTGTACAGTTGTGTGTGTTAATACGCGTGCGGCCGAGTTTTGGATATACTGTAATTTCTTAATATGTTTATCAGGGAGACCAGAGTATAGTGCATTACAGTAATCCAGTCTCGACGTGATAAATGTGTGGATAAGCTTTTCCGCATCTGGCAGGGATATAAAAGGCCGAACTCTGGCAATATTTTTTAGATGAAAAAAATCTGATTTTGAAACCACTTTGATATGGGCATCAAAAGACAAATGTGAATCAAAAATAATACCTAAATTTCGCACCTGTGATGCTGGGGCCAGTAAATCTGTCATGATTCTGCCATCTAGTCTTTAATTTTCCCTGGTCTTGAGGCAGGATCATGACAGACCCATGTTTTATGTGTAAGCACATGGCCATTTGTTTGGGCTGTGTGCTTGCGTTGTCTTGTCACCTTACCCCGCCCCTTGTTATCTCTTCTTGTCATCATTATTGTATCATCGCCGTCACCTGTTTCCCTCATTAGTTTCTCCCTATTTTATCCCCTTGTGTTTGCTGTCTTGTGCCGGTTCATTGTGTGATTCTCAGTGTGTTAACCAACCCGTGAGTACCTTGTGAAGAACTCTGTCTTGTTAAGTCCTGATCTTGTTGCTGCTGTTAGTTATTTGTCTAGTTATCTGTAGTGATGGCCAAATGAAGCGTTTCGAAGCATTATTGCTTTCTGATACAATTGTGTCGAAAATGGTTCATTACTCGAAGCTTCATTCAGATAGAAATTACAGCACCATCTCCTGGTGAAGTAAATGTAATGCAACAAAGCTGACAACCATAAAATGCAAGTAGGCTTATGTTAACGCCCCGTTTATGACGTGTTTACCGAGGCGATCAAAGCTGAAACAGTGTTAGTGCTGTGAAACTCATTTATGTAGGTGAATTTTACAGATACTGATGAATTTCATGTGTTCACCTTGATAATAAAACATTAAGCATGATGTGTATGTGTAATTATTTCTTTAGACAAGGACAGAAGATCAGACCAGCTTAAAAAAAGTTGGAAACCATCACAGAAATTCTAATGGTTTCTATTAAAATACCAGTAGGAACCATTGGCTTTTACCATTTAAACCACTAAAGAATTATTTTTTGTAGTGTATTTGGGATATATTCCATTAGGATTTAATGCCCCCACCAATACAACCCAAATCAGTAGAGACCCACAGAGACCACTATAAATCCCATTACAACCAATAAAATTCCCATGAAAACCATTAAATCCATTAGAATTTCTGTTATAGTTTCTATAGTTTTTTTTTTTTTTTAGCAGGGCAGTATCATGTGTGAAAGCTTTATCTTGTTTAGTTGTGGGAAGCAGTACTCTATAACTTGTTAACTGGTGGGACTGATATTTTTATATGTTGAAAAGGATGTGCTTGTGTTGTAGGCTACTTGTATAATGTAGCAGAGCTGTCTTTGATGCATGTTTTTATGTAACAATGTTCATATGTTCTCTAATTAATAATAATAAAAAAATGTGTCAGAGGCTGTGCTTTGGGTACATGCAGAAGGCTTAGACAAAGTGTTCATTAAATGGTATGGTTTTTATTCAGAAATATTATTTATTTTTATTTTCTTTCTCGCTGGCACAACACTGAAATAAACTCAATCCACTCTCCTCAACAATAACGCCAATCCAAACACCGACTACAACCCACGGTGTTGCCATGGTTTGGCTTCACTTTTATAAGAAATACATCCGCCAGGTTTCAAACCTGTCAACACTGGATTGGGCTGTCAAAGCAGTCAGGTGGTTCACTACAAGAATGAAGCAGTGTGTTTGCTTCAGACGTCATTTTCACGTGACTAGTGACGTAATGATACAAGCTCCGAAGCAGTGGTTCATTGCAAGGACCGTTCGAGTTTGAAGCAAGCTTCGGAGCGTCGGTGTCAGGCGTAACATCACTAGTTATCTGTCAAGTCTTAGTCTAGTGTAGTTGATCTTTGTTTTTGCCCTCCAGCCTTGTTTTACCCCATCGTGGGTTTTGTTTTCCCTGTTTTGTCTGAATAAATCTGTTTATTGTATTCTGTCTGCGATTGGGTTCATCTCTCTCCAACCACATAACAAAATCAGAATCAGTGATCAGATTTTGACAGTTAAACTTGTGCAAGGCTGTCGGCATACCAACAAGTAGAAATTCTGTTTTGATTCATTAAGTTTAAGATAATTGGCATGCATCCATAACTTAATTTCTTCCATACATGCGCTCAGAGCTGTGATTGCAAGATTAGGATCCGGGAGTGTGTTAACATAGATCTGCGTGTCATCAGCGTAACAATGAAACCTCAGACTGTATTTTCTTATGTCACCAAGTGGAAGCATATAAATGCAGAACAAAGTCGGCTCTAGCACTGACCCCTGCGGGACACCCTGCTGAACTAATGTGGCCTCAGATTTATGTTTCCCCATGCAAACATACTGAGAACGATCTGCTTAATAGGACTCAAACCATTTGAACACAACACCAGAGATGCCTAACAACACACGCAACCTGTTAAGAAGGATAATATGACATATAGTGTCAAAAGCTGCGCTAATGTCTAGCAGGACTAGAATACTGCAAGCACCAGTGTCAGCGGAAACAAGTAGGTCGTTGGTAACCCTTACAAGTGCAGTCTCAGTGCTGTGTCCAGATCTGAAACCAGACTGAAACGGTTCCAATAAGTTGTTATTGGACAGATATTGCTGTAACTGACCAACAACAACTCGTTCGAGAACCTTTGCCACAAAGGGCAGGTTCGCAATAGGCCTGTAGTTAGCTAAATTTTGAACATCACAGCCAGTTTTTTTTAGAACAGGTGTGATAGCGGCCACCTTAAGGGCCGGAGGAACCTGGCCAGTGGCTAGGGAGTTGTTAATAATAACAGTGATGGAAGGGCAGACATGTGGTAAACACTTTTTTAGAACCTCAGTAGGCAAGGGGTCAAGATAGCACGTGGATGAACTCAGTCATGATCAATTTAAAAACATTGTCTACATTGACAGTAGTAAAGTTCGAAAGGGCAGTAGAAGGTGAGTTTTTTTAGTAAGACTCACTAGTCAGCAAAGGAGAGTCAAAGGAGATGGAGCTATAAATACTCTGAACTTTCTCTGTAAAATATTTGTTAAAATTATTACACATCTCATCAGAAGGACAGACAGTTTTCTTTTGAGATTTGAGAAGGCTATCAATTGTCTTAAATAACATCCTAGGATTAGCAGCACCTTTATTGATAACATGAGAGTAATATGCCTCTCTGCTAGTCTTAAAAGCAAGATGATACTGGAGCTGGTGTTGTTCAAACATTAATTTGTGAACGGTGAGGCCTTATTTTTTATACAACCACTCAATCTTCCTTCCTTCAACTTTAAGTGCATGCAGATCATTTGTGTACCAGGGAGACGACTTGGAAAAAGATACAACTCGTTCTTTCATTAAGAATTGAGGAAAGTGCAGAGTTGTAACAGTCAATAGACCCAAGCACAGGAAGCTCCGCAACAGGGTTAGAAATCAAGTCAAGTCAAGTCAAGTCAACTTTATTTATATAGCGCTTTTCACAATACAGATTGTATCAAAGCAGCTTCACAGTATTAAATAAAATAGTACATCAGTGTTTGTTTCTGGTGTAAAACATCCACGTTTGGTAATGCAGATCAATAGCACTGGTGAATCGATTAATCAATTTAAGTATCCCCAACTGAGCAAGCCAAAGGCAACAGTGGCAAGGAACCGAAAAACTCCATTAGGTGACCTAATGGAGAAAAAAAAACCTTGGGAGAACCCGGGCTCAGTCGGGGGCCAGTTCTCCTCTGGCGTTTATGAAGTAGAGACCGGATTTAACTGTAAGATTAAAAGTATTAAAAGTATTAAGTATTAAAATCCTTTCAGGGTCAATATTCCTAATATTTCTAAAGGATATGACACGCTGTTTAGAAGACTGCAGGGAGGCAGAGATGGTAAATTCACTTGTCAGTAATTTATGATCACTAAAATTAACTTCATCCTTTGAAAGCTGATCTATACCAATACCCACAGAACATAACAGGTCCAATGTATGTCCAGATTTATGAGTTGAAAAGTCAACATGTTGAATGAAGTTAAAACACTCTAACACATGCAGGAAGGCAGCTGCAGAGGAACAGTTTGAATTGTCGACATGAATATTCAGGTCCCCTATTAGCAGCATGTCTGGACAAATAGGACTTAGCAGAGTCAATAATTCTGCAAGTTCAGAAAAGAACCTCGCATCAGCCTTAGGTGGGCGATAGATTAAAACAACTAGTACTGGTGAAGTGCTGTTAATTTTGATAGTCAGGCATTCAAAAGATGACACAGCAGGTGTTGTAACTTCTGCAATAGACAAATCAGATCTGTATAGAATAGCAAGACCACCACCTTTACCAGTGAGTCTAGGTCTGTCAATGTGAATCCAGGTGGTTTAGCTAAATTAAGGTTGTAAAAGTCATTTGCTTGATGCCATGTCTCACAGAGACAGAGAAAATCAAGTTTTCTATCCAATATTATATCGTGAAGCAGCGCGGCTTTCTTGTTCATTGAACGCATATTTAATTGAGCGAGTCTAATTTTAGAACTTGCGTTCTTTACGCGATTCTGCAACGTCTTCTGAGGAAAATGTAAGTTAGATGAACAGATGCCACGAGAGTTAAGATGTCTTGAACGCCTAGATGAGGAGTGAAGTACATTTATTCCAGCAGGCGAAGGATAGAAACATCGGCGGGAGCAACGATGCAAATATCTTGGCCAATGCAAAAGTTTGAATGATCGCAAAGTTTTAATAATACAGGTGCTGGGAGGCAGATGATGATTCAATGAAAAAAGCTCAGAATATGAGTACCTTATCATGTTGTTGTTCCACAATCTTGATTCCAGTGTTCCACATAATCCAGTTATAGCATAGACCAGTGAAAAGAATGTAGTAAAGGGAAACAGCATGCTTATATCCAATGGAATCCTGATAAAATTGTGAAGATCGCAACACTCTGAGTCGCAGGAGTCGTTCAGCGATTAAAATGCAGAGGCCACAGCAGCATCAGACCGTTAGTGAATCCACACACGCAGACATACACCGACTTCAGATTGGAGATGACACAGTTTCCAGCCTCGTTCAGGTGCCGCACCCGCCACTCGAAACAAGAAGACGCCGAGGAATCACCTCAAAAGCGATCAGCAATCCAAGCTCAACAGGAACCTCACATTTAAATGTTGAGATGAAAGGTAGGCCTAATAGGCTATTAAATCATTTAAAAAGTTGGTAGCAGAATAAAACCAATTTTAAAATAACAAATAACTACAGATGGTGGACAACCAGAATGAGACTTTTACCGCCGCCGTTCCCGCGGCGGCAAAATTGGGATGTGTATTTGCTGCCTTTTACCGCTGAGTGGCGCTGTAATCACAGACTTTGAAAAGTGTCAGTTTATTCTCTTTATGACGTAATCTGCCGCGGCAGTAATCTGAGCTGAGGCCACAGATAAATTCAAGATAAATATTGTGGTTAAACAAATTCAAATTCATTAAATTTAAACAAAGTAGACACACTTTAACATTGTGTGCCCAGTTTTTCTATAATTTAGAAAGGCTATGTCAATAGGTTACTTGTCATTTACTTCGTGTTATTTTAATGTGTTTGTAGATTTATTAACTGAAACATAACAGTGAAATAAATTAAAATTATTTACCGTAAAATTAAAACATTTTCAGGACTTGCAGTAGGCTACTAACCGATGTTAGTCGGTTTAAGCATTCTTTGTTATATTCAGAATTAAATAGGCTTACATGTTGTTATGATTATCAATTGAATGAATTAATAAATAATCAACCACAATGCCTATTACTGCCGCGGCAAAAATAAACCAGTCGAATTTCAAAGTCGTTCGCGAAATGACTAGGCTATACCGGGTGGCGCAAGTGACAGGGCAAAACAGCAGCAACTGCGGCATTTTAAAAGGTAAGTTACCTATCTGTTTATTTAAAAAAAAAAAAAAAAAAAATACTTTTTTCATTATTTGAACAAAAATGAGACTGATTGAATATGTAAAAATATAAACAAACAAAGCAGAGAATAAAACAAACTTTTAGGGAAAAAATATAGGCCTATTATGCTACAACAGAATTGGTTAACATTAACGAATTAACAAAATATGTAAAAATACATTAGTGTTTCGTGGCCGAATTCAAATCGGTTCAAATCCCGAACAAACAGTAGTATAGGCTATTCAGACGATAGCTCTGTGGACAATGCATTAACAATAGCCTCTCGGAGCTTCTAACGATCTGAGATCAAATCTCAGTGTAGCCGACAGTGTTTATGTTTTTCCGTTCTTGATGCTTAAATATGCATCTGTTTATTAAAGTCAATCGTCTTGTTTAATTATCAATTGTACATTACAACATAAATTTGCTACATTCCAGTTGAGCCGCTGCAAAGACGACACATCTGATGAAGGAAGACTGTCAGCCGATTGCACCAGAAAATGAAGATGATGAAGCTCGTCTTTAATCTGCTAAATTATTTTTTTGTGTGTGTGTGAATCATTCACGAGATTGAGATGACTGACAGTGATACCCGGCCATAGCAACGGAAGACATTTTTCAAAACAGATCGAACAAATCAGAAAAATACTTTCAATACAGTATTACTTTCAATTAAAAAATAAACAATGAAAATGTAAAAGAAAAAGAAAACTAATTAAGTTTGAAAACCCATCGCACATTTCAAGGTATGAATAAAGTGTCGGGACAGTTTATTTATTTAAACAGGGTTGCATCGATAGAGTTTATTCCCTTTGTGATGCAAAATAAGAAACACAGAATCTTATTCTTGCAACATTTTAAATTTCTATTGTCAAAGAAATTGCAGCTAAATTATAAAATTAAAACGGTACAAAACGAAAAAAGTTCAAAGCAACAAATTAAGAACAGGCGTTTTTCTTTGCCTCTCTCGCGCTGGATATTTTTTTAATAAGTTTGGTCTCCCTCACTGCGCGCGGCGGGTCTTTCTCGAAATTAAGCATTAATAATACAGCTGATAATACTGTATATGTCGCTGTGTGTCATCCACACAAATCACGAAAGAAAAAACTGTAACAAATAGCTTTTGTTCCTTCAAAGATACAACATGCCCTGCTGAATTCACCTTACAATAAAACGAGGTGGGTCGCGAATTAAAGAGCTCTGTATCTGCTAAATTGAAATTGTGTGTGGAAAACCTTTAAATACAATCAATAAAACTACAATATATAATTTAATAAGATATAGGGCCTAATGTACATAGGCTATGGACTTTTGGAGATTTTGAGATTAATCCTTAAAAGAATGTTGCCTTTGCCTCAGGCTGGCTCCGACACTCTCCATATGAAAGACGGAACATTAACACCTCTGTCCTGCACCCCCACGATAAAGCAACTATTGCCTTCTCCAAACCCCCCACAGGCTAGCTGAGTTTGCAAAACAAAACAAAGAGTTTGCCACTCGTCGTGGTGTGCCAAAACACTTAATTATAAACTTCAATATTTCATACAAAACAATCTCAAAACGCTTTGTGACATTTTGAAAAGCCGTGGATGCATTACTGCCACTGGAACCATACTGGTTCTGATTTTATTGTTTGTCGTTTAAACGTCATATATATATATATATATATATATATATATATATATATAGCCTATATATATATATTTTTTTTTTTTAACAGAACTGCTTTTGAAATTACGATTGGAATTATTATAGGCTACAGAAGTAAAGTCATTGTATAATATTTGTTCCTTAGTGTAAAGTGGAAATGCATGGTGATTTTATTTTGTAAATAGGCTATAAGCAAAAAAACTATGTTTTAGAACTAGACAAATCTCTCTGCATCAACAATAGACTATTAAATGCATTAATAGGCTAATATAAAAATATCAGTAGTCTAAGTTAGTTCGGGATTCGAACCTGTGTCATCTAAATGATCGTAACGTAAGTTCAACCACTCGGCCACGATTCACTCGTTGAGATATTGTCTAATGTTCCAGTGTGTGTTCGCTCACACGAGAGAGAAGCGCTCTTCATTCAAATGAACGCGCCGCCGCGTTTGTCCAACACTAATTCAACATGCCAGAATAAAACCTGGCTTTAGAACAATGCATAGCGCCACTCGTCGTGGTGTGCCAATTTTTTTTACAATAATTTAGTTTCATTTATTTCAGTGTTAATGTTTGAGTTAAAAAAATCCTTTACAAATTAAATTAACACAAAGTCGGATAAGAGTCCTTTATAGGCTATACGTAAAAAAGCAAAGGGCTTACAGTCTTAACATTTAGGCTACTTTGCTTAAATTCGATACATTTATTTTCAGTAGGGCCTAATAAATTTGTAGGGATGCAATTTCAGTATGCTTTACCAATGCTATGTATTCAATTAAAGTTCCAAGAGGTCTAGTCTCTATATTTCCTTCCCAGCTGACACTAATATGCAAGTGCACAGCAAAAATCACAACTTGTGCTTGCTGCAAACGCAAGTTATTTAAGGTGTCTCAACTGTACACAGTCTACCCTACAATGTGAATTCGTTACAAGGTTTCATTTAATTAAATTAATGTGCAGCAATTTGTACTATAATAATCTCATTTAGTATCATATTTGTTAAAATATTATAATGTTATTTTTTTCCATTTATGTTGAATATGAAAAGTGAACAGCACGAGTAAGATAAGATGCATTATATCGAGAGATGGATATGGAGTGGGTCAGACATGATTTTGACCACTTCATTAAGTTTTGTTTAGTAGAAAACCTTTCTTTAAAGTGAATTTCGTTTTCTATAAATTGTATCTTAATTTAAAAAAAAATTTCATCAAAATTGCCTGGATTTAATAAGTAAGAGAAGCAAAGACACTAATCATGGAGGCGCCCGCGCGGTCACTTGCATTGCACGTCAGCTGGAGCGCATCTCATCCTCCTAACTTAACGAAACTCAGCATATGCCTCACACAGGCACGATAAATACATCAAATACACAAAGCTTGAAATGTCTTCAAACGAAATAATTCAAAACGAAAAGAAAAAGGCTACTCTCTGATTATGTCTTTATGTGCATTTCTCTCTAGGTGCGTTCACTACAAATATGGCGATCGTCAACTTCATCTTTGCAGTCGACACTGTCAGAAAACACTAGTTTATTGATAAAAATCAATGCACGCATCACCGGATTTACAAATACACATCTTGCTTGTTGCAGGCACACATTATGTCGAAAAAACGAAATATTATGTTGAAATAACATTATTATTAATAATACATCTTTTAGAATATTTGATTAAATGCTGATTGTTGCGCTTGTTCAATTTAATAAAATTAAAACTTAATTGTGATAATTAAAATAATTGAAAATTAAATATTTAGTGGCCAAGTTTTGCTAATTTAGGCTATTATATGCCTATTGCCTATATTAAGTAGGTCATATTAAGACAAGGCATATATTAGTTATTTTAGCTATTTTAGTTATGAGAAAAAAAAATCTAACGAAATCTAAAATCTCAATCTAATAAATCAAAAAAAAAAAAAAAAAAAAAAAAATCTAACGCCAATTCAACATGCCAGAATAAAACCTGATTTTTGAACAATGCGTAACGCCACTCGGCCTGGTGTGCCAAAACACTACATTTTAAACTTCAATGTTTAATCCAAAACAATCTCAAAACGCATTGTGACATTTTTTTAAAGCAGTAGCCTAGCCTATATACATTAAGGGCATTGAAACCAGGATCTTAACTAAAACGCGTTCCGCGTAATCTCTCAAAAATTATGCCACACTACTCCATGTATTTTTTATTTTTTTTTTTAAGGACTGCTTTTGAAATCACTATAAATTACTATGTAATTGTATCGCTCACGAGAGCTCTTCATTTATCTAATTCCTCAATAGAATAGTAAAAATATTCATCGTCATTGCTCCTAATATCGTCTCTATTTTTAACTTTTGATTCTATTTTTTCAGTTCTAAAATTGATTCTATCTTTGGTTCTATTCTGTTGTAGCCTAATAGGCCTATTTATATATGAAAAATATGCCTATTATTTAACCCACTTACATTTTAAAATACGGCAATTGCTGCTGTTTTGCACAATGTCCCTTTGCGCCACCTGGCGGTCATTTCGAGAACGACTTTGAAATGCGGCTGGTTTATTTTCGCCGCGGTGATTTCGCCGCGGCAGCTGGCGCGGCGGTAATAGGCATTTTGGTTGTCCACCATCTGTAAAACACATGGGTTGAGAAGCGGCATCCAGCTGAGTCAGCGTCCTCTCACACCCCTATAGACCCCTTTTGCGCCGACGTCACAGTTACGTCACGGCGCTAGCTGGAGGCAAAACAAAGGGAAAACTGGAGGCGGCCAATACAAACCAGCACAGATTCAGCTACATAATAAGGAGCTTAAATTATTATTTTTATTATTAAATGTCATCTTGTTGTGTTGTTGGGTACAAGAATCGATGAAAAATGAGTATGCTGTATCTGGAATTTTTATTTCTAGAAAATATCCACATCTGCTGGCTAGGCTGAACTGTGGATCGTACCACACAAGTCTTTACATGACCATTCATTCAGCACATAGTTATAGGCATCTAAAGATGTATGTCCTCAGTTTCTCTTTACCCTCAGTTTCTCTATCGGGTAATGTTAGGTTTAGAAGTCAGGCCACTCAACCGGGGGTAGCGTTAACGTTAATCCTGTCAGATCATCCATCCATTGAGTGAGCGTGTACGGCCCGGGTCAGCCAATCTGGTTCCATCCGTTAAAATGAACTTTTGCAAATAACAATCGCGGTCCTGGACAGTGAGTGACCTTGCACATTAAGATAAAATTGGATTTTCTCCAGTCATTGTTAAAAAAACAAGCTAACAAACTGGCAAACGGTAACACTTTATAATAACTGCACGCTATTAATCATTAGTTAAGCATTAGTAAACAGTTAATTCATCATTTCTAAAGCATTAATAGACATTAATAAGCAGTTTATAAATACGGAAATAAATGCTTTATTCTTGATTTATAAGCATATCTATAATGTGTTTAACAATTGTATTTTCACAATTTATTAATGATAAATTTATTATATCTAAATGAAGTATTTCTTTATTTTCAAACCAGTTATTTAGGAGTTGTCAGTGGTTCATAATATCACTTAGAAAGTGAAAGTAAATGTATTAAATGCAGGTAGTTATAAACCATTTACAAGTGGTCAGTGAACAATTTTTGTGAGCTCATCTAAAGTGAGCACTAGATATGCCTTGTAAAGCATTTATAAAGGAGATTTAAAGGCTCGGTTATCTTCTAAACAGAAAAAGGAAACAAACACAACACAGTGATACAGAACATAAAAATATTTAACAACCTTTAAATCTCCTTTGTAAACGCTTTACAAGACATAACTAGTCCTCACTTTAGATGAGCTCACAAACATAGTTAACTGACCACTACTAAATGCTTTATAACTACCTGAATTAACCATGAATTACAGTAGAAATACATGTTAATAAAGCATGTATTAACACACTAAGTAACTATTACTATATGTCTGAATAATAAGATATATGAATGTACATTTAAATAATGTATTAATCATTTACTTACACTTTCTAAGTGATCTTATGAACCACTGACAACTCCTAAAGAACTGGTTTGAAAATAAAGCAATACTTCATTTAGACATTATAAATTTATCATTAATAAAGTATGAAAATTCCATTATTAAACACATTATAGATATGCTTTTAAATCAAGTATAAAGCATTTATAGCTGTATTTATAAACTGCTTATTAATGTCTATTAATGCTTTATAAATGAATTAGCCAGTAGCCATATCACCCTGTAGCCCAAGACTGGTTGCCCACTGAAGCTAAGCAGGGCTGAGCCTGGTTAGTACCTGGATGGGAGACCTCCCGAGAAAAACCAGGTTGCTGCTGGAAGAGGTGTTAGTGAGGCCAGTAGGGGGCGCTCACCCTGTGGTCTGTGTGGGTCCTAACGCCCCAGTGTAGTGACGGGGACACTATACTGTCAAAGAGTACCGTCCTTCGGATGAGACGTAAAACCGAGGTCCTGACTCTCTGTGGTCATTAAAAATCCCATGGCATTTCTTGTAAAGAGTAGGGGTGTAACCCCGGTGTCCTGGCCACATTCCACACATTGGCCCTTACCAATCATGGCCGCCTAATAATCCCCTTACATTGAATTGGCTCTATCACTCTCTCTCCACCTATAGCTGGTGTGTGGTGAGCGCACTGGCGCCGTTGTACTGTGGC
This sequence comes from Scardinius erythrophthalmus, assembly GCF_964197995.2. Taxonomy (NCBI): domain Eukaryota; kingdom Metazoa; phylum Chordata; class Actinopteri; order Cypriniformes; family Leuciscidae; genus Scardinius; species Scardinius erythrophthalmus. The sequence goes on from NC_138236.1 coordinate 41,799,923, forward strand.
TGCCGTCGCATCATCCAAGTGGATGCTGCACACTGGTTGTGGTTGAGGAGAGACCCCTCATATGATTGTAAAGCGCTTTGGGTGTACAGTAGTACATATGAAAAGCGCTATATAAATGCCTCATTCATTCATTCATTCATTCAATTAACTGTTTACTAATGCTTAACTAATGATTAATAGCGTGCAGTTATTATAAAGTGTTACCCAATACTTTACTCGTAACATTAAAACAAATCTGATTACGTAATGCATGTTACTTGTAACACATTACTTTACTTGTAACATCAAAAAAGTAATCTAAATGCTTTATGCATGTTACTTGTAATGCATTACCCCCAACACTGATCATTTCAGATGAGACTGAAAAAAACGCATTGCTAGGTTTTCTCAGAGGAGGGCTATGATAGAAATGTGCATGTCCATCTTGAAAATAATCAGAATTATCAGCTAATAAGGGTAAATCTCCATACTCTGGTGCACTGGAGGGAGCATCTGAGTGGTTTCCACAGTTGTACCTTGACAGACTGTAGAAAATTCTGATGGAATCACGTCCTCATGTTCTGATATCAAAGATACGCGAAGTGCAACTTGAATGAAGTTGTATGAAGCCTTTGCAATATTTCGCATTTATATTTTTTGTATATATTTTATAGTTTTCACATGATTTGATATAATTGTATTGATTAGTTTGTTAAATACACATACTTTATCTGTTCGATTATTGTATTATATTTAATCCAGTATATCTTCAGTTTAAACCATAACCGCATGCTGTCCACTCAAGCGGACATCTGAAGATCTCTTAGAAAAAATTGTAAAAAAATATGCAAAAAAATATGCAAAAAAAGTTGAATTTGTTTTTAAATTATTTCCAATGGCAAAAATGGACCATAATTATTGCATAAACATGAATAATTACCATCAAATCCTCTCAAAATATAATTTTACATTTTACAAATTTTACTAAATAAAACAATATCAGGTGTCCGGTCACTTTTGACCGCGAAGAGAATAAGTGTGACTCCCAAATGAGGAGTACCAGAGGGTTTTAAATGTCCTATTGGTTTTTATACAGAGAAATGTACGTGTCACTTGTTCAAGGCTTTGTATTGTTTATTGTGAATGTCATATGATTAAGTATAGTAGCCTACATTAGACATCAAATACATAATATACTCTGCGTCTTTAAGGACTATTTGTAACAACATGAACAAAGGAAATAATACGTTCATATATACAGTCAAGTGGGAAACACTTTACAACATGTTACAAATTTAATTATAGCCACACATGTTAGGAAATATGGTTGTCAATGCAAACATTGACTGTGAATGAAGCGAAATATATATATTTTTAAAAGATAAAGATTAATGCAAAAAAAAAAAAAAAAAAAAAAGCATATAACACTTACCTGAAGATGGTATGGGGCCGATAGTGTCACTGGCTTCACTCACTCCCACTTTACCCACTATCCTGTAGCGGATCGAGTACTGCTTTCCAGACTCCAATCCAGTCAGATTAAAGACTTCATCAGCTGTGTTTATGATAATCCACTGTTCCTCAGCGCCAGAATCTGCTTTCACCAGCTGGTACTCCACTCTGAACTGCACAGTTTCTCCAGTATGGGACTTCTGCAGTTTCAGGGTCACACCGCGCTCCAGGACCTTCATCACTTCTGGTGGAGGAGGCTTCGACACGGGCTGGAACTGTGTGTCTGTCAGCTTCCCTGATTCATACAGATAGATAGAGGAGCCAGGATTGGAGGGATCAGAGATGGCAGAAATAATGAATCGATATCTCTGTTCATCTTTATTAGCCTCTGAAAAACTTCTGAAAAGAGATAAGTTCTTTCTCATCTTTGAGCTGACATCAGGATGGTTGAACCACTTTCTGACAGGTGCTAAAGTGCTAGAATGTGGTTTCATTCCCACATCTAGCCCTTTAAACTCATCAGATTCCACAAACTTCTTCAGGGTTGAGAGATCTGGGTCTTCATACTTCAGAGATGTGAAGGTCAAGCACACCACAACATCAATATTAAGATTAAAGAGGATGGTGTTGAGACTGCTTGAGTCTTCAGTATTGATTCCCTCCAGCATCTTGGTGTGAGAACTCAAGAGGTTAAGTTCAGCCTTTGCATGATCTAACCACTGGTTAAGCATGCTAACATTAAAGGGGGAGCTGTAGTGGATCTTCAGGATGTCTTCCAATGAATGTTGCTCCATCTCTCCTCCTCGTATAGCAGGCAAGACCTTGGCTACTTCTTTCAGGAGCACCATTTCGTAAATGCTAAGAGAGCACTGAAATAAACGGAGCCTCTCTTTGATGTCTTTGAAAACACTCACCAGTGGTTTTCTGGAGAGGTCGTTGCAAGTCCTCTCTACTTCTCCCAGCCCCTCTATTATATCTTCAGTGGTAGAAACCAGACTTGTGCTAATTTCTCTCTCGACCTGAGCTGCTTTTGTATCCATTAGAGAAAGAGGATAAAGCCAGACTTTTATTGGAACTGCATTCTGTGGATTCTCCTTCAGTATAGTGGGGAGCTTCTTGTACACCTCTAGGGCTTCTATGTAAGTGGTGGGGTTCTGCTCAAGGTGGACATCACCATGAAATGTGCAGGCAATATTCTCAGCCACTTTCTTTTGAGCATCTGTCATATTTACAGCTCCGTGTCCCTTAATGGAATATTGAGGAATCTTCTCGACCATGACATTCAGTTCTTCCTCAATCTCCTGTTTGTCTTCCTCTTCTGAAAATATCTGATCAAACACCATGACGGCCTGAGCTCCGTATAGTACACCGGTGACCACATGAGTTGCAGTTTTCTGGTCAAAGACCTGAGGGTAGGTGATCTGTCCCAACTGAGTCATAGTGAGCTGTTCGAATCTAGAGGTTTCACTGTAATACATTGTAACTCTGGACTGTTGGTTTGAGGATTTGGTGTCACGCAGGAACTTGGCAGATCCTCCCACCTCCACCAGCCCTCCCAAGAAGCTGGCCTTCAGGGAAGCACTCACATCCAGGAGACTGGACTTACTGGAGAGAGAGTCGGAGCTACTGAACTTCAAATCTGTCTTTGGCTGTGGACGACTGTCCAAATCTTCTCTCAATGATTTCTTATCCCACAAAGTGACACCTGAAATGAGAAATTACTTTTAGAGTTACTAGTGCAAAATGCCCATGCAAAATCAGTTTTTGTGTGTGTTTTTAGTAATGGTTGGTTTGGTGTGTTTGAGTGCTCATTGTTACAATTACACAGAAAAAGTTCAGTGACATTTTTATTTGTGCATGATAGAAAGCACACAGTAAACTCCAAGAAAATGCTATGCTTGAGCAAACAGTTTGTGCATAGGCTACTACAAATGATGCCTGTGCAAGAGACTGTGTGAACGCATTGAATAGGATATGATTAGCTGGTGAATAGCATAGGCTACTATTACACAGTAGCGATAACAAGCACACCAGAATGAAATATAATAATCAGAAGTAAACAGCAGAGCTGACTTACAGATTCAGTTAACATCCACAAATGAATAAACACGTCGATTCAGGGAGCAGTGCAAAGTGCCCGTGCAAAATCAGTTTTTGTGTGTTTTTAGTAATTGTTGGTTTGGTGTGTTTGAGTGCTCATTGTTACAATTACACAGCAAAGGTTCAGTGACATTTTTATTTGTGCATGGTAGAAAGCAAACACTGATACTGACATAATGACATACAATAAATGTGGAAAGTTTAACTACACGATTCAGGGAGCAGGCTACACAGTGAACTCATAGAAAACACTACTTAAGATCCACTGCTTTCTACGACCCTCTCTGTCTCTGGTCCTGGGGAGTGGCCAGTTGTGCTCACTCAGTGTCAGTGTGAGAGGGGGAGTGGCCAGTTGTGCTCACTCAGTGTCAGTGTGAGAGGGGGAGGGGCCAGCAGTGCTCACTCAGTGTCAGTGTGAGAGGGGGAGTGGCCAGTTGTGCTCACTCAGTGTCAGTGTGAGAGGGGGAGGGGCCAGCAGTGCTCACTCAGTGTGAACTGTGTGCTTCTTTTACCGATATATATTAACAATATATTTGCATTTCTAATTCAAACAACGTCATACTTGGCACTGCTTTTACTCGTGCCTGTAGCAAGACACCTGTCAAGTTTGAAATCCATCGGACTAACGGTTCGAGAGATATGCGAATAGCACACACACACACACACACACACACACACACACAGGGTCACACACACACAGACAGACAGACGTTGCTGTAATTTATAGACAGATGTATATAGAAGTGATTTACTGTTGAAGAAACATGCAGGTTTTATAGTGTTGTTAAACAAGGACTGGTAATTAGTGATGCAATATTTGATGAAGAGGGGAAAATAAACTTTTATTTATTTATATATTTTAGGTTTGTAAAGCACCTGGAATGAAGGTATCCTTGCGGCAGTCATACAGCATACCAGGAAACAGAGGTCTTCCTAGAGCTGCCACTTTAATGGTCTGTGATGCCAGGGCTGCAGTAAATAACAAATAAAAGGTATTATTTATACTATAGAATATTTATCATATTGTAACACCTGCATGATACTTTATCAGTTTAGGGTAGGTAACAGGTATAAATGTTCCCTGAAAACCTCACCCAATCACTGACCCTCAGAAGATTTAGGTATCGCAGGAGGCAGGAAAACACACAGACCTGAATTTTAGGGAAATTTAGTTTATATAAGAATGTTTGTTGAGGAAAACACATGAAATAACAATGTACTAACACAAAAATGAATATCAGGTTCAAATTCCAAATGATTTTACCCTTCGAAAATCCGTAAATTTGAGAAAGGAAATGGAAGGAAAAAACAGCTAAAAAAACAAAACACATCACATTCGGTTTCTACTCTTATTTAACCAATATTATAATTGTATTGTTCTAACCACTTCTTTAAACCCCTGTTAAATACTCTGAATTTTTAGTTTTTCTTTCCTTCCCTTTTAATTTATAACTAGGAACTATTTTTCTACTTTTCAAAGTTACTGAATACTAGACCATTCAAATGTTCTGGTAATACCTCACTCAAATGAAAAGAATCAACTGATTCAAATTTCACATAACAATGTCAAAACACATCACATGAACAGTGAATACAATTGAAATGTCCATACACTGTGAATGAGTCTCTATGGAAACGGAAAGGTCAGTAGAAAGCGGTTTTCTAAAGCGCTCCGTTCATTCAGTGAACAAGCGTTAAAATATTCCGTCTACTCAGTTGTGAAATATAACGCGTGGAAGAAAACTCAAGGATGTATCCAACCAGTTTATCCGGCGTGAATCCACGAAATCTCAGTCCATTCGGCTCTTTAGGTGGCCCGCCATCTGTTTCTCTCCTCGACTACGCAGTGCAGCGTCAGCGATTCAGTAACTCGAACACAGTCCGAAAAACACAGAAAACCCGGCCAATTCCTTTGTAAACAACTCAACAAATGTTGTTTCCTCCGTGTGACGCAGCTGATATAAACTATGTGACGCAGCTGATATAAAGTTGATTTATTTGATCTCAAAGTCTATAACTCGTTACAAAACTCACTCAAATCAGCAAATCGTCTCAGGTTACGACTGTAACCTATGTTCCCTGAGAACAGGGAACGAGACACTACGTCAGAATGACGCTAAGGGGAACGCCTCAGGCGTGACAGGTGTCTGAAATCAAATATCAACTCACAGCAATCATGCTGACCGGCGACAGCCTGTGAATCATTAACATGAATGATTAACGTGCGAACTGCAAGTATAAAAGGGCGCTTTGCAAACATGACAACATCCTATCGTCTGAAGGGACTGCAGGCAGGCCCCGAGGCATGGCAGGAAGAAGTAGTGTCTCGTTCCCTGTTCTCAGGGAACATAGGTTACAGTCGTAACCTGAGACGTTCCCTTTCGAAAGGGAACTCTACACTACGTCAGAATGACGCTAAGGGGAACGATATACCAACGCCACCATGCTAAGGGGAGTGCATGCCCAATGGCAGTGACAACTGTCAGAACTCGCAAATTCAAATGAAACGCTAGAGCCACTCACCCCCAGGTCACACTGGGCTGTCAGTGACAGCACTCCCTACGGTCATAGCCCAAGCTATATGATACCACAGAAAAACCTCCATAAACATAGTTTAGTTAAAGGTCTACCTGGGCCTGCTCAAGGGCCTAGGACCACAACTTCAACTTCTGCCAGAAAGACTCGGGAGAATTAATGCTGTAGCATAGACATTTATTAATAAGCTCAGCAAGCAATCAAATTCTTTGGCGGAGGCCCCGTTCATGACTCGAATTCCAGGGGTATTGAATCAGCGACTGCTGACTGAAGATGAAGGCAGGGGCGCCGCTCACCCCCCGAGGCGATGAAGGGGGCCCTCTGGTGGTGGTGGGGTGGATGGAAGGGAGGGCGTCTTGAAGACTTCAGGTTGGAGAGAAGAGCCCATCTAGTGATATTAGGGATGGTGAAAGTGGACACCTGGGTGGTCGTGATGGGGGAGGATGGAGGAGAAGATCCGTCTTAGTGGTGGTGGGGAGGAAGGTGGTGGCTGGAACAACAGCATCTGCGGACTCAGATATGAGTAAGGGCTGCTCTTTTATACTACAGCAAGGAAATGATAGGGTAGTTGATAAGGCAATTAGTGACGTAAATGATTGAGTCTCCCTGGCAGAACTTGCGCTAGCTTTATTTCTTAGAAGGGGTCCCTTCTAGGGAATGTGGCTAGGGAACCTTAGGGAACCCCAGCCAGTCACTATTCAGGGGAACGTGCCACCTGAAATGCCACCAGGCAGGCCTGACCTCTGACCACTTCCTGTCTGTCCGAAGACAGAGCCTCTGGACACTTGCCTTTAGGAAGGCATCCAACCCGAGGGACTGCGAAGCAGGCAGTGAACCACTCGGACCGGATCTCAGAGACGGGATATCCTGGAGAGTATGACTCAGCATAGTGCTTTACAACCCTTGCCAGCGAGGGGAGTTTCTCTACTCGATCCACGGATCAACCCAGTGTTTGTGTTCCAAAACACTAAGGAGGCCTGTGAGGGCCTAAGGACTGACCTAACTAGGAGGCCTCATGAGAGGCCTACGACCGACTGACCAGACTCAGGAGACCACATACTCATACTGACCCTCAGTGAGGGGAGCATTAGATCTACCTGGCAGGCAACCAGGCTGTAGCAGGATAAAGAGGTTCCAGGAGGGAACCCGTAGCAGAGAGTAAAAACTTGAGTCGAGCCAGGGCGCAAGCTCACCTTCGGTAGCTGCCTGATAAGGTCTGCTAAACTGAAAGTAAGCGGCCACTAGCTTACAAAACCCAGCACCACAGTGAAACTACTCAGGGAGACCTGGAGAGGCCTACTACCTGACAACCACAGTATGTGGAAGCTCACCTTCAGAGAGGCCTGGAGAGGCCTACTACCTGAAAAACCATGCTCAGTGGAACACACAGTAAGTGGGAGCTAATCCTCCAAGGAGGCTTGGTGAGGCCTACTACACGACAACCACAGTATGTGGGAGCTCAACTTCAGGGAGGCCTAGCGAGGCCTACTACCTGAAAAACCATGCTCAGTGAAACACAGTAAGTGGGAGCTAATCCTCCAAGGAGGCCTGGTGAGGCCTACTACACGACAACCACAGTATGTGGGAGCTCAACTTCAGGGAGGCCTAGCGAGGCCTACTACCTAAAAAACCATGCTAAGTGGAAACACACAGTAAGTGGGAGCTAACCCTCCAGGGAGGCCTGGTAAGGCCTACTACATGACAACCACAGTATGTGGGAGCTCAACTTCAGGGAGACCTGGAGAGGCCTACTACCTGACAACCACAGTATGTGGAAGCTCACCTTCAGAGAGGCCTGGAGAGGCCTACTACCTGAAAAACCATGCTCAGTGGAACACACAGTAAGTGGGAGCTAATTCTCCAAGGAGGCCTGGTGAGGCCTACTACATGACAACCACAGTATGTGGGAGCTCAACTTCAGGGACGCCTAGTGAGGCCTACTACCTGATAATCACAGTGCATGGGAGTTCACTACAGAGAGGCCTGCTACATGACAACCACAAAACGTGGGAGTTCAGCTTAAGGGAGGTCTAGTGAATCCTACTACCTGATAACCACAGTACATGTGAGTTCGCTTACAGAGAGGCCTAAAGAGGCCTACTACCCGTTACCAGAAAAAAACACATTAAGTGGAAACTCAAGGTATGTTGGAACTCAACTCCAGGGAAGCCTGGTGAGGCCTAATACCAGAGAACCATGACATGAAGGAGCTTACTTTCAGGGAGGCCTGGAGAGGCCTACTACCTGAAAACCACAGCTGACAGTGGGCCAGACTGGCAGTCCAGTTGACTGTCTATGGGGCTTTGCCTTCAGGGGCCTTATGAGGCCTTAGGGGGCCAAAACTACCCTGCGTTAGCGGGGGAGTAACACCATATGCCCCTGAAACGTTAGACAGGGAGCGGGCCTGCAAGTGGCTCCAAAGGGTGACAGGGATTGTCCTGTGCCCAGCCTGGGGAAGCGGGGATTGCTTGCAAGTCAACCAACCTTCACCCATCTTTCGAGCGGTTCAGCTCAACGGGCTAAGTGGAGCCAGCTCTAGAGGCCTAATCCAAGTAGCTCTGTTCGGCAGGGTCTGGCAAACTATCACATCGCAGAGCGAAAGACAGCCTAACCCTGCCAAAAAGATCATACCTCAACTACCAGCCTGCATTACTCTACCACCCCTGAATGCAGTGAAAGGGGCGGGCCTTGGCCAGCAACTGCCAATTAAGGGAGGAGGCTGAAATCTAGGGGAGGAAGCCTAACACATAATGAATGCGGCAGCTATACTTAGCAGAACGCCTCCAACATCCCAAACCTAGCCTAGGCCAGCTACAGAGGCGGCCAGGGTTAGGGCCGACCTATAAGCATAGATCTACCTGAGGGCTCGGAGGAGCCACAGCCTACTTGATTGAGAGGCTGTGAAACACTCAACCTACTTACACCTTACAGAGCTCAGGGGAGCGAAGTGCTCAGGATACCACTGTCACAAACCAATAGGTAAGACATAAGATCTATCTGAAGCGCCAGCGTCAGTCTAAACCTAAAGCAAAAAAGCTCTCTTTTTTTTTTTTTTAGGAAGACCAACTACTGTACCCCAGGGTGGTTAACAGCCCTAAGGCTAAACAGAAATGAGCGGTGGGCCACCACGCATAAAAAATGTTATGACAGGCAGGAAATGTTATTCAGGGCCCTGAAGTCTCCATACTTTACCTTTTTTTTTTTTTTTTTAAGAATGACCCCTAGGTCTATACAGGGAACAAGGCTTCTGTAGAGAGATACAAATCAGTGTTAGTTATATACACAAATTCTCAAAAACCAAAAAGTTCACCTGCGGCGTGCGGAGTGAAGACTTCACCAGAAAGGTCTCAACGAACCTGGGGTCCACCACTTTTACATGCCTAAAAGAGGCGCTCACATCAACCAGTTGCTACGGCGGGCCATCAGAACCTAGCTCTCATCATAGGCCCAACCCCAGGGCTGGTGTAACATAAACGCCTGGGGAGTCAAGAAGAGGGAGAGGGCCGGTAGAAAAAGCCCTCCAGGGAGATCAAACCCTTACTTCCGCTGAGCGTTGCTACGCTTGCGCTGAATTAAATCCCTCTTCCTGCGGGAGGCTCGCCTTCTCTGCGTCCTACTCCTCCCTGCAGGGGGCGCACGAGAGGCAACACTAGACCTCTGGTCCTGTCTATGGTCCTCAGACCAAGACGGACCAGCTCCTCCCGCCTGCCTGGGCCGGGGCCCGGATCTCAGCGGTATACAAGTTTTAAATGCGGCTGAGCGTGCCTTCGCCTCCCTAAACTTTCCAACCACCGCCTCAACGGAGGTGCCAAAAAGTTTAGTAGGCGAAACTGGTGAATCAAGGAGAAGGGCTTTTTCCTTCTCCCCGATGTCAGCCAAGTTGAGCCACAGATGCCTCTCCATGGCCACCATCGCCGCCATCGACCGGCCGATCGCGGCAGCAGTCTGTTTAGTGGCCCGGAGAGACAAATCTGTTGTCCGGCGCAACTCAGCGACCGCCTCAGGGGACAGCCCCGTCCCCTGGTCGAGATCCCACAGCAGATCAGCTTGGTAGGCTTGGAGCACTGCCATGGTGTGAAGGGCAGCACCAGCCTGACCTGCTGCCATGTACGCTCTGCCATTCAAGCGAGCCGTGACTTTAAGAGGCTTGGATGGCAGAGTCGGAGCTCTTAGTGTCGACGCCCGCCCAGATACGAGATAGTTCGCAAACGTCTCGTCAATGGGCAGCATCGACACATAACCATACTCCCCGATCCCCTCAACATCAGCGAAATTACCCCGCTGATGTCGATGAATACGGGCCGAGTATGGTTTCTCCCATGCCCTCTCGATCTCAGAATGGAGATCAGGAAGGAATGGAAGGCTCCGTTGAGCTGGTGGTCTATGTTCAGGGAGAAATCGATCGTCCAACCGGCCGCGAGCGATCTCTCCCTTAGTGCCGCCATGGCAACTGAAGTTTGTCAGTGGCGCGCTCCATAACTTCCACCAACTCAGCGTACATGGGGCAGGATGGCTGACGAGGTTGAGGATCTGATTCATCCTCCTCAGCCATCTCTTGCCCAGCCTGAAGAGCACTCGCTGCAGTATCAGTAGGAGAATCGTCTCCTTCATCCACCTGCAGCTCACTCTCGTCAGCCGATGACGTGTCCGAGAGGTGAACAACCCTCTCGAGACTGTCAGCAAGCTCCATCTGGGAGCCCCAGTTCTCACAGTTTCTCACAGTTTGCACAGGATGCTCCCTCGAGAGCATCCCGTGCGTGCTCTTCACCCAGACAGAACACACACATCTCGTGAGTGTCACCCGGCGACAAATATCTTGGGCACGGTCCAACACATTTCACATAGTTTTTAGGACTTGCCTTAGATGTGCGTTTCATCTTTGCTGTAGCAGACGTTTTAATTAACAGACAAAAACTGTCCCTGAAGACGAAAAGATGTTGTCATGTTTGCAAAGCGCCCTTTTATACTTGCAGGTCGCACGTTAATCCTTCATGTTAATGATTCACGGGCTGTCGCCGGTCAGCATGATTGCTGTGAGTTGATATTTGATTTCAGACACCTGTCACGCCTGAGGCGTTCCCCTTAGCGTCATTCTGACGTAGTGTAGAGTTCCCTTTCGAAAGGGAACTCGTTCAATATATGTTCCTAAACAATTCAGATGTAGGTTTTAACCAGTAACTTCTCATATTCTTCTCTTTTCAGGGTTTCTCGGCAGAAAAACACATCTTTTTCCAAGTTCAACTAAATCTCCGTCTAACTTGTGGGCGGAGTTACCATCACTGAATCAACCTAATTGGTCAATCTACATCTGCAGTGCGAATTCATCATTTCCATTGGGTAAGTTTTTATATTTAATATAATTTAATATAATTTTAATATTATTGCATTTCATAAAATCAAAATAATTTATTTGATCATCTAAGGATTGTGTTGTCCTTTAAGAAATTTAACTTTTAGAGTCTGTGTGTCATGTGGTGATGTCACTTCCTATGTCACTTCCTGTTTGTCCTTTCTGGTACTGCATGGAAACAATGAAACAGACATGGTGTGCTCTCGGGGTTCAATCCATTTGCATCCACCTTAAAGCATCATAGAGGGAATGCTGTAAGTCTATTTATGCTATGTTAGATATGTTAAAGATCATGTATTAGTAAAGATTTCATTGAAAAGATGATATTTGATAAGATTGTCAAAACGATGTTTGCTATTGTGTACAAGTTCACAGCAATGCTAATAGCCTGTATAACTGCTGCTACATTGAGCATAGCATTGTATATTCATGTTATCATTCACAGTTGTACTCAAGAAATAGACACTGAATATTGCTGTATTGTTTTATTACAGTTTTCACCACTACATGTAAAGGAGGAAGTGTGACAGTAAAGCATCAAAATTACTACGACTCTGTCTTCATTTGCACGGTTTAACTTGGTGTTTAGTCAGAGTTTCAACACACTGCACGAGAACACTACAGTGAAAAAGCACCGTTTGATGTTTAAAGTGGTCAAGATGGCAACGAGCAGCAAGTCGTCTGTGAGCAGCACTAGAAGTAGCAAGTCATCCGCATCATCTGCAAGTGTAGCCCACGCCCGGGCCAGAGCGGAAGCTGCCAAAGTGAGAGCGTCATATGCTAGCAAAGAGGCTAAACTGAAGGTGGAAAAGGCTACAAGAGAAGCTCAAAACCAGCTGGAAACAGTAAGAATAGACACTGAGTTGGAAGTGTTAACGCTACATCGAGAAGCTGATGTGGCCGCAGTGGAAACACAAGTGCTGTAAGATGCTGAACTTGCAACGCAGGCTGCAGTTGAAAGAGGAGGATCTGAATCAGAGAGAGTTAAAATTGAACGTGTTAGTGAATATGTCAATTCTCAAATCAACCTTCAGATTCATTCTCCCTCTTTACTCTTACCAGGCTTACCTGCCGCTCCTTCATTCAACACTGACACACATAACAGTTTCATAACATGGAGCCCACCTGCAGAGAATATTTCACGTATGCAGTCTATCAACAAGCCGAAGTCTGAGAAACCTGATAGTATGTACTTCCCTGCATCAAATATACCTGATCTGTCTGTGGGTGCGATGAAGTCAGAAGTTAGAAGGACAGGACCCATCATGAACGCACATGTTAAGTCATATGTTCCTCGATACATTCCTCCAGCTGGCACGCCACCTCATGCAGAGCCTTTGGCACAGTATTTAGCAAGACGAGACCTTGTTAATTCAGGACTGTACCAATTTGATGATAAGCCAGAGAATTACCGGTCATGGTATTCCTCATTCACCAGTGCAGCTCGTGAAGTTCACCTCACAGCAACTCAAGAATTAGACCTCATGACTAAATGGCTGGGAAAGGAATCTGGCGAACAAGTGAAACGCATCCGCTCAGTACATGTCAGCAATCCCAATCTCGCTTTATATAAAGCATGGGACAGACTAGGTGAGTGTTATGCTGCGCCAGAAGTTATTGAAAAGTCACTGTTTCAGCGGTTGGACAGTTTTCCTAGGATTTCTGCAAAAGATTACACCAAATTACGTGAGCTCGGAGACTTGTTAATGGAAATCCAAGGTGCTAAAGAAGATGGATATCTGACAGGTCTGTTATATCTCGACACTTCACGTGGAATTGGTCCTATTGTAGAAAAACTTCCATATGGGCTGCAAGACAAGTGGGTGACTTCTGGGTCATGGTATAAAGAGAACAATCATGGTCACTTTCCTCCCTTTGAGTATTTCTGTAACTTTTTGTGCTCTGAGGCAAAGAAGCGAAACGATCCTGGCTTTATGTATCAAAGCAGTGCTACAACACCCACAAAACCAGATAGATCTAATGTGAAGAGTTTCCATACCAACAAACCCATCTCAGTGCACAAAACAGATGTGTGTGTAGTCAATGATGACCCTAACAAAACCTGTCCATTGCATAATAAACCACACCCTCTGAAAAAATGACGAACATTCAGAAACAAACTCCTCGACGACCGAAAGGCCTTCCTCAAGGAGAAAGGAATATGTTTCAAATGCTGTTCTTCAATCTTTCATCTCGCTAAAGAATGCAAGTCTTCTGTGAAGTGCGCTGAATGCGGCAGTATATATCATGATGCGGCCATGCACCCTGGTCCAACGCCTCAAGCAGTCAAGGCGCCTTCACCATCACAAGAAGACGGCGGGGAGGGAGAAGATCATTTTAACATTACTAGTGTCAGTACAAGTTGTACAGAAGTTTGTGGTCCAGGTCAGTGGAGCCGCTCATGTTCAAAAATCTGCCTCGTAAAGATATACCCCAAGGGTTCCAAGAACATGGCCATAAAAGCCTATGTAATTCTAGATGACCAGAGCAATCGTTCATTAGCCAGACCAGAGTTTTTCGAGCTGTTTGACGTGGAGGGCAAACCATTTTCATATCATCTCAGAACTTGCTCTGGTACTCAAGAAACGTCTGGCAAGAAAGCAGAAGGATTTCAGATTGAGTCACTGGATGGAAAAGTTCTCATCTCTCTTCCACCACTCATTGAGTGTCATGAGATCGTGAATAATCGGTCTGAAATTCCAACGCCGTGTGCAGTTCTACATCAGTCTCATCTCCGACACATTGCTAAGTATATCCCAGAACTGGAACCAGAGGCAGAAATACTGCTGCTACTCGGAAGAGATGTCATCAGGGCACACAAGGTCAGGCAGCAGGTCAATGGACCAAATAACGCCCTCTTTGCCCAACGACTGGACCTGGGCTGGGTAGTAATAGGAGAAGTGTGCTTGGGTAATGTACATAAGCCAACAGTCAACACATTCAAGACCAATGTGCTAGAAAATGGTCGTCATTCAATCTTTCAACCCTGCACAAGCTTCATGCAGGTTAACCCTCTGAGGTCGACAAACGCGCCGGCGCGTTTTGCTGGATTTTCTCCACATTGTAGCACTATAAACTTAAATTTCTCCGTCATTTATGGTCATACAGAAAAAATAAATATAAAAAAAGAATCTGTGGTATTTCTACTTTTGTATGTGTCCACTTCCAATCAAATCAAAACATTGTGCTTTTGTAAAATAAAGAAAATAAACAGTGTGTGCGTTCTGCCTCTCCGTCGCGGTGAACTTTTTTTTCTTGAGCACGTCTATAAACTGAAACAAAACTCAGCGAATACTTGTCACACATTTATGAGCCATACACCTTTATAAACATTTAAGTGTGTACTTTTAAATGATCGGATTCAAAACGAAAACAAATATTCTCTGTTTAAGTAATTTGTATAAAACCAACAAGATTTCCAGCTTCTCAAACGCTTCCTAATTATTTTTAATTCGGCCACGCCCACTCGCGCAAAAGATATTCACATGCAAATCTCCACATGGAACGCGATCGCCCTCATTACCTCAACAACAAAACACTTCACTTCACTTTTCGTCGAGTTTGAAAGACGTGCCTGAGCTTACATTGGATTTACATCAGAAGAAGAAGAAGAACGATATTTGAAGACAAGAAAGATAAGGTAAGTAATTCTTACATATTAGTTTGCTATTGTTGCATAAATTTCACATTGCAGTTGAACTGTTGCTAGATATATGGTGAATATTATAATATTTAGACCCGTGTTTACTGTTACTGTGTTTGTGGATATCTGCTCAAACGTAGATAGGCTATGTATATGGTAGGCCTAACCATAATGTTTTATATTTGATCGCAATCGCGTTTTAATGTATCATATTTTTGATCGCGATCGCGTTTTAATGTATCATATTTTTGATCGCGATCGCGTTTGAATGTATCATATTTTGGAAAAGCAAAACGCTCCAAACGGCTTCATGTTTTTACTATTATCTCATTTCATATCATCATAACGAATGGAAACATTTGAAGTAACATGATAATCAATATATTTTTCTCTAGCTTAGTTGTTACTGAAATCTTTTTGAAAATATATATAGGCTGCTATATTGTTATTATTTTATGCAGCACTGCGCATAGCCTATACCTACAAGGCACAACAAACCTGGTGTTCATTATATATTGTTGGAAACATTTGTGTGAGTGTGTGTGTGTATTCTGTGAATTTTAAAAAGCAATTTTAACAAGAAAAATCTAAAATGTATTCCCAAAATCGTGCAGGCCTTTCTCTTGATATCAGTATGTTCACTTTTTTTTTTTTTTTCAGGGCCCAGATGCCACTGAGTCCTGCTGACTTCAACATTCACAGTACATGTCTCTGTACATGAACATGGTAAAGTGAAAATCAAACACCTTAGAAAATGAAAGGTATGTACAATGTTTTTAGGAATGGCACAAAGGTCTCTTTCTTCAATAAGTGCTTTTTTGTTGTGTATCTTTGGATTATGTTGTGTTGTAAATAAATCCAAACAATTTTAAAAGCCATTCTTTTTTAAATCTCCTCATTCTTTGTGCAAGGGTGGTCAGAATGATGGGCCCTGATAAGCTCCTAATAGGGCCATTAGGGAGGTTCTTTGTCTTTCTCAGGTGTGGAAAGCTTTCATATTAATGAGGTGATCCGCCTCTTCGCATATTGCTTTCTAACACAAAACACGTCGTAAAATTTTTAAATCAATATATTGTCTTCTCTGAATGAGCAGTCAGGGTGATTCTCACATAGTTTTAGAGCAAATATTCTAGGCTACGTGATACAATTTTCAAAAGTCTTGTGAAGAAATAATCAGTATGGGTTTCATGACCTTATTTCAGTGAGAATTTATTTTTGTATTTTCACAAACCACGCATAAATGTCATTATCTCAAAACTACAAACTTTTACATACATTCTGCTGATATATTATTGTAGCAGAGTTTGTGCTGAATACAGTGTAATTAGACTTTAGCCATGAAAATGTCACAAGTAACAGAAATAACCACAAATGTCAGAGCATGTCAGAACACCTCCAGGGCCCAGAAAACAGCTCAGACCTCAGAGGGTTAAGGAGATGCAGCCAAGCTGTAACATGTCTGCCAGAGTAACCGAGAAGATGTTGGGACAGACAGTGTTCAACAGAACTGAGCATGATAACAAACCAGCTCCATCAGTGGAAGACACGGCTTTCCTGAAAATAATGGACACAAATGTCTACAGAAATGATGCTAACAGCTGGGTAGCTCCTCTGCCGTTTAGAGAATCACGCCAGTCCTTGCCAAACAACAAAAAGCAAGTAGTGAACCGATTCACATCCCTGCAACTTACCCTGAAGAGGAAACCTGAGATGCAGCAACAGTATGTGGCATTTATGGAAAAGATCTTCGCTAATGGACATGCTGAGGTAGCACCGCCACTGAGAGAAGAGGAGGAATGTTGGTATCTTCCAACATTTGGGGTTTACCATCCACAAAAACCCAATCAGATCAGGGTGGTCTTTGATTCCAGTGCTCAATACTCAGGTGTTTCTCTCAACGATGTTCTCCTCACAGGCCCCGACCTTAATAACTCCCTTGTGGGCGTTCTGCTACGCTTTCGGAAAGAGAAGGTAGCAATCCTAGTGGACATTCAGCAGATGTTCCACTGTTTCTTGGTGCGTGAAGACCATCGCAACTTCCTCCGTTTTCTATGGCATAAGGACAATGATGTCAACAAGGAAATTGTTGATTTTCGAATGAAGGTCCACGTCTTTGGCAATGGGCCATCTCCGTCTGTGGCAATTTACGGACTGCGAAGAGCTATCAGAGAAGGTGCACAGGAGTATGGTGCTGACACTGTCAGGTTTGTGGAAAGACATTTCTATGTTGATGATGGCTTAATATCTGTACCATCTGAAGCTGAAGCAATCAATTTGCTTCAACGAACACAAGCCTCACTGGCTGAGTCAAACATCCGTTTACACAAGTTTTCTTCGAACGCTCAGACAGTCATGGACGCTTTCCCTCCCGAAGATTGTGCTCCAGTAATCAAGGACCTGGCTCTTAGTGGAGAAACTTCACCCACTCAACGGAGTTTAGGTCTGCTGTTGGAGATCATGAATGACACCTTCACTTATTCTGCATCGACCATTAACAAACCATTCACCCGCCGTGGAGTCCTCTCCACTGTCAACAGTATTTTCGATCCTCTGGGTTTACTGGCACCTGTCACGATCCAGGGAAGAGCCCTTCTCAGAGAACTTACCTCTGAACTGTCAGACTGGGATACATCTCTCCCAGAAGACAAGCTAAGCAGATGGGAAGCCTGGAGAGATTCACTCCAAGACTTAAAACAGCTTCATGTTTGCCGTACATACACAACAACTTCACTCACTGAAGCAGTGCACACAGAATTGTGTGTTTTCTCGGATGCATCGACCAAGGCTATAGGTGCTGTGGTGTATCTGAAAGCACTTCACAAAGATGGGAAAGTTGAAGTAGGATTAGTTATGGGCAAGGCAAAGCTAGCACCTCTGTCTGAACCTACCATCCCAAGGCTGGAGCTGTGCGCTGCTGTCTTAGCAGTAGAAATAGCAGATCTCGTTCAGGATGAGCTGGATTTAAAGTTGGATGACATAAAGTTCTTTACAGACAGCAAAGTGGTGCTCGGCTATATTTATAACGAGTCAAAGCGATTCTACGTGTATGTCCACAATAGAGTCCAACGTATCCGTCAGTCGTCAAGACCTGAGCAGTGGCATTATGTACGTACAGAAGAAAATCCTGCAGACCATGCATCAAGATCCTTACCTGCATCTTGCCTGGTGCAGACTTCTTGGTTCACTGGTCCTTCCTTCCTGCATCAACCACCTGCAGAGAAAACACAATTGAGTGAGAAATTTCAGCTAATTGAACCTGAAATAAACTCAGAAATCAGACCTCAAGTACAAAGCTGTGCTACTAACCTGGAAGAACCAGAGCTTACCTCTGACCGATTCCAACAGTTCTCCACCTTCACATCCCTAGTAAGAGGAGTACCATTTCTAGTTCACATGGCAAAATCTTGTAAACACCCAACCCAAAACAGAAAATGCAAAGGTTGGCATAGATGTGACTTACCTCGTACTCCGGATGAAATGGACCAAGCAAAGAATGTTATCCTTCAAGCAACACAAAAGGCTGCGTTTTCAAAAGAACTGTCAGTCTTCCAAGCTAACCAGGCTGTATCCAAAAGTAGTCGCTTGCGGAAACTCAGTCCGATCATAGAGGACAATTTAATTTGCGTTGGTGGACGTCTAAAGCACTCTCAGGTTGCAGCTGCTGAAAAGAACCCAATAATTCTGCCCAAAGATAGCCACATCTCCCTACTGCTCACTCGACATCATCATGAGCAAGTGAAACATCAAGGCCGTCACTTGACGGAAGGAGCAATCAGGGCAGCAGGACTCTGGATTTTGGGAGGTAAAGCACTAATCAATTCAGTACTCCACAAATGTATAACCTGTCGTAAGTTACGTGGAAAGCTAGAAGAACAACGTATGGCGGATTTGCCATCTGAACGCCTCAAAACCTGCCCTCCCTTTACATATGTGGGGCTTGATATCTTTGGACCCTGGTGCGTTACAGCCAGACGCACCAGAGGAGGACAGGCGGAGAGTAAGCGATGGGCGATCATGTTCTGCTGTATGAGTTCGAGAGCTGTGCATGTCGAGGTTATCGAGTCTATGGACACGTCAAGCTGCATAAACGCTCTAAGGCGATTCTTCGCACTCAGAGGCCCTGCAAAACAGCTCCGCTCCGACTGCGGTAGCAATTTCATTGGGGCATGCAAGGAGCTTGGAATGGACAAAAAGGTGCAGAGGTACCTCAGTGAGCAAAGATGCAGCTGGGAATTCAATCTGCCACGCAGTTCTCACATGGGAGGCTCGTGGGAGCGTATGATCGGCATTGCCAGAAGAATTCTAGATTCAATGTTTCTGCAGCTGAACACTCGCTTAACCCACGAAGTTCTTTGCACACTAATGGCAGAAGTGACTGCCATTATTAACGCACGACCACTCTTACCTGTGTCTGCAGACCCGGAACAACCTTTCATACTTTCACCATCAATGCTCCTTACACAGAAGACAGGAGTTCCACCTCCTCTTGGAGACTTCTCGGACAAGGACCTGTATACAAAGCAATGGAGACAAGTTCAGGCTCTTGCAAACCAGTTCTGGACCCGCTGGAGCCATGAATACTTACCTTGCTTGCAACACAGACAGAAGTGGACGGTACCTCGCAGAAACCTTCAAGTTGGAGATCTAGTTCTGCTCAGGGACAAGCAAATAGCCCGCAACTGCTGGCCCATGGCTAGAATCACTGCCATATTCCCTGGAAAGGATGGACATGTCAGAAAGGTTGAGGTAATGACAAGTGACCAAGGCAATATAAAAACCTTTCTACGGCCAATTGCAGAAGTTGTTCTACTTCTAACCCAAGATTGATCTAGAGATCTAAGGTTTGGCACTCTCATAAATTTATAGTGACCTTACATAGGTCAGGCAGGGAGTGTGTTGTCCTTTAAGAAATTTAACTTTTAGAGTCTGTGTGTCATGTGGTGATGTCACTTCCTATAAGTCACTTCCTGTTTGTCCTTCCTGGTACTGCATGGAAACAATGAAACAGACATGAGCTGTGTCCCAAAGTGAAGGCTGTATCCTTCGAAGGCCGTATTTGAAGGCCGGATGGCCGTATTTGAAGGCCGATTGCGTCACCGCGGCGCGACGAAGGACGTCCTAATTCAAAGGCTGCATCCTTGGAAGGCCGCATTTGAAGGCCGATTGCGTCACACGGCTCGATGAAGGCTGTCCCAATTCAGTTCTGCATCCTCCGAAGGCCGTATTCGAAGGCCGGTTGCGTCATCGCGCCGCGACGAAGTCTTCCCTGATTCAAAAGCGACGCCAAATGCACCCTTCGTTTCCCCGTGAAAAGAAGGATACATAAATGGACACTTAGCGGCAAAACTTGTGGTAATAACATTATTAGTTTAACGACCTATTTGTAATATTTGCACTTGTGTATTATAAGAAATATCACTCACCCAATAAAGCCCAAAACAATAAGAAAAGCAGTAGATAAGGCAATGGGATTTCACTTTTATGTGTTTTTGTAGTGCAGTCATGCAAGCTATGTGGTTTTAACCAAATTTTAGTATACAGAAATATGATTTCTTAAGTATTTTGTATGCGTGTCTTGATGTGTCATATTTTTCAGTGTTAACAATGCACTTAAGATTGCTCCCTTTGTGTTAAGTACCCTTTTCTGCTTTTTTAGAACAATTCAGGAAAAAATGGGTATATATATATATATATATATAAGAAAAGTAATACAAACATCTTTGCTAAAAATGGATTGTCCTGTTGTTGTTAACAAGCCATGGTTCATTTGCTCTGCCCTTAGGATTGCAAGTGTCCTGGGACAGGAGAGGGTGTGAGTGGGAAACCCACTGCTGAAACTTGGCCCTGGTTTGTCCTCATGGATGAGGTGTTGGGACAGAGGCATTGCACCAACCCCCCTGTCCTCATCGCCTCAATCCCTGAGGACACACCAGGGCCGAGTTCAGTAGTGGGTACCCACGGTGAGGAGGAGCCAGGGGCAGCAGCACCAGCCCCACCAGTAGCACCAGCAGGAGCACCAGCACGAAGGCGGCGAGACAGGACGGGTTTTTGGACTTGATCGGAGAAGAAATGCAACTAGAGAAGGAGGCAGAGGCGAGGAGAGCACAGGAAAGAAGGGAGAGGATGGACAGGCTGTTTTCTCTTCTTGAGAGAATGATTGAAAAATATATACATTTTCTACATATTCTTGTTTAATTTTTTTCACTTTTATTTTTTAAAATAAAAATTATGTACATTTATTTTTATGCAACTTTAATTGTGTAAATAAAAGAGAATGAATTGTTCTGGACATTGTTTATTTTAGTAATGACAGTAATACTTTCTGCATGAAACAAATTCTATACCTTTTTATTTTTTCAAATAAAATTGGTAAATGAAAATCATTTGTTCTATAGGCTACATTAAAGTACTTTTCCCAACTATTTACAAAATACGTTAAACATATCAAAATCAACATAAACATTTAATTTTACAATACATAAAATAAGAAAAAAATGATAGACTCTATTGAGCTGAACTGCTGGACCGGGATGGGCTGCCCCTGGTAAGGCCTCCTGCTGGTGGAACATCATCTGGGACAGTCTCCAGAGTGTTTAAGTGCATATTTCCACTATCCACTAAGTTGGCTACCAACAGGTTTGCAGGGCTGATTCAATCGACGGCTTTCTAAAAAAAGTATTTTTAATAACTACTGCATTTATATTAGGCTACTACTGCATTACTGCGTAGGCTATGTTGCATTTTACTTCTGTATATTTTCAATTTACACTAAAAGTATATAATGTAACAACCAGATATTACTGTATGATATACAGTAATATCTGGTTTTTACATTATATACTTTTGTGTAGTTTAATGTAATCATATTGTGATGTGAGGGAAAAATACTTCAGTAGGTTACTTAACATTTGTAAGTGAATACTTAACGAAATATGCAGTTCCGAAAATTAAAGTTACAAAATGTAGGCTTATTGTCACAATATTAACAAATTGTTGCTAACTACAGCAGCGTCCCATATCAAAGGGCGCATGAAGCGCTCAGACCGGTCTAGCCTACGGAGGATTGTTCTTGTCGCCTGGCAACCGTGACAGCTGCAGATGACGAGCGCGAGAAATACTGGACTTTTTATATTCAATTGGGTTTTGTATTCAAACAGGGCTAAACTGAAAATACATGATCCGGCAGCGCCGGGGCTAAAAAATCCGCACCATGTCCTCCAGTAAAATATAAACCATAAAAATGACAATAGCCAATTCTGGCTCCATTGCTGTTTACTCAGTTATCAAAATCAATGATGATCAGGATGGCAGCTGTCCTCTCGCACCGTTGCTTGGCGCCAGGAGCGGTGATCGGGAACACCTGGTTGCACAATTAGGAAATCCTAGGAAGGCTGCATGGTGCGTCCTTCAGAGGACGCATAGGCTGCATCCTTGAAGTCTGCGTCCTTCAAAGGATGCAGCCTTCAACATTGGGACACAGCTATGGTGTGCTCTCGGGGTTCAATCCATTTGCATCCACCTTAAAGCATCATAGAGGGAATGCTGTAAGTCTATTTATGCTATGTTAGATATGTTAAAGATCATGTATTAGTAAAGATTTCATTGAAAAGATGATATTTGATAAGATTGTCAAAACGATGTTTGCTATTGTGTACAAGTTCACAGCAATGCTAATAGCCTGTATAACTGCTGCTACATTGAGCATAGCATTGTATATTCATGTTATCATTCACAGTTGTACTCAAGAAATAGACACTGAATATTGCTGTATTGTTTTATTACAGTTTTCACCACTACATGTAAAGGAGGAAGTGTGACAGTAAAGCATCAAAATTACTACGACTCTGTCTTCATTTGCACGGTTTAACTTGGTGTTTAGTCAGAGTTTCAACACACTGCACGAGAACACTACAAGGATTCTTTTTTTAAATTTAGTTTTTTCACTATGGCTGTTAAATTGGGTCCTATTTTGGCCCTGGGTTACAATATATTAACAAAATTATATCTGATGGTAATGAATACTGTTTAACTGCTTACCCAGCAGCATTTTTGAAAAAAGTTGCTAGCCACTGCCATCATTTTCACAAAATTTTCATGATCCCCGAATATTTTGTTGTGTGAATATCTCAAACATGTAACATTTCAAAATAAAGAGCACACCCTCTGCTTTAAAAAACAAAACGGTTTTATTCTAGCCCTATGCATTTCCTTTTTAAGTTAAAAAAGCAACAATTTGAGCAAAAAGCTGAAAAAGCAAAAAAAAAAGTTTTTGTCAAAGACTACATCTAGATCTAATTCAGAACGATGATCAAAACATAGATGGATAGAGTAGATTGAGTCAACACCCTCAAAGCTTGCACAGTCCTATAGCTTGTCCTGGGTTGACTTTTCATTCAGTAACATTAGGCAGTTTGATTAATATGCTATTTAATGTTGATGAATGAATGTTTCTGCTTCTTTTTCACCTGTGTTTTGATCAGGAGATTCGGTGTTCTTTCAGAAGATGCATAATAGTGCCCCCTACCGTAAAACAGTGAAAACACGAAATGCCGGAAATTTCCGTCAATGGTGAAGAAGCGTTTTGTCACAAATGATGGAAATTTCCGTCAATGGCAGGGAAAGAGTTAATACTGAAGAAATCCATTTTAAAATAAAGATGCAAGCAGCAATATGGGGTCAAGCAAGCACTGAAGCCATAGAAAGCACATGGCATGGCAAAGAAAATGGTCTTTGGAAATACAGATTTAAACTTTAACTATACAGTGCTATGCATAAGTTTAGACACCCATGCTAAAGTTGACTAAAAAGAGGAATAAAAAATCATCTTTTGGAAATTGAACTTAATGCCTTAATTAAAAAAATTAGTAAAAATCCAACCTTTAAGGACAACAATTTTCTTTGTGAATGAATAATGTATCGTAAATAAATAAATGTTCTTCCTTAAAATACAGGGTGCATAAGTTTGGACACCACTGTGTTAAATTCCCATAGAGGCAGGCAGATATTTATTTTTAAGTATTTTTTTAATATTTTTTTAGGATACTATGCATCCTGATAAAGTTCCCTTGGCCTTTGGAATTAAAATAGCCCCACATCATCACATAGCCTTCACCATACCTAGAGATTGGCATGGAGTACTTTCCATAAGATCATCTCTCAATGCAAATCAAACTAGCTATAAGGCTAACTGAAATAAAACCATGCCAATCTCTAGGTATGGTGAAGGGATTCATAAATTTTGGGGCATCTCGCCCGGGGGGGCGGGGTTACGTCCTGCGTCACATCTCTCATGCGGGTTCTCGTCGACCAGGGTCAGCGGCGCGCATCATAGCGCACACAGGCAGGCACAGAACTAGCTAGCGAACTTAGGTCTTAAATCTAATAAGTTATGTTTTTTACGACACGTTTTTTGATGGAAAAGTAATGTTTAATTTCCATAGTCTTTGTTTAGTGAACGAAAGTGAAATCAGGAATTGCGGTCTTTCAGTTTGTTTATCGTTACCTAGCTACCAAGGGTTTAAGTTGTACAAGATGTGCTGTAGCTTTAATTAAAATGGCCAAGTCGCGTTTCATATTAACAGATGAATAGGCTTCGCTCAGTTTATTAAATACATCCAACCTGAAATGTCTCTTACAAACTATGAAGGGACAATGAATCAATACACTGACATGGCAATGCTAGACAGATAGCCTACTTTGTTTGCACAGTCCTACCGTGATTTTGTCACTCTTCTCTCCACTCTTAGACCTACGTCTGGTGACAGCGGGGAAACTTTTACCTCGATAAAGTTAAACCTACTTATTGTATTGCAGAAAAGAAAAGTAAACTTCCAGTAAACTCCAGTTAACCAGTTCATATTTCCTCTTTAGGTGATTCAAGCAGTAACAACTAATTAGTCTCAATACTGCTATTACAGGTGGAATTATGAAATAGAAACAGGCCTTAATCCAAGAATTTAATCATGTCAATACAAAATAAATAGAACATTTAATTAATAAATTAATCAATATGTCAGGACAGCCCATTCATGCAGGTAGTGAAATAGTTAAATCAAATACAAATACACAGTAAAAAAAAAAAAGGTTGTTAACCTTAACCCGTTATCAAGTCAATTAAAACATATATTTCATGGTGTGTTAATTGCTTGTGTTTTTTCAGCATTTTCAAAATTTCCTTTGACCCCCCCACCCCCACACATGGATCAGCATTAGTCAGCAGAGTACAAATACATGTGTGAAGTAATCATACAAAATAAACACACAAAAAAATAAAAATAAAAACCCTATTTACAAAGCAACTCTTGTGTGTATGTCTGTTGATTGTTTTAAGAGTGATGGTGCGCAGCCACCCTGGTTCTGCTTCACTATGTCTTGTGACTGCCCTGTGAATGAGTCTGGTTCTTCACAGTGTGGTCAAACTGGAGGTCTGGGGGGTTCAAAGCCAGGTGTCATGACAGCTCTCTCTTTTCCCCACAGGTGTCAGGAGTAGGATGGCTTACCGTGAGGTCTTGAGAGGCGTGTCAGGTTTCAGCCGTTGGAGGCCCACCAGTTAGATGACCCCCTGTGTGAGTGTTGCCAGAGATGGGTGAAGCCCTAGCATGTGGATCTCCACAGGAAGGAGAGGTATGGTAGTGCTGGGGTGTGTGAGAGACACCCCTGTGCACCCAGCGCATGGACAGGCCTCCTGAAGCGTAGGAGTCTGTGACAGGGTGCTTTCCATAGTGGTTGAGGATGTACTCTGATGGTGATGCCAACTAGCTGCGAGTGTGGTACCCTGCAGACTCAGGTCTGATGCAGGGCAACTGTTCTCTTTCATGACCAGTCTGACTAACATTTCCACAAGTAAAGGGAGAGAGCAGTCACCTAAAGTGAAACCTATGTGTGTGTGTGTTTGTGTACTGTATGTTTACGTGTATTCATTTATGTGTATGTGCTTGCACATGTATTTGTATGAGTGTGCATGACTGTGCATGACTATGCTGTCGTTCTTATACCTACCGACAGCACTCAGAGGCCACAAAGAACAGGGATAAGGGCTGATTGACTCTGGATTTTTCCTTTAACAACAACGCCAAAGCACCAAAAGAGGACAGGTTTGCACCACGTAAATTGAAGTTGGAGTTGGAGTTGTGGTTGAGGATGTACTCTGATGGTGATGCCAACTAGACTGGTGCTTTGGCGTTGGTGTTAACTTGTTATCCCTGTTCTTTGTGGACTCTGAGTGCTTCATAGACTTATGAACTCTTAAACTCATAAATTAATCTCATTTAAACTTATAAACTCCAAACTCATTTAAACTTATAAACTCTAAACTCAAAAACTCGTAGACTTATAAACTCAATCTATACACTTATAAACTCTAAACTCAAAAACTCGTACACTTATAAACTCATCAATCTATGCACTTATAAACTCTAAACTCATAAACTCTGAGTGTGTGTGTGTGTGTGTGTTTGTGTCTGAGTGAGTGTGTGAGGGCGAGTTAGTCTCTGTGTGTGTGTGTGTGTGTGTGTGTGTGTGTGTGTGTGTGTGTGTGTGTGTGTGAGTTAGTCTGTGCGTGTGTTTGTGTGAAAGAAAGTGTGTGAGTGAGTGAATGATTGTGTGTGTGCGTGAGTGTGAGTGTGAGTGTGTGAGTTAATGAGCGTGTCTGTGGGTAAGTGTGTGTGAGATTTAGTGAGTGTGTCTGTGCATGTGTGTGTGTGAGATAGTGAGTGTGTGTGTGTGTTAGTGAGTGTGTGTGTGTGTGTGTGTGTGTGTGTGTGTGTGTGTGAGTTAGTGAGTGTGTCTGTGCGTGTGAGTGTGTGTGGGGGTTAGTGAGTGTGTCTGTGCATGTGTATGTGTGTGTGTGAGATAGTGAGTGTGTGTGTTATTGAGCATGTGTGTGTCTATGAGATAGTGAGCGTGTGTGTGTGGAAAAAGTGTGTGAGCAAGTGAGCGTGTCTGTGCGTATGTGTGTCTTCAAACTAATTTAAACTTCAAACTGCTAAATTTACTTCATTTAAACGTGTAAACTAAACTCAAAAACTCTAAGTGTGTGTGCGTCTGAGTGAGTGTTGAGTGAGTTAGTGTGTATCTATCTATCTATCAAATTAATCCATTTCAGCTACTTTAAACTACTTTAAACTTCAAACTAATTTAAACTTCAAACTTCTTTAAACTTACTTAAACCTTAAACTAAATTAAACTTCAAACTACTTTAATCTTCAAACTTTCCGGTCCAAACTTTCTCAAGCCAACTTAAAGTTTGTCTCGACAAACTTTTTAATCTAGTTATCTGTTACAAACACACACACAGGCTTTCCTGTAGCTCAAACAGTAGAGCGTTGGCGCTAGCAACGCCAAGATCATGGGTTCGATTCCCAGGGAAAGCAAGAACTGACAAAAAATGTAAACTGTGTACCTTGAATGCAATGTAAGTCGCTTTGGATAAAAGCGTCTGCCAAATGCATAAATGTAAATATAAACATAGGTTTCACTTTAGGTGACTGCTCTCTCCCTTTAATTGTGGAAATGTTAGTCAGACTGGTCATGAAAGAGAACAGTTGCCCTGGCATCAGACCTGAGTCTGCAGGGTACCACACTCGCAGCTAGTTGGCATCACCATCAGAGTACATCCTCAACCACTATGGAAAGCACCCTGTCACAGACTCCTACGCTTCAGGAGGCCTGTCCATGCGCTGGGTGCACAGGGGTGTCTCTCACACACCCCACCACTACCATACCTCTCCTTCCTGTGGAGATCCACATGCTAGGGCTTCACCCATCTCTGGCAACACTCACACAGGGGGTCATCTAACTGGTGGGCCTCCAACGGCTGAAACCTGACACGCCTCTCAAGACCTCACGGTAAGCCATCCTACTCCTGACACCTGTAGGGAAAAGAGAGAGCTGTCATGACACCTGGCTTTGAACCCCCAGACCTCCAGTTTGACCACAACGCTGAAGAACCAGACTCATTCACAGGGCAGTCACAAGACATAGTGAAGCAGTGTGGCTGTGCTGATCCTTCAGTATAGGTCCTATTCACCAGGCTTCTTGACCCAGGCGTTGCTTGTGTTGCCCATGAGGGAAGCATGAGGGACTTGTCTGTCTGTCAGGAGACCTGATGCACCTTCAGTGTTGCTCGAAGCCAGGGGAAGATGGAGTCCTACAACATGTGAAGAAAAGGTTAGGGTTACAGTGTGCGAATACAACTTTGTCTTGTGCACACACGTCTTCTTGCATTCTATCAGCTTGTTTTTTAGTTATTTTACCTTGAGTGTTGCTTGTGTTGCCCATGAGGGAAGCATGAGAGACTTGTCTGTCTGTCAGGAGACCTGATGCGCCTTCTGTGTTGCTCGAAGCCGGAAGAGGATCGAGTCCTACAACATGTGAAGAAGAGGTTAGGGTTAGGACTTAAAGTGTGCAAATATAATTAAGTCCTACCTGTTACAGATAGCAATGGGAGCAATGGACAACTGGACCAATGGCTTAGTGTTAACATTTTAACAAAATATAACCAGCAGAAAAATAACATACCCTGGTTCCATTTCCTTTTCTTGGTTTTTGCTACCCTTCGTTTATTAGCTGGAAGAGCCCGAAGAACTTCAGAGTCCTTTCTAACCATAACTATTTCCTTTTGGTTATTTAACATGAGGCCATTTTCTCTTCTGCACTGGGTTACAAATGTTTTTCTTAGATTGATCAGTACTTCTGTTGACCTTTTGAGAGTTTCCAGGTCGTTGCATAAATATGTGTTATCACTAAACATCTTTAGTTCTTCTCTCAATTTAAGCTGTGCAGATTTGATCCGCTGTGGCATAATGTCTTTTAGGCTCACTGCTGCTTCATCGTGCACCCGGCAGCCTACTCCATCTTCCAGGATCTCTGCCCCTTCGTTGTGCACCAGGCTCTCTGTTCCATCTTCTGTGCTCTCTGCCCCTCGGCTTCCAACTTGCATCTGGCTCTGTGCTTCTCCATCCTCCAGGCTCTGTGCCCCTCTGGATCCATCTACCCCTCTTACATCGTCAAATGTATCAAGTGTCAGATATGGAGACAGTGTGTAAATAAGGGGCAGGGAATCCCATGAGTGCTTTGTGTTACTAAAAATGGCAAAAATGTGCTTGCAGGGAAGATAAGAAAGTTGAAAAGCTTCACATTCACAAGACGGCTTTGTGAGGTCCACAGAATGAAATGTGTTTGACTGCTCACACCTGACAAGACATGTACCATCATTTCTCTCCACTATATCCTGGGCACTGAAATGGGAAGCTGCAGTGATGTTCTTCAGACAGTGTAGGACAATTTCTCTCGGACGGTTTTGGAGAAAGGCTGGTACATCCTTGCTGTATGCTTTGTGGCATGTTCTGTACCGGTAATTTAGGCTCTCGTAGCCTTTGATTTTTTCTGGGATGAATTGTGTTACAATAGTTTTGACAAGAGAAGACACTGTCCCAGTGCCAGAGATCTTTAAAAAAAATACTTTGAGATTTTTGTTAATTGTTTCCACGCCATTGTTTGTAGTCACTGAAACATTGAAGCCGTCTGGAGCATAAGCTCTGCACCATTTCTGAAAAGGAACCAGAAGAACACTTAATAATCTAAAAATGTATGTATGTCCCTAATAACACCCCTCTCCCTTTGGATTCAGTACTCAGAATTATTTTGTTGAAGTCTTGAATTTCCCCTTGGGGATCAATAAAGTATCTATCTATCTATCTATCTATCTATCTATCTATCTATCTATCTATCTATCTATCTATCTATCTATCTATCTATCTATCTATCTATCTATCTATCTATCTTAACTAACCACCAACTCACCCTTTCTTCTTTAGAAATGTTCATCTATTAGCCTAGTTATTATCCTAGCACTTGACAATATTACCTCTTTGATGGAAATCCACCATTGTTCGACGTACGTCCTCACTTTTTCACTGTCTTTGTATATTCTACTCTCCCTTAAATTCTCTATCGCTACCAAGCAGCTCTCTTCTGGACTAAGGCTTTTGCTGCACTCTATCGTCTGATCGATTGCTCCTGTCTGCTGTGAGTGTGTTTGTTTGATTCGGTGCGATAAGCTCCGTCTTAGCCATATATTTCTTTGTTTTGAACCATCATTTTACTACCATTTCTAGTTGTTTATACTACTACATTTTACCCAACATCTCAGATTAACCTGACATCGCTAGCTTTTGTTATTAGTACTACTAGCACAAAACGCTAGTAATTCACTAGCCTGTTAACGCGCCACCCGTGCGCTCAGCTATTTTATTTATTTATTTTTCTCTCGCGCGTCCGCGCCTTTGAGTTCATAAAAAGCTCAGGTGAGTAAGAATCAGTCAACAAACACGGTGAGTAATGTCTTTGTCCTGTTATTGTCACTTGCACTTCATGTCACATGTTTAGTATAGGCTTCTCTGTCGACAATATAGGATTTATATGTGATAAATGTAAGGAGACAGTTAGGTTGACAGAGAAGATTTCAGAATTAGAAACACGCATCCAAACTTTAATTGAGGATAGTAAGAGTGCTAGTGCTTTAGATGTTTTGGATGCGCATAGAATAGTGCACACTTTACATGAGTCGGTTCTGGCTGAAGTAGAGCCCGTGCAGCCGGGCAAATGGGTGACAGTGAGGGATCGCTCTAGTCGCGGATCTAAAAACCACTCTTCCGTTCCGATTACCATAACAAATCGATTTGCCCCGCTCAGTGAAACACCCACTGAGAATGATTGTGCCCTAGTTATTGGCGATTCTATTACACGGAACGTGAAAATAGAGACACCAACCACCATAGTCACATGTTTGCCGGGAGCCAGAGCGCCTGACATCAAAGCAAATTTAAAAGTGCTGGCTAATGCTAATCGTAAATTCTCTAAGATCATTATTCATGTCGGCACTAATGATGTTCGACTCCGCCAGTCGGAGATCACCAAAATTAATATTAAAGAGGTGTGTGAACTTGCAAGTACGATGTCAAGGACTGTAATTTGCTCTGGCCCCCTTCCTGTTCGCAGGAGTGATGAGATAGTTAGTAGATTATGTTCGCTTAACGGTTGGCTGTCTCGGTGGTGTCCGCTTAATAATATAGAATTCATAGACAATTGGAAAAGTTTTTGGGGCAAACCTGACCTGTTGAAAAGAGATGGTATTCATCCCTCCTGGGATGGTGCTGCTCTTCTCTCTAGTAATATGGCTCATAGTCTTAGAGCTCAAACATGACAATCTGGGGCTCAGGTCAGGAAGCAGACAGACTGGCTTAACCGACTGTCTGCTAGCGGCCTCGCGTCACCAAGGTCAGATAAATCCCATCACATAGAGCCTCTTTCACCTAGCTATCATCATATAGAGACTGTGTCTGTTCCCCGAATTTGGAAATCCAAAAAACGTTTAAACCCAACTAAGGTTAAAAATTGAATTGATGTTCAACAAATAAAAAACAGCTATAATACAGATGAGCAAATGCTAAAGCTTGGGTTGCTGAATATTCGATCGCTTACTTCAAAAGCACTCGTTGTTAACGATATGATTTCAGATAATAACCTAGATGTGCTGTGTTTGACAGAAACCTGGCTAAAACCAAACGATTACATTACATTAAATGAATCAACCCCGCAAGATTACTGTTATAAACATGAGCCTCGTCTGAAACGCAAAGGGGGTGGTGTTGCTGTAATCTATAGTAATAGTTTCAAAACCACTAAGAAATCAAGTTTTAAATATAATTCTTTTGAAGCATTGGTGCTTAATATAAAAATATATAGTGTAAACGATAAATCACGTTTGAGATTTGTGCTGGCTACTGTATACAGGCCACCAGGGCACCATACAGACTTTATCAAAGAATTTGCGGACTTTCTATCAGAATTAATATTGACTGCAGATAAAGTACTAATTGTTGGTGATTTTAATATACACATCGATAATGAAAAAGATGCATTGGGATTGGCATTTAAAGACATTGTAAATTCAATTGGAGTTAGACAACACGTGTCAGGACCTACTCATCGTCGTAATCATACTCTAGATCTAATATTATCACACGGAATAGATGTGGATGCCGTTGAAATTCTGCAGCAGAGCGATGACATCTCAGATCATTATCTAGTCTCGTGTAATTTGCATTTAGCCAAGGCTGCAAAGCCGACTCCGTGTTTCAAATATGTGAGACCTATCACTTCTGCTACTAAAGATTGCTTCATTAATAATCTTCCTAATCAGTTTCATCATCTCAGCATCTCAGATAGCTTAGAAGAACTAGATATTACAGCAGAAACGTTTAACTCTCTCTTTTCCAGCACTTTAGACACAGTTGCTCCGTTGCACTTAAAGAAGATTAAAGAAAATAGTCCAACGCCGTGGTACAACGAGCACACTCGGGCCCTTAAGAGAGCAGCCAGAGAGATGGAGCGCAACTGGAAGAAAACAAAACTAGAGGTATTTCGCATTTCATGGAAAGAGAGCTCAATTACTTACAGAGAGGCTTTAAAAGCTGCTAGATCTGCTTATTTTTCAACCCTATTAGAAGAAAATAAACATAATCCTAGGTATTTATTTGAAACGGTGGCTAAACTAACGAAAAATAAAGCTTCAAGCACCGAAGTTTCCAAGCAACACAGCAGTAATGACTTTATGAACTTCTTCACTTATAAGATTGATAATATCAGGGACAAAATTATAACTATGCAACCGTCTACTACAGTATCGCATCAGGCAGTGCATTGTAGTTGTCACAGTCACCATCTGTCATCGTCCTGTCTTCGTCTTCACTACAGTTCCCAGAATCCTCCTTGTCTCCTCACCTGAACTCACTCCCTTCATTACCCACCTGTTCATCATCATCATCATTTGCATCACCTGTCTTGTGTTCATCTGTCTGTGTATTTAAGTTCCTGGTCTTCACTTGTCTTTTGTCGGTTATTGTTTGTGCACCAGCACTCTGTTCAGTTTGTTTTACCATTGAAATAAAACCTCTGTTATTTGTAATTCGAGTTCATCATTCCTTCATTCATCTTCTTCATCATCTTCATCAACCCGGTAACCCTGACAGAATAACCGACCTAAAACAAAATGGAGGAACGTCTCAAGTTCATCCTTGTGGCCCAGGAGAACCACGACGTCCTGGATTTCTCCCGGAAGTTTTTTCAGCTCGCCCTCGCAAGTTCTTTGGAGGATGAAACCCTCAGCACACTATTCCTGATCGGGGCCACTTTCCATCGTCCCCTCAACCTCCCAGACACCACTGGACTATCCTGGAAAGAGACGGTAATTCGGTGTCTGGAGAGTGTTGCGCCCCGTTCAGGAATGTCATCCAACCCAGCACTTCACGCCAGTCCAGCTGAGCCTGCACTTCACGCCAGAGCTGCCGAGACCAAGGCAGTAGGCGTCGTGCCCGCCGCCCCTGAGTCTATGAGCGTCATGCCGGCCGCGCCTGTGACTGACAGCGTCGCCTGCCCGCCAGAGCCAGAGCCAGAGCCAGTCGCCTGCCCGCCAGAGCCAGAGCCAGTCGCCTGCCCGCCAGAGCCAGAGCCAGTCGCCTGCCCGCCAGAGTCTGTGAGCGTCGTTCTACCTGAGCCAGAGCCAGAGTTTTCAGAGCCCTCTTCACCGCTGGTCCCGTCCAGCACAGAGCCCTCTTCACCGCTGGTCCCGCCCAGCACAGAGCCCTCTTCACCGCTGGTCCTGTCCAGCACAGAGCCCTCTTCACCGCTGGTTCCGTCCAGCACAGAGCCCTCTTCACCGCTGGTCCCGTCCAGCACAGAGCCCTCTTCACCGCTGGTCCCGTCCAGCTCAAAGCCCTCATCGCTGGTCCCGTCCAGCTCAAAGCCCTCATCGCTGGTCCCGTCCAGCTCAAAGCCCTCATCGCTGGTCCCGTCCAGCTCAAAGCCCTCATCGCTGGTCCCGTCCAGCACAAAGCCCTCATCGCTGGTTCCGTCCAGCTCAAATCCCTCTTCATCGCTGGTCCCGTCCCGCTCAAAGCCCTCATCGCTGGTCCCGTCCAGCTCAAAGCCCTCATCGCTGGTCCCGTCCAGCACAAAGCCCTCATCGCTGGTCCCGTCCAGCACAAAGCCCTCATCGCTGGTCCCGTCCAGCACAGAGCCTTCTTCACCGCTGGTCCCGCCCAGCACAGAGCCCTCTTCACCGCTGGTCCCGCCCAGCACAGAGCCCTCTTCACCGCTGGTCCCGCCCAGCACAGAGCCCTCTTCACCGCTGGTCCCGCCCAGCACAGAGCCCTCTTCACCGCTGGTCCCGTCCAGCACAGAGCCCTCTTCACCGCTGGTTCCGTCCAGTACAGAGCCCTCTTCACCGCTGGTCCCAACCAGCACTGAGCCCTCTTCACTGCTGGTCCTGCCCTGCACAGAGCCTTCGCAGCTGGTCCCGTCCAGCTCAACGCCCTCCTCACAGCTGGTCCTGTCCAGCTCAACGCCCTCCTCACAGCTGATCCTGTCCAGCTCAACGCCCTCCTCACAGCTGGTCCTGTCCAGCTCAACGTCCTCCTCACAGCTGGTCCTGCCCAGCACAGAGCCCTCATCGCTGCCCAGCACAGAGCCCTCATCGCTGCCCAGCACAGAGCCCTCATCGCTGCCCAGCTCAGAGCCCTCATCGCTGCCCAGCTCAGAGCCCTCATCGCTGCCCAGCTCAGAGCCCTCATCGCTGCCCAGCTCAGAGCCCTCATCGCTGCCCAGCTCAGAGCCCTCATCGCTGCCCAGCTCAGAGCCCTCATCGCTGCCCAGCTCAGAGCCCTCATCGCTGCCCAGCTCAGAGCCCTCATCGCTGCCCAGCTCAGAGCCCTCTTCGCCGCTGGTTCCGCCCAGCTCAGAGCCCTCTTCGCCGCTGGTTCCGCCCAGCTCAGAGCCCTCTTCGCCGCTGGTCCCGTCCAGTCCAGAGCCGCTTTCGCCCCCTGCCTCTTCCAGTCCAGTGTTAAAGCCTGATATTTCCCCAAAGGAATTTTGGGGGGGGGGCTATCAGTCTTCTCCGCCATGGCCACCTGAAGGGTCTTCTCCGCCGTGGCCACCTGAAGGGTCTTCTCCGCCGTGGCCACCTGAAGGGTCCTCACCGCCGTGGCCACCTGAAGGGTCCTCACCGCCGTGGCCACCTGAAGGGTCCTCACCGCCGTGGCCACCTGAAGGGTCCTCACCGCCGTGGCCACCTGAAGGGTCCTCACCGCCGTGGCCACCTGAAGGGTCCTCACCGCCGTGGCCACCTGAAGGGTCCGCACCGCCATGGCCACCCGAAGGGTCCGCACCACCATGGTCCCCTGCTCCGCCTGCACCACCATGGTCCCCTGCTCCGCCTGCACCACCATGGTCCCCTGCTCCGCCTGCACCACCATGGTCCCCTGCTCTGCCTGCACCACCATGGTCCCCTGATCAGCCTGCACCACCATGGTCCCCTGTTCTGTCTGTTCTGTCTGCACCGTCTTGATCACCTCCTCCTCTGTCTGTCCTGCCACCATCCTGGAGTCCGTACTTCTGAACCTGTTCCACCTTCCTGTCACGGACTCCAGGATGCCCACCCCCCCTCCCGTATGCTGCCATCTTCGGCGCGGGTCGCGCCTTGCGGGAGGGGGGAGTAATGTCACAGTCACCATCTGTCATCGTCCTGTCTTCGTCTTCACTACAGTTCCCAGAATCCTCCTTGTCTCCTCACCTGAACTCACTCCCTTCATTACCCACCTGTTCATCATCATCATCATTTGCATCACCTGTCTTGTGTTCATCTGTCTGTGTATTTAAGTTCCTGGTCTTCACTTGTCTTTTGTCGGTTATTGTTTGTGCACCAGCACTCTGTTCAGTTTGTTTTACCATTGAAATAAAACCTCTGTTATTTGTAATTCGAGTTCATCATTCCTTCATTCATCTTCTTCATCATCTTCATCAACCCGGTAACCCTGACAGTAGTCTCCCTGAGGAAAAATTTGATTCATTCGTTGCTATAGGAGAGGAAGAATTTACTAAACTCATTAAATCATCTAAATCTACAACATGTATGTTAGACCCTATACCGACTAAGCTACTGAAAGAAATACTTCCAGAGGTCATAGATCCTCTTCTTAATATCATTAATTCGTCTTTGTCTCTAGGATACGTACCAAAAAACTTTAAGCTGGCTTTGATTAAACCGCTTGTTAAAAAAACGCAACTTGATCCTTCAGAATTAGTCAATTACAGGCCGATCTCGAATCTACCTTTTCTGTCAAAGATATTAGAAAAGGCAGTATCCTCACAACTGTGTTCCTTTCTTGAAAGAAATGATATCTGCAAGGATTTCCAGTCCGGATTTAGACCGTACCATAGTACCGAAACAGCTCTCGTTAGAGTTACAAATGATTTGCTCTTATCATCCGATCGTGGTTGTATCTCTCTATTAGTGTTACTCGATCTTAGCGCTGCATTTGACACCATCGACCACAACGTTCTTTTAAATAGATTAGAACATTATGTGGGCATTACGGGAAATGCACTAGCATGGTTTAAATCATACTTATCTGACCGTTATCAGTTTGTAGCAGTAAATGATGAGATGTCTCATCGATCACAAGTTCAGTATGGCGTACCACAAGGCTCAGTACTAGGACCGCTGCTGTTCACTCTGTACATGCTACCCTTAGGAGATATCATTAGGAAACATGGCATTAGCTTTCACTGTTATGCCGATGATACTCAGCTCTATATTTCTTCAAAACCTAACGAAACTTATCAATTCACAAAATTAACGGAATGCATAGCGGATATAAAAAATTGGATGACTTGTAATTTCCTACTTCTAAATTCTGAAAAAACAGAGTTTCTAATTATTGGACAAAAAACTTCCTCACGTAATAACCTAGAATACTTACTAACACTTGATGGCTGCTCTGTTAAGTCTTCGTCGCCGGTTAGGAACCTGGGTGTGCTCTTTGATACCAATCTTTCATTTGAAAGTCACGTGTCTAGTATCTGTAAAACTGCATTTTTCCATCTTAAAAATATATCTAAATTACGTCATATGCTCTGATTGACAAATGCGGAACAATTAGTTCATGCGTTCATGACCTCAAGGCTAGATTATTGTAATGCTCTA
This sequence comes from Scardinius erythrophthalmus, assembly GCF_964197995.2. Classification (NCBI taxonomy): domain Eukaryota; kingdom Metazoa; phylum Chordata; class Actinopteri; order Cypriniformes; family Leuciscidae; genus Scardinius; species Scardinius erythrophthalmus. Next base: position 41,837,024 of record NC_138236.1, read on the forward strand.
CTAGGTGGTTGCCCTGCACGCTTAATAAACAAACTACAGCTGGTTCAAAACGCAGCAGCTCGAGTTCTTACCAGAACCAGGAAGTATGACCATATTAGCCCAGTTCTGTCAAAACTGCATTGGCTCCCTATTAAACATCGCATAAATTTTAAAATATTGCTGATTACTTACAAAGCACTGAATGGTTTAGCTCCGCAGTACTTGAGCGAGCTCTTAACCCATTATAGTCCGTCACGTCTATTACGATCTCAAAATTCCGACCAGTTGATTATACCTAGAATATCAAAATCCACTGCTGGCGGTAGATCCTTTTCCTATTTAGCACCAAAACTCTGGAACAGTCTTCCTATAATTGTCCGGGAAGCAGACACACTCTGTCAGTTCAAAGCCAGATTAAAGACACATCTCTTTGACCTAGCTTTCACATAATACATTATAGACTTCTCTATTTAATGTTATGCTGCATAGATTAGGTCAGCCGGAACCGGGAACACTTCCCAAAAATCCTGATGTACTCGTTACATCATGAGAAGAATGGCATCTACGCTAATTTTAGTGTCTGTGTTTATCCCAAGGTTTTTCCTGCAGCCTGCCGGATCCAGGCCGTATCCAGATCTGACGAAGGACCTTCACCTGGACCGATGACAACGCAGTGCTGAAGTGCCAACTAGTCTCTCCCTATGGAGGATCCCACTACCACTCTACAGATAAGGCGTTGTCGGGAAAATTCGTCTCGCGGCCCTACCCCAAAGCAACAAATAAAATAAAATTCCTTATCAAAATTTATAAGGAAAGACAAGTATTTTGTTTAGGCTTGGCTTGTAGGGAATTCCAAACCTGCGTATATTCTAACGCACATAACTATAGAACCCATTCTAAATGCGCATGTGACCGCCATCAGCGTTTCTCACAGGTTCGCGTTTAAAGTCTGTGTAGAGAGAATGGTGTCGTCTTAGCGGCCCCTAATTTAATAACAAATGATCATTGCGACGGAACCAAATCAATTAAAACTAACTTTAGATGGAAATAACTTAACTCTGCTGTAAAGCCGAAACAATCTCTGTTACCTTAAATTATACGCTTATCTCTGTAAAGCTGCTTTGAGACAATCTACATTGTTAAAAGCGCTATATAAATGAAGATGACTTGACTTGACTTGACTTGTTCTGGCCCAAGCAATGCTGCGAAGAAGATGTAACAGTTCTCCCTGTTCCCTGTCGGCAAGGCTATTCTTCCCTAAAGGCACAATTATTTGGTCATTTAATCAGTAATTTGCATTGTATTTCACAATTAAACAAAACATATTCATTACATCTACTTATTCCACTGCTTGGTTGAATTCCCCATTGTCCTACGTAATTTAGAACAACCATTAACATTATGTTATTTGAACACATATGAAGTAGATCCATATTTTTGGCTGTATCACACTTGTATATTACTTCGCCGAACTCATTGTGAAATTTAAATGAACTGTCACGTTGTATCCAAGCTGTAAAATGCAGACATTCAGAACATAGCAACATTGTAGAATATGACGGAGGTGGCTTTTAGCTAGATGAATGGCAGCAGGCTAAATAAAATAGCGATGTTTCAAAGCTAAAGTTCATCAGAATCTTGGGATACGCCCGCTTGACAATGGGAGAGATAGAACTAACGACTGACCTTTGGCCGTAGCAACCATTCATTTAGAACTAGTAACGGCAGTTTGTCCTGCAAGTTGAGAAATTAGTTGATATGTGTTGGAAGAAAGTAGTTCTACAAACAAGACCGTTTTAGCGATTAAAACATTTAAATTGTAACATGAAATGAACACGGGAATAAGCGGGATAATGGACTCCACGGTGGTCTGTTAACATAAACTAATGCACTTACGCTTTGCGTCGGGGCCGTCTTACAACCTCGACCGTGCATTAATTTATGTTAACAGACCATCCATAACATAATGTAATCCATTATGCCTTACATAGAACAGGTTTTACTTAGGATTTTAAGATATTTTTAACTACATAGTGTGTGTGTGTGTGTGTGTGTGTGTGTGTGTGTGTGTGTGTGTGTGTGTGTGTGTGCGTGTGTGTGTCTGCCTATCTAGACTTGGAGCCAGGACTCACCATCTTTTGTCCACCTGAGCCAGGCCTGTTCCCGGTGGAAGGTGCACAGGTGTGTCTCCGCTGTAGGGAATACCTGGGCAATGGCCTGCATTTCCTGTTCACTGTAATAATAACAATAATAATAATAATGATGCATTGTATTGTGAAGTTCTTTACATCTGAAACAGATCTCAAAGTGCTGCAGTAAGTATTAGCTAAGAAATGTCAAACAACGAAAACATGCTGAAAAACAAAGTAGAACAAAACAGATATCATAATCTAGCAGAAGGCTCTAGGGAAAATAGGGGGGTTTTAGGCCACGTTTAAGCATTAGTCTGTGGTACCCTAACCTGTAGTCAGTCATGAAATATCTTGGTCTCCACTCAGGGTTCAATCTCTTCAGGAGTTCAAGGGCTTCTGTGATTGATCTGGTTGTTTCAGTCTCGCATATGAATTCCACAACAGGTTTATAACCCACATTTGTTCTCACAACCAAAAAAAAAAGAGGTAAAGAGTATTTTGAAGTTGTATAGGTTGCATCAAGTAAAACCATGTCCCCGTATCGCGGAAGGAGCCTGGCTTGCTTTTGGTTTTGGTGGACAAAGAGGAACTGATTTGATTGTCCATCTTCTCCAGTGGTGCACTTTCTGAAGAAAAAGTGATTACCCTGCCCTTCCTCCACCCATTGAGCAATCTTTCTTTCTAGGTTTTCCTGGTCAAGTGCGGAGTACCGGCCTGCCACTAAGGCTATGTGTATGTGGCTCTGTATGGTAGTATTTGAAGGAAAGTAGGCCTGGTCTTCCTCAAAAGGTCTCTGCTGGTCATTGGGACACAGGTCCTTCAATACATACTGTTTTAGGGCTCTTTTAACAAATGCGACAGATGTAATACCCAATCCCACCATCTCATGTATTTTATCCCGCACTTTGGGATGAATTTGCCTCCCAAAGCAACACCCTTTGTCGATAATGTGATTCAAATGAGCTTCTACCAGCGGAATCCGGACATGTATGAAGGAAGATGTTGGTGGACTCCCCTGAGCCAAATCCTCTTTTAGCCTTTTCATAGCCTCTTCTTTTGTAGTTCTGGAGGCATCACCTTTTACACTGTATGTGTCATATCTAAAATATAAAAAACTATGTTAATGACTCTCATCCCTTTGACCATTCTTGTGAAAACACACTTCAAATCATCCTCTAACTCACTACCCTCACAGCTTCTCACCTCTTCACATATCTTAAGAAGAGCTTGGCCGGACAATCCACCTTCTTCCCTTTTTGTACATGAAACTTTTTTTTTGTGTACACATGTTCAACGGAATGCTCCTGCAACGATTGGCAAAGCCGCATAATCAGCTAATTTATTTAAATGGTAGATGGACTGTTAAATTATTTGACTGTTATATAAATGGACTTTTGGCCTACATTAATCACTGATTAGTCAATTTACCTCTGCTGTAGGTGTGTTCCGGGATGCTTTCCCATGCTCGCAATCCCGGATCACTCGCTTGGTAATACACACAGTGGGGTGTCTTCACAGTAGTCCTCCACTTGCCACACTAGCCTCGCCTTCTCATCATCCTTTACCTTGACAGACCTTAAGAAAGAGATATTTTGCAAAACCAAAGAATGTGGAAGGGGGAGGGGAACTAGATAAAGGTGTAACGCAATGTCAGTTATGTTATGTTGATTGACTGATTGATTTTTGGATTACAAAAACACATACATTAGTTAACTGTGTTTCATAGTAACTTAATACCATTTGTTGAAAGACGTGAGCATTGCTCTTTTATGGTTTTCCAACAGAGTTGTCAGATCCTCCTCCGACTTAACAATTACAGAAATGTATCCCCCATCTCTCTTGACAACTTCATAATGTGGAGGCATCCAAGGCAGATCTATCAAACATTAATATTTCGTTAACACAAATCAGGGGTGCAAACCAGATGAGGCTTCTGTAAGACTACAGGTGAAGCAGTGCTAAAAAAAGTTTTACAAAAGTCTTACAATAACTATTTTCACCAAAAGAGGACAGGTTTGCACCACGTAATTTGAAGTTGGTCAAGATTACTCTATCTAGCTAATCTATCTAACTCTATCTAACTAACAGTCGAAATCTTAACTAAACAGGAAACAGTCGAAATCTTAACTAAACAGGAAAACAATCTAACATGATTAAAAACTTACCCTCCATCGTGCAAAAAGATGTACACAGGGTAACGTTAACTTCCCACTCCACAGACGAGTCCAGAGACGGTTGGAATCTTTGACGCTGGTGCGTGCTGACCCGCATGAGAGATGTGACGCAGGACGTAACCCCTCCCCCCGGGCGAGATGTCCCAATATTTATGAATCCCGTATGGTGAAGGCTATTTGATGATGTGGGGCTATTTTAATTCCAAGGGAACTTTATCAGGATGCATAGTATCCTAAATTTTTTTTTTTTAAATACTTAAAAATAAAAATCTGCCTGCCTCGATGGGAATTTAACATAGGGGTGTCCAAACTTATGCACCCTGTATTTTAAGGAAGAATATTTATTTATTTATGATACATTATTCATTCACAAAGAAAATTGGTGTCCTTAAAGGTTGGATATTTCCTAATTTTTTTAAGGCATTAAGTTCAATTTCCAAAAGATGATTTTTTTATTCCTCTTTTTAGTCAACTTTAGCATGGGTGTCTAAACTTATGCATAGCACTGTAATTATATCATATAAAATGCTTTATTTGCATGTACACATTTAAAAGACGCTTTTATCCAAAGCAACTTACAATAGAGTGTCTTACATCAATCACCAAAGCGAGCTGTGCTTGCACCTCCTATTCAGGCAAGCACAGCAGTTCCTGCTTTTGGCAGAAACCAAACTGCTCTTCCAGAGGGCAATTTACTTTCTGGCTGAAGATTTGGAAACTTTGGGTCTTGTCCCTGAAAGGTAACAGCTCATAGATTCTGATCTCTGAACTGAGGATTTTGAGACACTTTTGACTTCCAGAGCTCCCACCACAAGAAAATTGTATGACCTAAAATTGCAGAGTTCCTCTGTAGGATCTTTCTGTGGTCCTGGAAAGTTTTTTTTATTTTTTTTTTTATTAGAGGCTCCATTTGAGCCCTTAGAGTCAGCCTCAGAGAGGCTTCTCACTTTTAAGGTGGCTCTACTATTTGCGTTGACATTGCTCAGGAGAGGAGAAGATCTGCAGGCCCTGTCCGTAGACTTGCCCCCAGGTATAATCAGAGCTATTTTGCACACCTCCTGTAACCAGCCACCCGGTCGTACTTCCCTTCGCCACATGAATCGCCATAGCAATAGAGAGGCTGCATCTACTATAACCAATCCAGGCTCTTAGGATTTATGTTGGGCCAGTGGCGTACATTCTCCTAATCTTTTGCAAGTGTGGATATCTGCAGGTTGGAGTAATGAGCATTATAAAAGTTTGGGGCATGCCGAATGGTAGGTGCGCGTGGAAGGGTCTTTATTATTGGTCGCGAAAGCTGTCGAACAAGGTGTGTGGCAGGGTTAGTTTCTGTTGTAGCAATTCACACCTCCAAAACACACCTCCTTTCTGCACGCCCAGTGCTCTGACCTGCAGCTACCCCTGTCTTGTTTTCTGGTCTGCTTTAGTAACACAGTCACCAAGCAGTGCCTTTCCCATTGGATTGTAGATGCTATTGCTCTGTCCTATGAGGCTCTCGTAATGGCTTTGCCTCTGGAAATCCACAAGGAGTGTAGCATCTTCTATAGCTCTATCTAGGGGTGGGCCCTGACATAAGGTTTGTGCTGCAGCCGGCTGGCCCTCTCCGCACACATTACACAGGATTTACAGTCTGGACATGGGCTCAACCCCAGGGTCACAGGTCCTTCGGGGTTTACCAAGTCATGTCTGCATTCAACAGTTGTCTGTGCCAGTATTACACAACCTTGTTGAGCAGACAATCTTCCTTAGTGTGGCAGCGTTGGTAATGACATTCCCATAGTGTCAATGCCATGACAGAGTTGAGTTCCGAAAGGGAACGTTTCCGGTTACGCATGTAACTTGGTTCCATGAAAGGGGAATGACCGAGCGTTTGCCGTGGCAGCTCCGAGACTCTGGAATGAGCTGCCTTTGCACATCAGACTGACTGAGTCTCTTCCTGTTTTTAAATCCCGTCTTAAAACTCATTTATTTTCTTTGGCTTTTAACTCAGTTTGATTGTTGACTTTCAGTTTTGTATTACTGTTGCATTTATTTTTATTGTTATTTATTGTTTTATCTTTATGTTATTGTGTCTTTGTTGTATGTTATTGTTTATTTATTGACTGTGTTCAGCACTTTGGTCAACAGTGTTGTTTTTAAGGTGCTTTATAAATAAAGGTGGATTGGATTGGATTGGATTGGGAACTAGATGCTGTCATGGTGTTGACACTATGGAAATGTCATTACCAACCCCTCTTAGGGAACCAAGTTATATACGTAACCTGAGACATTTTTCCTTCAAATGATATTGAATCTGTCCAGTGATATTTTTGATAGCACATTCACATTTTGTAACAACATTTCAATCTTACCTGGATGTTTTTTGTTTCCTTCGTCTGCTAAGAAATGAAGTCCTCTGGTGTCTTTATTTAAAATCTGAAGTTCATCAGGTTTGGGTTGTAACACTTCCTATTTTGAAGGAATAGTTAAAAAAAAAAGTCAAAAAAAAAAAAAAAAAACCTTCCACTAAGGATTTTTATCCTTAATCTCATGAAATACATCTGGTTACACTTGCACACTTACCTGTGCATTCACCGCAGCTAGGGTCGCCAACCATAGATATGTACAGTAGATGTAGCTCGGCTGCTTCAGGTACGTCAAAAGTGCCGCCATCTTGGAATCGTCAACCAGGAGACCTGTTTGAATGTCAATTTGAAGGAGATGCCTGTCACGACCTTGTCTTGTTTAGTTTCATGGTCATATTCTGCTTAGTTTCCCCTGTCACCCTTTGTTCTCATTCTTTGTTTGTTGTTTTTTAAGTGTTCCTTTCTAATTATTTATAGGTATAGGCTGCCTGCATTTTTCTTATAAAATAAAGGTAACATTATTATTATTATTTTAATTACTATATTATATTTATTTTTAAATACTGTAATTTTATAATAATGAAATAGTGCAACCCTACAAGTAGGCACAATGTGAATGTTAAATCGCAATTTTAACCAGAATTTAACCAGATTTCCCCCCTAAACTGTGCAGCCCCATTTGCTCCTGATTTCAGCAGGTTCACAGTTGTTGTTTTTTTTTGTTTTGTTTTTACAGGGACCAGATGCCACTGACGAGTCCTGCTGACTCCTCCTAACCTCTCCTAACCTTCTCTGATCAAGTCAAGTCAACCTTTATTTTTTATAGCATACAACCGAAGTTGACCCAAAGTGCTTTACAGATAAACTTTAAACTTTAAACTTTTTTCTTTTTAAATACAACATCATACATTCTATCAGCTTCAAAAACCCATTTCATGATCTATTCAAAGCCAAAGAAAACAGATATGTTTTTAAAGAAGACTTAAAAATGGCTAGCGATGAAGATGACCTCACATGGAAAGGAAGACTATTCCATAATTTCAGAATCTTCACCAAAAAAGCACGGTCACCCTTAGATTTATAACAGCAATGAGGAACTGTCAATAGCAATAGATCAGAAGACTAGAAGTCTCTAGTTGGAGAGTAAGGCTGGGCATACACTGTGCAATTTTCGTCCGATTTTGAGCCGAAATCTGAATCGTGCGACTCTTTTTCGGGTCGGGGCGATTTTCAGCTTTGTCATGCGTAGTTTATCGCACAGTGTTCGTGCCGTGTATGGGGGGATACGAGAGGCGATAAACCTCTCCTGACCGGCAATCGGATGGTCGGATGAATTTCTGGCATGTCAGATATTTTGGTTGCTCCTCGTGACTAAATCGCATAGCTGAAACATGAAACATGGTGCCGCCGCGTTCGGATGCCGTTCTGGTTGCTCCGCTTAGACTGTGTTTTTATTTAGTATTTAATTTAGAACTACTTTTTTCTTTTGTACATATAACATCTGCATTGATTATGTATGATAGTAGAACACTTTTAACCATTAGAAATCATTTTAATTACCTAGTGAGCGATGTTTTATCCATTGACCCAGCGTGGCCACCAGAGATTCTTCGTGCTATGGAGGGGAATAATAGCCAGGAGAAAGCTCCTCTGAAGCGACGGAATAAAAAACACAGAGGGAAACGTGCTGGGGTACAGAATAGACTGAGGACTAGAGTGCATAGTCCACCTTTGGCCAGTATCCTGCTTGCCAACGTCCAGTCACTTGAGAACAAAATGTAATCTGAGAGCTAGGATAAGATTCCAGCGGGATATCAGGGACTGCAACATCCTCTGTTTGACCGAAACATGGCTTACCCCGGAGGTACCGGATGCAGCTGTAACACCGTTCGAAGATTTCTCAGTTTTTAGGATGGACAGGACAGCTGAGGCTGGTAAAATCCGGGGTGGTGGGGTATGTTTCATGATTAACAGCAAATGGTGTGACCTAAGAAACATCATCACTTTGTCCCATTCCTGCTCGCCTCACCTGGAGCATTTAACCTGTTAAGCTGCAAGCCCACTTTTGAAAAATCCCCAGAAATGACATACCCACACTGAAACAGATACAGTTCATGAACCCTTTGCACTAAAAGCACAAGTATGATCTCATTTGAAAGCTGACACCTGGCAGTTTATTGTAAATGTAGAATTAATTATTGTCATAATGAATTTTTTTTTATAAATAGCTTTAAAGTTTTGTAAAGTTATTAGAAATTTATTTTTATGAAACATCTTCATGAAAATAAAATTGAAGTTGACCCTGTAGCAATCTAGAAATGCACTACAGCTAAAGCCACATGTCTAAACATTTTATGTTTAAAATCTGAAGATGATAAGTCTAAAACTCTGTATTTAGTTCATTTTTTTCAAGATAGAAGCACCTAGAGCTAGCTAGCATGTTAGCTTAGCACACCATCAATACATGACAATTTATGAGATTAAAACCATGTTTGTGCTTCAAACTTACTTTAAAACGCAAGTGAAGTGTTTTAAATAATCTTCTGTGATCTAATTTGACATCAGATAAAAAAAATCTGACAGAAAATATACTATTTGATCATATTCTGCACAATGATGGTCTATAGATTAGCATTACATTATACATATAATCTATTATTATTAAAATACCTGGCATGGCTTGAAAAACACAGGTAACTCGAATATCATTGCAATCATGTTTATTGTCTTCAAAATATCTGTATCTGCATGATACAGCGCTATCTCTTGTTAGCTTTGTGTGTATCTCTGGTATCAGTGACGTCCTGGAATGTCACATGATTATGGCTCTTCTTCATGTCCCATATATGGGTTATTATTGTGCTTATAGCGCCCTCAGGCTTCTGGTATGAATTGAAAACCCAGTAAATGAGAGTGCCAAACGCTCATAAAGATTACATCGACGCATTTGGGTATAAATTCAATAAATATTATTCCTGTCAATAGAAATCTGATGTAAACCTATGAGAATCTATCAATATTTCTCCAAATCTGCACATTTTTGAGCTAAAAGCCCTGAGGGACGTTGTTTTGTGTATCGCTGTCATGACGACAGCACGGGAGTTTTTTTATGAATGAAAGCGGCTGACGCGCATAATTCATATTAAAGGTATCGACTCATTTTTTCATTTCATAACTCCTGACAGAAATTTAGAAATAACTGTCGCTATAAGTTTCTCAGAATACAATAGTGGTCAAATACTGAAACTTGAGTATTATATCTTTTTAATGATGTATAGTTTGTCAAGGCATAACATTAAATCTGATAGTAAATTTGAACTAAATAAAAAAAAAAACGCTTCAGTGCGCGGGCGCACTGGCAAAGGTTAACAGGTTAACGATCAAGTGCCGCCCGTTTTATCAGCCACGGGAGTTTACATCGGTCATTGTAACGGCCGTTTATATCCCACCTCAGGCGGACACAGATACGGCCCTGTCTAAGCTCCATGACATGCTCAGTGTGTGTTTAAACCGTTATCCGGACGCTGCCATCATTGTGACTGGAGATTTTGATAATGCAAAACTCAGATAGGTAATGCCAAACTTTTATCAACATATCTCCTGTCCAACCAGAGGGAAGAACACACTGGATCACTGCTATTCGCAATTCAGCAATGGTTATAAAGCTAACTTGCTACCGGCTTTTGGGAAGTCAGATCATGCCGCTATCCTTCTAATACCGGAATATAAACAAATGCACGTGCGGGTGGCTCCAGAGAAGCAGGTCGTGAAACATTGGTCTGCCCAATCAGATCCCATGCTGCAGGATGCGCTCGATGACGTGGACTGGGATATGTTCAGAGCTAGTTCTGGTGACGTCGATGAGTTTGCGGATGCAGCTATCAGCTTTATCGGCATTCTGGTTGAGGAAGTAACACACGCCATCACAATAAAAACTTTTTCTAACCAGAAACCATGGGTTGATAAGACGATCAGATCAGCAGTGAACGCGCGCACAGCTGCGTACAATGAGGGACTTGTGTCGGGAGACATGAACAATTACAAAGCATCATGTTATGCTCTCCGACGCGCAGTGCGAACTGCAAAACAAAAGTACAGAGAGCGAGTGGAGTCTCATTTCCAACTTGATGACACCCGACGCATGTGGCAGGGACTGAGGAATATTGGCGCATTCGGAGGGGGACCCACCGTTGCGGTAAGTGCAGACTCTTCTCTGGCTGATGAGCTTAACATCTTTTGTGCACGCTTTGAGACAAACTGCTCTAGTACTACTTTCAGTTTAATAATAATAATAATAATAATATGTTTATTTTCTATAGCACCTTTCAAGAACCCAAGGTCGCTTCACAATGCAATACAAATAACAAACAAACAGCAAGCAAACAGATACAAAGGCCATCTGCTTATAACAGACAAACAATTGACTTGAATCAAAGAAAAACATATTGTACTATTTATCAAAGCATACAATTACGACAAAGTAAGTAGCAGATAGGGCTGAGAAAGTGGAGAACAGAGAAAACAGTGTTGAGGATACTTATTTATTGGGCAAGCTTGAAGATATGAGTTTTAAGTTGTTTTTTGAAAGACCAGATGTTGTCGGCCGCACGAAGATTCGGGGATAGCTTATTCCAAAGCTTTGGGCCAACAACACTAAAAGCCCTACCGCCCACCGTAGAGAGTCTGACCCGGGGTACCACGAGTAGATTTTCAGTGCTGGACCTAAGGACCCAAGTTGGAACATATGGCTGTACCAAATCAACAAGGTATTTGGGTGCCGGGCCATGTAAGGCTTTATACACTAGGACCAACAGTTTGAATTGGATGTGGTTTATGACAGGAAGCCAGTGCAGTTGGTGAAGGATAGGAGTGATATGGGCAGATTTTTTATTATATGTGAGGGCTCGTGCAGCAGAGTTTTGTACCATTTGAAGGCGGTGTATTGCATTGGTGGGTAGTCCGCTGTATAATGAATTACAGAAGTCCAATCTGGAAGTGATGAAAGTGTGAATGACAGTTTCTGCATCTATAAAGGTAAGAGAGGGGCGAATACGAACAATATTCCGCAGGTGAAAGAAGCATGATTTGACAGTCTGACTAATGTGTGAGTGAAAGCAGAGCGTGGGGTCGTACAGTTTTTGAAGGCCTAATCTCAATACCATCTATATCGATAAAAATGTCATGTCTGGGTGAGCTTTGTGATCTAGGGTTAATCAACAGGATTTTGGTTTTACCAGCATTAAGCTGTAGAAAGTTAGAGGACATCCATGTTTTAAGTTCCTGGAGGCAGGAGATAACTGAAGAGGGTGGAAATGATGAGTTGGGATTGATCGTGAAGTAAATTTGAATGTCATCAGCATAGCTATGAAAATTGAGGCCATGCTGTCTGATGATCTGGCCTAATGGTAGCAAGTAGATTAGAAATAGAAGCGGGCCAAGTACAGAGCCTTGGGGCACACCGTGAGAAACAGACACAGAGCGTGAGCGATTCTTACCTATCTTAACAAATTGTTGTCTATCACATAGATACGAGGTCAACCACTGAAGTGCCGCACCCGTGATGCCTATTGCAGACAATCGTGAGATAAGTGTAGAGTGGCACACAGTGTCAAATGCTGCACTGAGGTCAAGGAGAACCAAGATACTATGTGCACCAGAATCAGAAGCCAGAAGGAGATCATTTAGTACTTTTAGAAGAGCTGTTTCTGTGCTGTGGTATGTATGGAAACCAGATTGAAGAGGTTCAAAGAGATTATGTCTCTCTAAGTGTGATTGCAGTTGTGGCACAACTACCTTCTCAAGTAGCTTGCCAACGAAAGCGAGGTTTGATATTGGTCTATAATTGCTATGAATGGCGTTGTCAAGGCCGGGCTTCTTGAGGATTGGAGTAATGGCCGCTACTTTCAGATTAAGCGGAACAGTGGCAGTGGCAAGAGACCTGTTAATAAGGTGGGTAATAGGTTTAATGAGTAAAGACAAATGAGTTTTTAGAAGGTATGTTGGAATAGGATCAAGTGTACAGGAGGTAGAATTTGATATGTTAATCAATTTTTCAACCACAGATGTATTAGTGAGTGAAAAAGTGTCTAGCGGACAACCGATCAAATATGGAGTTGAAGGGGTAGCTGCAGTGGAAGAAAACGACTGATAAATGTTGTCAATTTTTTGAAGGAAAAAAGACTGAAAACTTTCACAAAGATCAGCAGAACCAGTAAGAGCTACGGTGGACGGTTTGACCAGTTTATTTATTTCTGTGAAAAGAGCTTTAGGTTTGCATTTAGCTTTGTTAATAACAGTAGAAAGATAGTTAGAGCGTGCAATGTTAAGTGCTTCTTTGTATTTCACTACTGAATCAGAAAAGGCTATGGCATGGACAAGAAGGGAAGATTTGTTGTGGAGTCTTTCAAGACGCCTACATTGAGTTTTCAGAACTCTGAGCTCAGGGGTAAACCAAGGAGAGGAATGAGTAGACGGAACAGTTCTAGTTATTAAAGGAGCAAGCTCATCCAATACATCACCAATCGATTTATCATAGGTAGAAACTATCTCATCAGGACACAGCAGATTGAGTGAGGAAGGAAGAGCAGAAACAACAATGGCAGCGGAGAAATTTTCAACAGTTATAGTTTTCAGATTTCGGTAGGATATAGTAGTGTTGGTTATAGGTTTTACAATGAGGAGTGAGAAATCAAAGAGAATTAGTTTATGATAAGAGATGCCCAGATTATGACCATGAACATCCACATTATCAATACCAACAGTGCAGAGCAGATCGAGAGTATGAGAGTGAGAATGTGTTGGGAAGTCAATATGCTGAGATACTTCAAAATGTGTAGTATTTTGCAAGTAAGTATTTTGCAGCAGTACAATCAGAATCAACATGTATATTAAAGACACCAAGCATCATTATTTTGTCATGCCGGGCAAAAGCGAGAGTGAGAAGTTCAGTCAGATCAGAGCAGAAGTTTGGGTTGTTTCTAGGGGGTCTATAAATCAGTAGAATCAGAAGCGGAGCGGGGCCAGCAAGTTGAAGTGAAATACATTCAAAACTTGGAACATCAAGAATGTCATATTTAGTTACTTTGTAATTTTTCTTAAAGATCACTGCCAGACCACCACCTCTACCACTAAGTCGAGGTTTTGTCAGATAACTATATCCAGCAGGGGTTAAAAGGTTCAGCTCAACAAAATCGTCAGGTGTTTGCCAGGTTTCAGTCAGAAAGAGTAAATCCAGGTCTCTCTCAGTTGAAACTTCATTCAGTAGTGTACCCTTGCCAGTCAGGGAACGAGTGTTCAAAAGTGCGCAGTTGTGTCGATGAGGAACATGCAACGAGTAGGTCACATCTTTAGTTAGGGGTATGAGAGTCCTGGCATGGTGGAGAGTCACATCGTTACTATAGTAACGCTCCGATCTCGGCGACAGGATCACAGGTATTGAGAGACAGGAGTCGTAGTTATAAAGCCATCTACGTTTAGCAGACCGATGGATATAACGTGTACGACGTGCAATTCCGAGAGTAGTACACAAATCAAACGTGGAGGATTCCAGACGGAGTAGACGATTTAGGTTATGCAGTTGCAATGAAGTATAATTTAAATCCATACCGTGAATGAGAAGCAGAGCAAGGCCAGCAAAGCCCAGGGCCAGCAGTCTCAATGCCGGAGAGTTATTAATGGCAAGGTACATCTCTTTGCAGTTTAAGACAGCACTCACAGAAAGCCGAATGGCCACCCACGTTACTACAACACCATGTTAGCCAAACCCAGCTGGTGATCCACAAAACTAAACTAAACAGCTCGCTAAACAAGTTAAAACTTGCCTACCTTCTGCATCAGATGTTATGGGACTCACAGATATGCAGTGGTAGAGGGCTCGCGGGGAAAGTAATGCGAGGCCACCACGTTAGCCAGACCAAAGAGGGCAGAACCACAATAAAACACTACGCAATGAATAAGGGGAAGGGTTAGCCACCGAGAGTGCAGAAGAATGGTAAAGCCGAAACAGTGGGCAGAGGGCTCGCAGGGATTTCACAAATTGAGACGCTGAACAGAAGTTAGCAGAGATTGTCCAAATTGTCCAGGGAGTGTCAGAGACTTCCGAAAATGTAAATCCATGCAACTGATGCTTAACTCAAACATCCAACACTGTTCCATTAAGTTTTTATGTCCCGAGAAAGCACATCCAGAAGCCAACAGCAGGTTTATCCCGATTATATATCCAGATTTCGTATCCCGAGAAAAGCATCCAGATTCTCCGTTCAGCAGTGTCGCCCAGAAGTAAACAACATGATGTTGAGCATGAAGCGTAACAAACAGAAAAAGTCCAGATTCCGTTCCAACAGAATAGCCCAGATGCAAGCAACACGGTGTTAATAGAGGAAACGTAACAAACAAAGATTTACAAAACAAAACAAAACAAAACAAAACAGCGATTTGCGATGAGAAGCGGCAGCCAGTTCGTGCACAGCGTACTCTCACCCAAGACGGAAGTATATTAAAGTATATTAGTTTGCCAGTGTGCAACACTGGGAAAATAGATATTGGCGTTGGAAACGAGCACACGATCACGGTATCGGAAGACGAAGTTCGTAGAGCTTTGAAGCGTGTGAATGTCAGGAAAGCAGTTGGCCCGGACGGCATTCCAGATCGAGTGTTGAGATCCTGCGCTGAGCAGTTGACGGGCTTGTTTACATCTATTTTTAATGAGTCTCTCGCTCAGTCAGTGGTACCCACTTGTTTCAAGAAATCTGTAATTGTTCCTGTGCCAAAAAATAATAAGCCCTCTTGCCTAAATGATTATCGACCAGTGGTACTCATGTCACAAATTATGAAGGTTTTTGAGAGGCTTATCAAGAACATAATTTGCTCCTCCGTCCCAAATAACATCGATCCACTCCAGTTTGCCTATCGTCCCAATAGGTGTACTGAGGATGCTGTCTCTCATATACTACATGCCACTCTTACCCATACTGACAGCAACAAAAGGAATTATATGAGACTACTATTTATAGATTACAGCTCAGCTTTTAATACCATAGTTCCCCTCAGACTGGTCTCCAAGCTCAGGGGCCTTGGTATTAATGCCCAGCTCTGTGATTGGGTCCTGGACTTTCTCACGTGCAGAACACAGGTAGTGAGAGTGGGTCAGACCATTTCTAACAGCAATACCCTGAGTACAGGAGCACCACAAGGATGCGTTTTGAGTCCCCTGCTCTACTCCCTCTATACGTATGGCTATGTGTCCTCTCATAGCTCCACTTCAATTGTTAAATTTGCAGATGATACAGTTTTGATGGGTTTCATTGCTGATAACAACGAGACTGCATATTTGGATGAGGTGGAGAAATTAACGACATGGTGCCAGTTAAACAATCT
Source organism: Scardinius erythrophthalmus (assembly GCF_964197995.2). NCBI lineage: Eukaryota > Metazoa > Chordata > Actinopteri > Cypriniformes > Leuciscidae > Scardinius > Scardinius erythrophthalmus. Next base: position 41,853,029 of record NC_138236.1, read on the forward strand.
ATCTCTGAACATCAGTAAAACCAAGGAGATGGTTGTTGATTTCAGGAAAAGGCCGCAGCGGCACTATACCCCCCTCAACATCAGTGGGACACCAGTAGAGAGAGTGAGCAGTTTCAAATACCTTGGAGTGCATATATCTGAGGATTTGACCTGGACTCATCATATTCAAGCCCAAGTAAAGACAGCCAGAAAAAGGCTATACCATCTGCGGTTGCTGAGGAAATTTGGGGTTTCCCCTGCAATTTAAAAAATATTCTATACTGGGGCAATGGAAAGTTCATGACATGTACATATTGATGACATATTGCATCTCATCATGGTTTGGAAACTGCTCAGCCAAGGATTGTAAAGCCTTAAAGAGAGTGGTGCGCACAGCAGAGCATATAACGAAGAATGCTCTTCCTTCTATGCAGGATATTTACAACCGACGGAGCAGGGTCAGGGCTGTCAAGATATACAAGGACTCCACTCACCCTGGAAATGCATTGTTTAAACTGCTGCAATCAGGTAGACGCTTTCGTAGTCTGATGGCTAAAACAGAGAGGTTCAGGAGGATCTTCTTTCCTCAGGCCGTCAGACTACTCAACTCGGACATAAAAAACATGGCACTTTAAGGACTCTGACGACAAAATGGTTAATACATGGCACTGCTTATGCAATTTACTAGTAATTATTATTTGTATATTTATTTAATTGTTGTATCTTTTTAAATAATATTTAGGGCATGTTTTTATTGCACAGTCTATAGGAATACCAGGCTTACATTTCACGGCTTGTTGTATGAACTATAACTGGTATGTGACAAATAAACTTTGAACTTGAACTTGAACTTGAAGCAGAGCTACGAACCGATTGCCCTAAACTCATTAGCTGTGTCCCAATGTGAAGGCTGCATCCTCCGAAGGCCGTATTCGAAGGCCGGTTGTGTCATCGCGGCACGACGTAACGTCACAATGGCGCGACGAAGGATGTCCCAATTCAAAGGCTGCACACTTCGGAGGTCGCATTTGAAGGCCGATTGCGTCACCGTGGCGCGATGAAGGCTGTCCCAATTCAATACTGCATCCTCCGAAGGCCGTATTTGAAGGCCGGTTGCGTCATTGCGGTGCGACGAAGGCTAAAGCGACGCCAAATGCACCCTTCGTTTCCCTGTGAAAGGAAGGATACATAAATGGACACTTAGCGGACTATCCTACCCGATCCTACCCCATAAGTCATCGCGCGCCGGTGACGACAGCATTTTTATTAAAAAAAAAAAATGACGGCCGAGAGTTCGGTGGCGGACAGCAAATTCACATTTAAATGTTAGTATTATGTTTTCATTTACTCAAATAGCTAGTGAAACATGGTCTGAGGCAAAACTTGTGCTAATATTAGTTTAATAATTGTTTCAGGAGGCAAGGAGTCTAGTCTAACTTGTGTGAATAAGAAATATCACTCACCCTATAAAGCCCACAAACATAAGAAAAGCAGTAGATAAGGCAATGGGGTTTCACTTTTATGTGTTTTTGTAGTGCTGTCATGCAAGCTATATACAAAGGTTTTAACCCTCTGGGGACCAAAAACGCAATGTAAAATAAACACCAAATGCTCTGTTAATTTTGATCTTTCATTTTCGTGTAATACATCAATCGATCCTGTTCAGTTTCTATTTTTTTTCTGTATACTCACAATAAAAATAAAGTGTTTTGCTTTTTGCCAAATAAAGAAAAATTAACATGATGCGATTTCTGCACTCTCTCTGTCAGTAAACTCCAATTTGAAACGCGTACGAAAATGATCAATAACTCCGCGAAAATTCAGTCAAACAGGCAAACAAACCCACGGGCATAAAGCTTGAGATCGCATCTTTTAAATGAAGTAATTTATATAAAAAACAAATATTCTCAGCTTGTGAAATCTGTATTAACCCTTTAGGCGCCAAGGTTTTTTTGAAAAAATGCTGGATTTTGACATCAAAATTTCAAAAGCATGTGGCTTGTAAGGGCTTAAAGATATAGATCTACTGTAAATTAGAAAAATGTTGGGGATGACTGAAAGTTTATGTGGGGTGTAAATATACTCATCTAATTTACATATTATGACGTCATCGGGGGCGGCCCTCTTGAATTTCATAATATTCAGGAAATAGTAGACATTGAACTGATGTTTGAACTTATTTGCATGTTTTTTTTTATTTAATTTTTTTATCTTCATTCTAAATGATGAGAAAAGAGGAAACCAAAAATAACAGGAGAAAGTACTAAATTATTACTATACTATATAGTAGTAAAACGCATGTGAACAGTAGCCTACTTTTTGATCAGTTCATCAGTAATATTCAGGAAAAAATATATATGGAGTGTTTTTTTTTGTCTTTTTATCTTCATTCCAAATGATCAGGAAAAGAGGAAATCAACAGTAAAACTATAAGTAACTATTTCTTCTACCTCTGCTGCCTTTACCTCTAGCAATAGCTCTCTTATGTACACTAAGACCACGTCCACCCCTGCCAGCCCCATCCACGTTGGGCAAATGGTCAAAATTATCTGTTTGTGCTTCATGAACACTCACGCCTTGCGCGGCGGCACCATTGCTCGACAAAGATGTTCCGGGAGAAGCGCGCGCGGCACCATTGTGCGGCAAATATGTACCGGGAGAAGCGCGCGCGGCACCATTGCGCGGCAAAGATGTACCGGGAGAGGCGCGCACGGCACTATTGTGCAGCAAAGATGTACCGGGAAAAGCGCGCGTGGCAAAGATGTACTGGGAGAAGTGCGCACGGCACCATTGCGCGGCAAAGTTGTACCGGGAGAGGCGCGGGCGGCACCATTGCGCGGCAAAGATGTACCGGGAGAAGCGCGATCATTAGACGGCCGATCGTCATTTCCAAAAGGCAAATATTCCCCTTCAGAGTCAGAATCGGCGAATAACATTTGCAACACATCCTCAAGGTACAAGTTTTTATTAGCCATTGTGACGATTTTCTCTCACAAATCTCACAATTTACTCAGACGCTCTGAACTGAACTGCTTCCGCATCACTGACACGATCGCTCACTTGCTCTGCTGTTTCCTCCAACACTTTGAATAGGAACATGACGTCATTTTGGTCTTGAATCAAAGTATTACATGTCTGCCATCTAGTGGTAGGGAATACAAATGAGATATTACACCATATTAGGATCTACAGCCTGTTTTATTAAGTATGACGTCTTGTCGCAATTTTGCAACTTTGGCGCTTAGAGGGTTAAAAGAGAACGATTCCAGTCAAGCTCATTACGAGCTCATTCAAAAGTAATGTGACCACTCCCCGGAGAGCATGTGCTATTCAAACGCAAATTCTGAGAACCATTTCAGACCTGTGAAACGCCCACATCAGCTGTAAACACAGCGCGTCGCGAGTGAGGCATAATATAGCCTACCTTATGGAGAAAAGTTTCCTCAGAACAGTGCTGATATGAGGAGCAATAGATCCCGCTGAGGAGTGAGGTAGGCTATTTTCTTTTCTCAAGTGTTAATGTGGAATAACGTTAGTGTAGGCCTATGTAAACCGCAAAAAGATGAATCACGTTTCTATAATATTTCTGTGAGATGAATGAAGGGTACATATTTGTAAAGACTGTTTAGCCTAAATAGAAATCGCGCGTCTGTGTGTGAAAGAATAAAGTGCTTTGCTATAGCCTACTGAGATGAGTAAAAATCGACTGAAATATGTTGAAATAAAATGTATTTGTATAAGCAACGTATTAAACTGCAAATTAACATTTATATGCCCTAATATTTCATAAAAACAACGTTACAGTCAGGCGAAGTATGAAAAACATTTTGTTGACTAGATTTGGGTACAGTTTTTACTGTAGAATATACTGCCACATCAAATAAGCTTTTGTTTAGCAATTTCTGCTCATATCTATCTATCTATCTATCTATCTATCTATCTATATATATATATATATATATATATATATATATATATATATATATATATATATATATATATATATATAATACTATTTTTGTCAAAAAATAAAGTCATAGACTAATATGTTAGATGTTCCAATGTTGGCTATATTCAAACTAATGAATACATATGATAAAATGTAGGCCTATAATCTTTTTTTTCTTTTTTTTTTTTTACAAAGAAAGAGTACACTTGAAATATTGTTAAAATTGTAATTATTGTTGTAATTGTAACCTTTTTAATAAAATAGCAAAACATATTTACAAGATAGATGTAAGCGAAATCTTAAATGGTCAATATAAGTCTTCTTCTAAATATATCTTTTCTCCTTGCACTGGCTCAGTCAGTAGCTGTGTCCCAAAGTGAAGGCTGCATCCTTCGAAGGCCGTATTTGAAGGCCGGATGGCCGTATTTGAAGGCCGATTGCGTCACCGTGGGGCGACGAAGGACGTCCCAATTCAAAGGCTGCATCCTTGGAAGGTCGCATTTGAAGGCCGATTGCGTCACCGCGGCTCGATGAAGGCTGTCCCAATTCAGTTCTGCATCCTCCGAAGGCCGTATTCGAAGGCCGGTTGCATCATCGCGCCGCGACGAAGGCTTCCCTGATTCAAAAGCGACGCCAAATGCACCCTTCGTTTCCCAGTGAAAAGAAGGATACATAAATGAACACTTAGCGGCCTATTCTACCCCATAAGTCATTGCGCGCCGTTGACGACAGCATTTATTTATTTATTTTTAAAGGCGGCCGAGACTAGAGATCGGTGGTGGACAGCAAATTCACATTTAAATGTAAGTATTATGTTTTCATTTACTCAAAAAGCTAGCAAAACCAGAGTTAAAGTTTCTTATAAACTTCTTTAACTCCTTCGTCACCATTGCGTGGCTACATTTATCAGGTAGTTTTAGGCAAAACTTGTGGTAATAACGTTATTAGTTTAACGACCTATTTGTAATATTTGCACTTGTGTATTATAAAAAATATCACTCACCCAATAAAGCCCAAAACAATAAGAAAAGCAGTAGATAAGGCAATGGGATTTCACTTTTATGTGTTTTTGTAGTGCTGTCATGCAAGCTATGTGGTTTTAACCAAATTTTAGTATACAGAAATATGATTTCTTAAGTATTTTGTATGCGTGTCTTGATGTGTCATATTTTTCAGTGTTAACAATGCAGTGTTAAGATTGCTCCTCTGTGTTAAGTACCCTTTTCTGCTTTTTTTTAGAACAATTCAGGAAAAAATGGGTACAGTATATATATATATATGAAAAGTAATACACACATCTTTGCTAAAAATGTATTGTCCTGTTGTTGTTAACAAGCCATGGTTCATTTGCTCTGCCCTTAGGATTGCAAGTGTCCTGGGACAGGTGAGGGTGTGAGTGGGAAACCCACTGCTGAAACTTGGCCCTGGTTTGTCCTCATGGATGAGGCGTTGGGACAGAGGCATTGCACCAACCCCCCTGTCCTCATCGCCTCAATCCCTGAGGACGCACCAGGGCCGAGTTCAGTAGTGGGTCCCACGGTGAGGAGGAGCCGGGGCAGCAGCACCAGCCCCACCAGTAGCACCAGCAGGAGCACCAGCACCAGCACAAAGGCGGCGAGACAGGACGGGTTTTTGGACTTGATCAGAGAAGAAATGCAACTACAGAGGGAGGCAGAGGCGAGGAGAGCACAGGAAAGAAGGGAGAGGATGGACAGGCTGTTTTCTCTTCTTGAGAGAATGATTGAAAAATATATACATTTTCTACATATTCTTGTTGAACTTTTTTCACTTTTATTTTTTAAAATAAAAATTATGTACATTTTATTTTTATGCAACTTTAATTGTGTAAATAAAAGAGAATGAATTGTTCTGGACATTGTTTATTTTTGTAATGACAGTAATACTTTCTGCATGAAACAAATTCTATACCTTTTTATTTTTTCAAATAAAATTGGTAAATGAAAGTCATTTGTTCTATAGGCTACATTAAAGTACTTTTTCCAACTATTTACAAAATACGTTAAACATATCAAAGTCAACATACACATTTAATTTTACAATACATAAAATAAGAAAAAAATGATGTAGACTCTATTGAGCTGAACTGCTGGACCGGGATGGGCTGCCCCTGGTAAGGCCTCCTGCTGGTGGGACATCATCTGGGATGGTCTCCAGAGCGTTTGAGTGCATATTTCCACTATCCACTAAGTTGGCTACCAACAGGTTTGCAGGGCTGATTCAATCGACGGCTTTCTGAAAAAAGTACTTTTAATAACTACTGCATTTATATTAGGCTACTACTGCATTACTGCGTAGGCTATGCTGCATTTTACTTCTGTATATTTTCAATATACAGTAATATCTGGTTGTTACATTATATACTTTTGTGTAGTTTAATCATATTGTGATGTGAGGGAAAAAAGTACTTCAGTAGGTTACTTGTTACTTCACATTTGTAAGTGAATACTTAACGAAATATGCAGTTCCGAAAATTAAAGTAACAAAATGTAGGCTTATTGTCACAATATTAACTAACTACAACTACAGCAGCCTCCCATTTCAAAGGGTGGATCTGACGCGCTCGGACCTGTCTAGCCTACGAAGGATTGTTCTTGTCGCCTGGCAACTGTGACAGCTGCAGATGACGAGCGCGAGAAATACTGGACTTTTTATATTCAACTGGGTTTTGTATTCAAACAGGGCTAAACTGAAAATACATGATCCTAAATACGGGGCTAAAAAATCCTCACCATGTCCTCCAGTAAAATATAAACCATAAAAATGACAATAGCCAATTCTGGCTCCATAGCTGTTTACTCAGTTATCAAAATGAATGATCGGGATAGCAGCTGTCTTCTCGCACCGTTGCTTGGCGCCTGGAGCGGTGATCGGGAACACCTGGTTGCACAATTAGGAAATCCTAGGAAGGCTACATGGTGCGTCCTTCAGAGGACGCATAGGCTGCATCCTTGAAGTCTGCGTCCTTCAAAGGATGCAGCCTTCAACATTGGGACACAGCTAGTGTGACACCTGAATGAATGGCTAATTATGCAGAGTGGGTGGGACATTGTATTCTCAGGTGTAAACCACTCCTCGTTCACGCCCCCTCGCATATTGGCTTTCCAAGCAAAACCTGTTTTACATCAATTTAAATCAATGTATTCTTTTATGTGAACGATAAAGCAAGACTATTTTCACATAATTTTGAAGCCAGAACTCGAAGAAACAACATCCATTAGTCAAAAGTGTTTTGTGGTCTTATTTCAGCAACTTTCATTTTTATTTTTTCCAATAACCACGCATAAACATTATTCTCTTAAAAATACAAACATCTACATACAGGTTGCTTGCATATTATGGTAGCACTGTTTGTGCTATATAGAGTGAATTTACACCTTTGCCATTAACACGTTTATAAATAACTGAAAAAAGCACAAATGTCAAGGCATGTCAGAACATCTCAAGGGCCCCAAAAACACCTTGGTCCCCAGAGGGTTAACCACATTATTTGAGTATCCATAAATATGATTTCTGAATATGAATATGATTTTATAAATACAAAGTAAGAAAGTTGAGATAATTTCTTTGCTGAAATGTATTGTGCTGTTGTTGTTAACAAGCCATGGTTAATTTGCTCTGCCTTAGGATTGCACGTGTCCGGGACAGGAGAGGGAGTGAGTGGGAAACCCACTGCTGAAACTTGGCCCTGGTTTGTCCTCATGGATGAGGTGTTGGGACAGAGGCATTGCACCACCCCTCTGTCCTCATTGCCTGAATCCCTGAGGACAAACCAGGGCCGAGTTCAGCTGTGTGTGACCAAGAAGAGGAGGAGCCAGAGGCAGCAGCAGCAGCAGCAGCAGCAGCAGCACCAGCACCAGCACCACGAAGAAGGCGAGACAGAGAGGACAATTTTTTGGACTTGATTAGAGAAGACATATATATATTCTTGTTTAACTTTTCTTCACTTATATTTTTTAAAAGGAAAAAAATTATGTACATTTATTTCTTTTTATGCAACTTTAAATATGTAAATAAAAGAGAATTCATTGCTCTGGACATTGTTTATTTTTGTAATGACAGTCATAATTTCTACATGAAACAAATTATTCTATACCTTTTTTCCCCCAACTATTTACAACATATGTTAAACATCTCAAAATCAACATAAACATTTACATTTACAGTACATAAAATAAGAAAAAATGAAGTAGACTTTTATTCAGCTGAGTGGGAGAGCCTGGTGTGCTGCTGGACCGGGATGGGCTCCACAATAGACCCTGGTAAGGCCTCCTGCTGGTGGGACATCATCTGGGATGGTCTCCAGAGTGTTTGACTGCATATTTTCACTATCCACTAAGTTGTCTACCAACAGGTTTGCAGGGCTGACTAATGGAATAAATATTGAGATACTTTATTACACTAAAGTACTTTTAATAACCACTAATACCACATTGGGGAAAAACTACTAGTCATATATTTCAAACCTTAGTTAAGCAAAATTATCTTGCATACTCTAATGTACTTAAGGCATCAAGAGTAAAAGTAAAGGAATTCTGCAGGAAAAAAAAAAACTTGTCAGGGTTTTTATGATGGTTCTGCTTTTATATTACTGCATATGTTGCATTTTACTTCTGAATATTTTCAAGGTTGATACATTTAAACTATATACTTTTGTGTAGTTTAATGTAAAACAATGCATCATATTGTAAAATAACATAATTTTGTAGTGTTGCTGTCCTGTGTGGGAAAATTCCAAGATGTCAATTTTTTACAACTTGGCCTCAAAACTTGAATACATGTCCATAGATAGCATTCTGCATTTAAAAGAGTTTTCAAAAACAGTAGCGACGCCACCGCCGACTCCTAAAATCCGTGGGGAATTTAGAAAGTCGCAGACTGGCGGTGTTACATCCCCCAAAGCCATTTGTTCGCCGGGGTTTGGTTTACCCTCTGTTGTTATGGATCGCCATCACTGTCCTGCATTCTCATTGGTTTACACTCTGTTGTTATGGATTGTCATCACTGTCCTGCTTTCTCATTGGTTTAGGCTCTTTTGTTATGTTTCGTCAAAACTGTCCTGCGTTCTAATTGGTTTAAGCTCTGTTGTTATGTATCGCCATCGCTGTCCCACGTTCTCATTGGTTTAGGCTGTGTTGTTATGAATCGTCATCACTGTCCTGCGTTCTCATTGGTTTAGGCTCAGTTGTTATAAATCGTCATCACTGTCCTGCGTTCTCATTGGTTTAGGCTCTGTTGTTATGTATCGTCATCACTGTCCTGCGTTCTCATTGGTTTACCCCCTGTTGTTATGGATTGTCATAACTGTCCCGCGTTCTCTTTGGTTTATGCTCTGTTGTTATGAATTGTCATCACTGTCCTGCGTTCTCATTGGTTTAGGCTGTGTTGTTATGAATCGTCATCACTGTCCTGCGTTCTCATTGGTTTAGGCTCTGTTGTTATGTATCCTCATCATTGTCCCACGTTCTCATTAGTTTAGGCTCTGTTGTTATGGATCGCCATCACTGTCCCGCGTTCTCATTGGTTTAGGCTGTGTTGTTATGAATCGTCATCACTGTCCCGTGTTCTCATTGGTTTAGGCTCTGTTGTTATGTTTCATCAAAACTATTCCGCGTTCTCATTGGTTTAGGCTGTGTTGTTATGTATCGTCATCACTGTCCTGCGTTCTCATTGGTTTACCCCCTGTTGTTATGAATTGTCATAACTGTCCTGCGTTCTCATTGGTTTACCCCCTGTTGTTATGAATTGTCATAACTGTCCTGCGTTCTCATTGGTTTATGCTCTGTTGTTATGTAACCATCACTGTCTCGCGTTCTCATTGGTTTATGCTCTGTTGTTATGTAACCATCACTGTCTCGCGTTCTCATTGGTTTATGCCCTGTTGTTATGGATTGTAATCCATTATGGATTGAATCGTCATCACTGTCCTGCATTCTCATTGGTTTAGGCTCTGTTGTTATGGATCGTCATCACTGTCCCACGTTCTCATTGGTTTAGGCTGTGTTGTTATGTATCCTCATCACTGTCCCACGTTCTCATTGGTTTAGGCTCTGTTGTTATGAATCGTCATCACTGTCCCGTGTTCTCATTGGTTTAGGCTCTGTTGTTATGTTTCATCAAAACTGTCCCGCGTTCTCATTGGTTTAGGCTGTGTTGTTATGTTTCGTCATCACTGTCCTGCGTTCTCATTGGTTTACCCCCTGTTGTTATGAATGGTCATAACTGTCCTGCGTTCTCATTGGTTTATGCTCTGTTGTTATGTAACCATCACTGTCTCGCGTTCTCATTGATTTATGCCCTGTTGTTATGGATTGTAATCCATTATGGATTGAATCGTCATCACTTTCCTGCATTCTCATTGGTTTAGGCTCTGTTGTTATGGATCGTCATCACTGTCCCACGTTCTCATTGGTTTAGGCTCTGTTGTTATGTATCCTCATCATTGTCCCACGTTCTCATTAGTTTAGGCTCTGTTGTTATGGATCGCCATCACTGTCCCGCGTTCTCATTGGTTTAGGCTCTGTTGTTATGGATCGTCATCATCGACAAGGAGTTGTGTAGCTCTGAAAGGAAGGGCCTGATCCTCCTAATGTTGTACAAGGCAAATCTACATGACCGGGCAGTTCTATCAATGTGGTCTGTAATACTGTAATTTTCCAGATGTGCTGGATTTAGAGTGGGTTTCTCTTTTAGTAAAGAGAGAGAATGGGAGAAGGAAGTTTGTGTGAGGTGGACCTGGTCACCACAGACCCAAATCTTCTCAGCTGTTGCTGCTGTCATATGCTGCACTGTCTCTTCATGTGGCACATTATGTTTGGCACATTGTATGGGTCACTATATCATAACAGGTAATACAATGTGTAATCAAGTGATGACTGATTAACAGTAATGTAAATGCTAAATGTCCTAATACCTGTTGATACTACAACAATGCAAAGCATATGCTCTTAACCTTGCAGTTTTTCACATATCATGTAAGACTCAATTTCTCTATTTCTTTGCACAAAACTCTCCAGAAAGTGTCATTTAATGGTTTATTTTTCAAATTAAAATTAAATTAAATTTTAAAATTAATAATTAAGTTAAATTAAACTCCTCGGTGGCAGGGCAGGGTGGATGAGGTCCACCCTGAGTACCTCAAGTCTCTGGATGTTGTGGGGCTGTCTTGGCTGACACGCCTCTGCAGCATCGCGTGGCGGTCGGGGACAGTGCCCTTGGATTGGCAGACCGGGGTGGTGGTCCCTCTTTTCAAGAAGGGGGACCGGAGGGTGTGCTCCAACTATAGTCAAGTCAAGTCAAGTTTATTTATATAGCGCTTTTCACAACACAGGTTGTATCAAAGCAGCTTCACAGTAATAAATTAGAACAATACATCAATGTTTGTTTCTAGTGGAACGTCTACGTTCGGTAATGCTGATCAATAGTATCGTTGATTGATTAATTCAATTAAATATCCCCAAATATCCCCAACTGAGCAAGCCAAAGGCAACAGTGGCAAGGAACCGAAAAACTCCATCAGGTGACCTAATGGAGAAAAAAAAAAAACCTTGGGAGAACCCGGGCTCAGTCGGGGGCCAGTTCTCCTCTGGCGTTTATGAACTAGAGGTCGGATTTAACTGTAGGATTAAAAGTATTATATGAATGCCTGGCTGAAGAGATGCGTCTTTAATCTAGTTTTAAACTGGGAGAGTGAGTCTGAGCAACGAACAGTATCCGGAAGACTATTCCAGAGTTTTGGTGCTAAATGTGAAAATGCTCTCCCTCCTTTGGTGGATCTGGATATCCTAGGTATGACCAAAAGCCTCGAATTTAGTGATCTTAAAGAGCGCGATGGATTATAGGGCGATAGAAGATCGGTTAAATAGACTGGAGCTAAGCCGTTTAGGGCTTTATAAGTCAGTAGCAATACCTTGTAATTAATACGGGACTTTATAGGTAACCAATGTAGGGATGATAAAATCGGTGTTATATGATCATATTTTCTTGATCTAGTTAGAACTCTAGCGGCGGCATTTTGGACTAACTGTAGCTTGTTTATTAAGGATGCAGGACAACCGGCTAATAACGCATTACAGTAATCTAGTCTCGAGGTCATGAATGCATGAACTAACTTTTCTGCGTCAGAAACTGATAGCATATTACGTAGCTTAGCAATGTTTCTAAGGTGGAAAAAGGCTGTTCTTGTAACATATGAAATATGATTTTCAAAAGACAGGTTGCAGTCTAATATAACACCCAGGTCTTTTACTGTAGAGGATGAAGTAACAGGACATCCTACTATGTTAAAGTTGTATTGTGAGAGGTTTTGTGGGTGGTTTTTTGAACCGATAAGTAGTACCTCTGTCTTGTCTGGATTTAATAAAAGAAAATTATGCGTCATCCAATCTTTTATATCTTTAACACACTCTGTCAATTTGGATAATTTAGCGTTTTCATCTGGCCGTGATGAAATATAGATTTGAGTGTCATCAGCATAACAATGGAAACTAATTCCATGTTTCCTTATAATATTTCCAAGTGGCAGCATATATATTGAGAATAATAGAGGGCCTAACACAGATCCCTGCGGCACTCCATAGTTTACTGGAGTTATGATAGATTTTTCTCCATTTAAATAAACAAAATGGTAGCGGTCAGATAAATACGATCTAAACCAGCTTAATGCTTGTCCTTGAACACCAGTATAATTTTGTAGTCGATCTAAGAGTATTGTATGATCTATAGTATCGAACGCAGCACTAAGATCAAGTAAAACTAATATTGAGATACAGCCTTGGTCAGAAGCTAAAAGTAAATCATTTGTGATTTTAACGAGCGCAGTTTCAGTGCTATGATGCGGCCTGAATCCAGACTGAAACTTTTCATAGGTGTCATTTTCTTGTAAGAAAGAGCCCAGTTGAGCGGACACAACTTTTTCTAGTATTTTAGACATAAAAGGTAGATTTGAAATGGGTCTATAATTTACTAGATTATTCGGATCTAATTGTGGTTTCTTAATGAGAGGTTTTATAACTGCCAATTTAAATGTTCTTGGAACATGACCTAAAGATAAAGACGAGTTAATAATATTGAGGAGAGGCTCTTCCACTACAGGTAACACTTCTTTCAATAGTTTAGTTGGTATGGGATCTAATAAACATGTTGTTGTTTTAGAGGAAATGATAAATTTATTTAACTCTTTTTGTTCTATAGTTGAAAAGCACTGTAATTGTTCTTGCGGCGTGATAATTGAGGCTGAATTATAAGGCGCGATTGAGGATTGAACGTTTACAATTGTGGTTCTGATGTTTTCTATTTTCTCAGTGAAGAACTTCATGAAATCATTACTACTAAACTGTAATGGAATACTTTGTTCAGGAGACATCTGTTTATTTGTTAGTCTCGCCACGGTGTTAAATAAGAACTTAGGATTGTTATGGTTGTTTTCTATTAGTTTGCGTAGATGCTCAGCCCTGGCCGCTTTTAGGGCCTTTTTATAACGTGACATACTGTCTTTCCATGCGATTCTAAAGACCTCTAAGTTGGTTTGTTTCCATTTACGCTCTAAATTATGGGTTTCTCTCTTTAGAACACGCGTAGTACTGTTGTACCATGGTGCTTTACTTTTCTCTCTGACCTTTTTTAATCTAATGGGCGCAACAATATCCAATGATCCAGAGAGAATGGTGCTCATAGTGCTAGTTAATTCCTCAAGTTCATCTGTTTGTTTGGGTTCACTGAGCAGCTGAGACAGATCCGATAAGCTGTTTGAAAAATTATCTATGGTGGATGGAAGGATTGTTCTGCCTAATCGATAACGCGGCGCAGCATGATATATTACAGGAGTACGTAATATGCAAGTTACCATGTAATGGTCAGTGACATCGTCACTTTGTGGAATGATATCTATATCGGTTGGATCGGTTCCATGTGATATAATTAAATCGAGTGTATGATTAAATCGATGAGTCGGTCCGGTAATGTTTTGCTTGACCCCAAAGGAGTTTAATAAATCAGTAAACGCAGCCCCTAACGCATCATTTTGATTATCTACATGGATATTAAAGTCTCCAACAATTAATGCTTTATCGAAGTTAACTAATAGGTCTGAGAGAAAATCTGCAAACTCTTTTAGGAAATCAGCGTAAGGCCCAGGCGGTCTATATACGGTAGCCAAGGCTAGAGATAATAGGGATGTTTTTCTATCATCTAAGAGCGTAACATTTAGTACAAGTACTTCAAATGAAATAAACTTATAACCCGTTTTCTGAGTAACATTGAGAAAATCTCTATAGATTGTTGCAACACCGCCGCCACGACCATTCAGACGGGGCTCATGCTTATAGAAGTATCCAGGAGGAGTAGACTCATTTAAACCAAAATAATCATTTGGTTTAAGCCAGGTTTCAGTAAGGCAAAGTACATCGAAGCTATTATCTGTGACTATTTCATTTACAATAACTGCCTTAGGTGTGAGTGATCTAATGTTTAGAAGACCTAGCTTTAAAAATTGTTTTTGATTACCAATAGCAACATTTTCTGGTTTAATAACAATTAGATTTTTTCTAGATCCTGCAGTAGATTTATGATTTGATCTCACTAAACGAGGAATAGACACAGTTTCTATGCAATGTTCTACACTATTTATATCAGTTAAATTGGTGCAGCAGATACTATGATTTGGACTTTTGTTTACTAGTCAAAAGGTATTTAACATTTTGGAGATGTTATCTGACAGAAGATCCGATCCGAATCTGTTTGGGTGTAAGCCATCAGCACGGTAAAGCCTAGGACGCTCCCAAAACAGATTCCAATTATTTACAAAGAGAAGTTTCTGCTCATTGCACCATGACATTAACCATTCATTAAGCGCAAATAATCTACTAAACTTTTCATGACCTAGTCGGTACGTGGGAAGCGGTCCTGACACAATAATCGTTATATCAGGCGATGTGCTGCGTACCGTATCGATCAGATTCCTGAAGTCTTTCTTCAAAACTTCCGTCTGGCGCAGTCTGATGTCGGCCCCTCCCGCGTGCAGGACAACGGTTCCGACGCGCTCGTTCAGAATCTCGGGAACGTGAGCAGCGACTTCAGAAACACGAGCACCAGGAAAGCAGTGACTATGCACCTTACTTTTATTTAACGTAACGTGTACGTGTCGAACGATGGAATCGCCGATGATCACAGCATCGCGTTCTGTTTCGCGAAGAGGGGAGAAGCGGTTTTGTGTGGATATCTCGAAAACCGGGAGGGTCGGAGAGAGTTTTCTTGGTCTAGACCTGACTCGCGACTTCCGCTGCGGAAAAATCCAGGCTTCGTGATGGCATGTTGGAGCCGGAGTGAATGAGACCATGGCTGATCGCGACCTCGACGTTCGGGACCGATGTTGAGGAACGCACGGAGTAGACGAGGTCGGAGTCATCGGGTTAGTAACATTAATCTCTGATTTGTGTGCCTCGGCGCGCGATGTTTCGAGAGCCAAACGCCGGTCTATCAGCTCGGCTTTTCTTACTAAAAGGTCGTGGATCTGTTTCTCAACAGCTTCCAGCTCAGACTGCACCGCGTGCAGCTCAAATGTGTCCTCACCTGCACCAAAAGGTAGACTACTTACATTTGATATATTCGCCATTTTAACAGATGGACAGTAAGTTAAGTTAGCAACGACGCTACCAGTGGTGCTATCAATATTAATACTAATTTATGGCTTAAGTCTTGGATATAATCCGTCTTTTCAGTGGTACGGGTGTAGAGTAGACGCACGATAGGTGAAAAATGTTTGTTTGTAACTTAAATGAGTGCGGAGAAGACGCGTTCAGCCGTGATCCACGGACGTAACCTATAAGAGTATCCTAACTATAGGGGGATCACACTTCTCAGCCTCCCTGGGAAAGTCTATGCCAGGGTACTGGAGAGGAGAATCCGGCCGATAGTAGAACCTCGGATTCAGGAGGAACAGTGTGGTTTTCGTCCCGGTCGTGGAACACTGGACCAGCTCTATACCCTCTCCAGGGTGCTGGAGGGCTCATGGGAGTTTGCCCAACCAATCCACATGTGTTTTGTGGATTTGGAGAAGGCATTCGACTGTGTCCCTCGTGGCATCTTGTGGAGGGTGCTCTGGGAGTATGGGGTCCGGGGCCCTTTGCTAAGGGCTATCCGGTCCCTGTACGACCGGAGTAGGAGCTTGGTTCGTATTGCCAGCAGTAAGTCAGACTTGTTCCCGGTGCGTGTTGGACTCCGGCAGGGCTGCCCTTTGTCGCCGGTTCTGTTCATAATTTTTATGGACAGAATTTCTAGGCGCAGCCAGGGGCCGGAGGGGGTCAGGTTTGGGGACCACACGATTTCATCTCTGCTCTTTGCGGATGATGTGGTCGTGTTGGCCTCATCAAACCAGGACCTCCAGCATGCACTGGGACGGTTTGCAGCCGAGTGTGAAGCGGCTGGGATGAGAATCAGCACCTCCAAATCCGAGGCCATGGTCCTCAGTCGGAAAAGTGTGGCTTGCCCGCTTCAGGTTGGTGGAGAGTTTCTGCCTCAAGTGGAGGAGTTCAAGTATCTCGGGGTCTTGTTCACGAGTGAGGGAAGGATGGAACGGGAGATTGACAGACGGATCGGTGCAGCTTCTACAGTAATGCGGTCGCTGTACCGGTCTGTCGTGGTGAAGAAGGAGCTGAGCCGCAAGGCGAAGCTCTCGATTTACCGGTCAATCTACGTTCCTACTCTCACCTATGGTCATGAGCTTTGGGTCATGACCGAAAGGACAAGATCCCGGATACAAGTGGCCGAAATGAGCTTTCTCCGCAGGGTGGCTGGGCGCTCCCTTAGAGATAGGGTGAGAAGCTCGGTCACTCGGGAGGAGCTCAGAGTAGAGCCGCTGCTCCTCCACATCGAGAGGGGTCAGTTGAGGTGGCTCGGGCATCTTTTCCGGATGCCTCCTGGACGCCTTCCTGGGAAGGTGTTCCGGGCATGTCCCACCGGGAGGAGACCCCAGGGAAGACCTAGGACACGCTGGAGAGACTATGTCTCCCGGCTGGCCTGGGAACACCTCGGTGTCCCCCCGGAAGAGCTGGAGGAAGTGTCGAGGGAGAGGGAAGTCTGGGCATCCCTGCTTAGACTGCTGCCCCCGCGACCCGGCCCCGGATAAGCGGTAGAAGATGGATGGATGGATGGATGGATTTTTCAAATAAAATTCCAGAGGGGGGCATACCCCCGGACCCTCCTAGGTAGATCCCCCCCACATAATAAATCCCAATTTAACCCCTGCTGATAATGGTCAGATAAGTATGATTTAAATCATGCTAATGCAATTCCACTAATGCCAACATAATTTTCGAGTCTATTTAAAAGAATGTTGTGGTCAATAGTGTCAAATGCAGCACTAAGATCGAGTAACACTAATAGAGAGATACAACCATGATCGTGTAACCCAGGGTAAATATAGAGAATAATAGTAAGATTAATTAATAAAATTAATGCAAAATATAAATAGTAAAATTCTATGGTTCTATTTTTTTCCAGTCACCTGGACACACCCTTCATTCATATCTTTGTGCAGGAGTCACATGGTAGTCGTAGTGAACGCTTTCAACCAATCATAGCACGTGAGCGCGTTTTACAAGCTGCGGTGAGTTTCCCCAATCAGTAGTGTGAGGGGGAAGCCACCGGAGCAGCTGCACTCGGTATGTCTCTATACAAACAATGTTTTTTTCCGCTTATCTTAAATGCTTGGTTATAGTGTAAGTGTAATGCTGAGGCTGAGGCAGAGGGATCCATTTGCAAGACTTTATTAACACAGGTAAGAAACACAGGCGGGCAGACATAAACAGATAGCAGCAGTAGTCAGAGGGACAATCCAATACTCAAAGTCAGATACAGGCAGGGATCAGGGCAGGGAGCAAAGGTTCACAGAGTCCAGGATACAGGCAAGGATCAAGGTTCAGAATAACACGGTGAACAGGAGAGTATGCTTGGAAATGTCTGCTGAGCAAATCAAGACTTCGCACAGAACAATGGAAGACAATCAATATAAAGGGGGAGCTAATGATGAACAGGTGATGGTGATAATGATAGAGGGAGTGCTGGGAAGTGCAGTTCTAATATTCAGGAGAGAGGGAGCGAATGAAACCAGAGGGTGGCGTAAGAGAGCGTTCTATGACAGAAGGAAACGAAGGAGATCCTGATTGAGTCTCTCTACCTGCCTGTTGGACTAAGGATGGTAGCCAGAGGTGAGGCTCACATTAATGTGCAACTTAGAGCAAAGTTCCCTCCAGACTCGAGATGTAAGGGAGGGAGTCCAAACAGGCGGAACACATGATTCAGAAGGGCTTCAGCAGTTTGTAGAGCAGTGGGCAGGCCAGCCAGTGGGATGAAACGGCATGACTTAGAAAATCGGTCTACTACAGAGAGTATGGTGGTGAAACCTTGAGTGAGTGGCAAATCAGTAACAAAGTCCACTGCCACATGTGACCAGGGACGCTGAGGAACGGGTAGAGGTTGTAGGAGACCGGCTGGTTTCTGATGAGAGGACTTAACAGTGTTGCATGTGATACATTGGTGGATGAAAGTTATGATGTCATATTGTAGAGACGGCCACCAGAATCTGTTGGAAACTAGCTGATGAGTCGCAGTGATTCCCGGATGTCCTGCGCTGGGGGTGCAGTGAACCCACTGTAGAACACGGTGACGGAGATCAGGAGGAACAAAGAGGCGATCCGCGGGGCATTCAGGCGGAGCAGGATGTCCCTGTTGTGAAGCAGTGACTTCGGTGATTATATCCCACTGTACGGGTGCAACAATGAGCGAGGATGGTAGAATAGACTCTGGTCTGGAGAGTTCGTTAGGACTGTCGTACTGACGAGACAAAGCATCTGCCTTCCCGTTCTTGGATCCTGGTCTGTAGGTGATCTTGAAGTTAAATCTGGAGAAGAACAGAGACCAACGGGCCTGACGGGCATTCAGATGCTTAGCAGAACGGATATACTCCAGGTTTTTATGATCAGTGAGTACAATGAAAGGTTGGCGCGCACCCTCCAGCCAGTGTCTCCACTCCTCAAACGCTGCCTTCATAGCCAGAAGCTCTCGATCACCCACATCATAATTTCGCTCAGCCGAATTGAGTTTGCGGGAGAAGAACGCACAAGGAAACATCTTGGCCGGGCTTTCGTGACGTTGAGAGAGAATGGCACCAACTCCTGTGTTTGAAGCATCCACTTCAACGATGAACTCACTCTCCGTATCAGGGTGATGCAGAATGGGCGCGGTGGTGAAACTCGCCTTAAGCCGCTCAAAGGCCGTTGTGCATTCAAGAGACCACCGGAATTGTTTCCCCCCTCCCTGAAGAAGGGATGTGAGAGGGACCACAATAGTACTGAAATTACGAATAAATCTGTGATAGAAATTCGCAAATCCCAGAAAGCGCTGTAATTCCTTAATAGATGTTGGTTGGGGCCAGTTCACCACGGCTTGGACTTTGCTGTCATCCATGAAAACCCCATCTGCACTGATAATGTATCCCAGGAAAGCGGTTCGGGTCTGGTGAAATTCGCACTTTTGAATTTTGGGTTAGGGTTAGGGTTAGTTGGTTGTCAATTAAAAACTGAAGGACAGCTCGAACATCCCTGATGTGTGCCTTGAGAGTCTCAGAATAAATCAGGATATCATCAATGTAGACTATAACTGTATGGTTCAGCATGTCTCGGAAGATCTCATTGACGAATGCCTGGAATATGGAGGGACTATTGGAAAGTCCGAACGGCATAACCCGGTACTCATAGTGACCGGAAGTTGTGGAGAAAGCGGTCTTCCACTCGTCACCCTAATACGAATGAGGTTGTACGCATTCCAGCTTTGTGAAGTACCGGGCTGTGCGAAGCATCTCCAAGGCAGCGGGGACTAACGGCAGAGGATATCGATACTTGATAGTCACCTCATTGAGACCCCGGAAATCAATGCACGGCCGAAGCCCACCGTCCTTCTTCTTAACAAAAAAGAACCCTGCTGAAGCTGGTGAGGTGGAAGGAGTGATGAAACCCTTAGCGAGCTGTTCCTCGATGTACGTCTTTATTGCTTCTGTCTCCGGCTGAGATAAAGGATACACTCTCCCGCGCGGTGGAACAGTCCCAGGTAAGAATTCGATAGCACAGTCTCCTGCTCGATGTGGAGGTAAGTGAGAAGCTTCACTCTCGCTGAACGCCAGGGCTCAATCATGATATACCTCAGGTAATTCTTGAAGATCCGATTCTCTCACAGATTCATGACTCGTTTCAGGACCCTGGACAGCAGACATGCAGTTCTCCTGACAGAAATGGGACCATTGAGAAATCCTCCTCTCAGACCAGGAAATGAGTGGATTGTGACGTTCCAGCCATGGAAATCCCAAAATCACCGGGTAATGAGGTGAGTTGATTGTATATAGTTGTATTTTCTCCGTGTGCTGAGGTCCGACATTGAGAGTGAGGGGTTGCGTGATGTACTGCGCCTCTCCTGTCCCCAGAGGGTGCCTGTTCAGTGCAGTCATGGCAACTCGAGACTCACAAGGAACAAGAGGCAAAGAAGGAGTTTGTGCAAACGTAAGATCCATTAAATTCCCCGCAGCACCGGAGTCAATTAAAGCCCTCGTCTCAACAGTCTCTCCATTCAAAATTAACGAAACTCTCAAGATAAGAGAATGAAAGGAAGGAATTTTGGGACTCACCACAGTAGATTCAGAGGATGCGGCCGTCTGAGGTGATCTCATGGGAGGTCTCACAGGACAAGCGGCTCTCAGATGACCAGGTTGAGCACAATACATGCATAAATTCAGACGTCTCCTCCGATCACGTTCGGCCATGGAGATGTGCGTGACACAGATCTGCATAGGTTCAGATTCTGTGCTGTGTGAAGCAAGGTGACGAAGCTCCACCTGAGAGTGTCATTTCATTCACTTCAACCTCGCCCCAAACTCGACGTCAACGCAGAAAGGGTCACAATAAGAAGCCTGTAAGAGCTGCTGAAGAATTGTCTAGTTTGTTAAAACACATGACTCTGTGAAGACATATTGTATTGAATGAAAAAGTCTTTGTTCATCCCTGTCTCTCTCAAGTCACATGAGAGAGCAATGACAAGGGTCTGTGTTCTCCCATACAAGGGAGCTATTGTATGTTCAAGAGGGACAGTCATGTGTGTGTGTAGAAAATAGACCAGGCTAGCTGGTATCAGCAGATGTGCATGTGATGTTTAGTTTATTTGTTCTTACAGTGAATATGATGTAATCACCTCGATTAGGGATATATAAAGCAAGAAATCTGGACGGATCCTTGCTCATCCTTGCAATCCACAGCTCAGGAGGACAACAGTGCCTGAGTGCAAGAAGCCAGAAGACTTAATTGCCTAGCTAACATCACTCTGTTAGTTCAGTACTCTATTATATTCTGTAACAAGCTTTCTTTTCATTTTTGATTCTTTTAATAAATATTGTTAAACATTTATTATAATCATCTGACTGGAACTTGGAATTCTTGAGTACGCTTTCACTTTTCTTCCCTGGACCAAAAGGATCCCCCACCGGGAGAAAGCACCAGAGGGTGAGCATCCATTTCTGTTAAAGAGGGTGTATGCACTGTTTGATTGATTATCAGCCTAGCCAAAGAGGCAGCTAGCAACAGGGTTATTGTTGTGTAGCAAACACGGTTGAAGAGTACCTAAAAAGGTAGATTTATACTACAAAGGGGAAATTTATTATATTTATAATTCCTATTATCTTTATAATAAAATACGAATTTGTAGAGACTATTCACCTAACTCTTAAAAGTACGACTAAGGGATAGGCGCCTTAGTTACCGCGGGATTGTTTATATGTCCTTATTGGATGTAAAATAATTTGGAACGGTATTAATCGTAAGAAAACTTTTACAGCTGACAGAGGGGAAACTGAATTGATGATTTCTGTGAGATGGACGAGGAGCCCGGATAAGATGATCTAAACGAATGGCGAGCTCCATGATCTGATTGAGACTTTTTCCATCATCACGGCATGCCAGCTCTCCCTGGAGATCCAAATTGAGTCCTTTACGGTATAAGAGTATAAGTGGTCCGTCACCCCAGCCTGTTTGTGCAGCGAGCGTTCTGAAAGTGAGCGTGTAATCCGCCGCTGACGAGTTAGCCTGGCGTAATGACAGAAGCAGTTCCCCTGGGTCCTTTCCTCCCGCGGGATGTTCAAACACCTCTCTGAAATGAGTTTTAAACACATCATAGGTCAAAGAGGAAAGCTGTCCTCCAGTCCACATCGCTGTTGCCCATTCCAGCGCCCTTCCCGTCAGAAGCGAGCATACGAAAAAGATTCGACTCTGGTCGGTATGGTGCTCTCGGGACTGACTGAAATAGATCTCACATTGCATTAAAAATCCTTTACAGGTGGCTGGTGATCCATCAAACTTCTCAGGTAACGACATTCTGGGATTCTGACAATTTGTATATTATAACATGACGATTATAACATGACAATCTGGGGCTCAGGTCAGGAAGCAGACAGACTGGCTAAACCGACCGTCTGCTAGCGGCCTCGCGTCACCAAGGTCAGATAAATCACATCACATAGAGCCTCTTTCACCTAGCTATCATCATATAGAGACTGTGTCTGTTCCCCGAATTTGGAAATCCAAAAAACGTTTAAACCCAACTAAGGTTAAAAATTGAATTGATGTTCAACAAATAAAAAACAGCTATAATACAGATGAGCAAATGCTAAAGCTTGGGTTGCTGAATATTCGATCGCTTACTTCAAAAGCACTCGTTGTTAACGATATGATTTCAGATAATAACCTAGATGTGCTGTGTTTGACAGAAACCTAGCTAAAACCAAACGATTACATTACTTTAAATGAATCAACCCCGCAAGATTACTGTTATAAACATGAGCCTCGTCTGAAACGCAAAGGGGGTGGTGTTGCTGTAATCTATAGTAATAGTTTCAAAACCACTAAGAAATCAAGTTTTAAATATAATTCTTTTGAAGCATTGGTGCTTAATGTAAAAATATATAGTGTAAACGATAAATCACGTTTGAGATTTGTGCTGGCTACTGTATACAGGCCACCAGGGCACCATACAGACTTTATCAAAGAATTTGCGGACTTTCTATCAGAATTAATATTGACTGCAGATAAAGTACTAATTGTTGGTGATTTTAATATACACATCGATAATGAAAAAGATGCATTGGGATTGGCATTTAAAGACATTGTAAATTCAATTGGAGTTAGACAACACGTGTCAGGACCTACTCATCGTCGTAATCATACTCTAGATCTAATATTATCACACGGAATAGATGTGGATGCCGTTGAAATTCTGCAGCAGAGCGATGACATCTCAGATCATTATCTAGTCTCGTGTAATTTGCATTTAGCCAAGGCTGCAAAGCCGACTCCGTGTTTCAAATATGTGAGACCTATCACTTCTGCTACTAAAGATTGCTTCATTAATAATCTTCCTAATCAGTTTCATCATCTCAGCATCTGAGATAGCTTAGAAGAACTAGATATTACAACAGAAACGTTTAACTCTCTCTTTTCCAGCACTTTAGACACAGTTGCTCCGTTGCGCTTAAAGAAGATTAAAGAAAATAGTCCAACGCCGTGGTACAACGAGCACACTCGGGCCCTTAAGAGAGCAGCCAGAAAAATGGAGCGCAACTGGAAGAAAACAAAACTAGAGGTATTTCGCATTTCATGGAAAGAGAGCTCAATTACTTACAGAGAGGCTTTAAAAGCTGCTAGATCTGCTTATTTTTCAACCCTATTAAAAGAAAATAAACATAATCCTAGGTATTTATTTGAAACGGTGGCTAAACTAACGAAAAATAAAGCTTCAAGCACCGAAGTTTCCAAGCAACACAGCAGTAATGACTTTATGAACTTCTTCACTTATAAGATTGATAATATCAGGGACAAAATTATAACTATGCAACCGTCTACTACAGTATCACATCAGGCAGTGCATTGTAGTCTCCCTGAGGAAAAATTTGATTCATTCGTTGCTATAGGAGAGGAAGAATTTACTAAACTCATTAAATCATCTAAATGTACAACATGTATGTTAGACCCTATACCGACTAAGCTACTGAAAGAAATACTTCCAGAGGTCATAGATCCTCTTCTTAATATCATTAATTCATCTTTGTCTCTAGGATACGTACCAAAAAACTTTAAGCTGGCTTTGATTAAACCGCTTGTTAAAAAAACGCAACTTGATCCTTCAGAATTAGTCAATTACAGGCCGATCTCGAATCTACCCTTTCTGTCAAAGATATTAGAAAAGGCAGTATCCTCACAACTGTGTTCCTTTCTTGAAAGAAATGATATCTGCGAGGATTTCCAGTCCGGATTTAGACCGTACCATAGTACCGAAACAGCTCTCGTTAGAGTCACAAATGATTTGCTCTTATTATCCGATCGTGGTTGTATCTCTCTATTAGTGTTACTCGATCTTAGTGCTGCATTTGACACCATCGACCACAACGTTCTTTTAAATAGATTAGAACATTATGTTGGCATTACGGGAAATGCACTAGCATGGTTTAAATCATACTTATCTGACCGTTATCAGTTTGTAGCAGTAAATGATGAGATGTCTCATCGATCACAAGTTCAGTATGGCGTACCACAAGGCTCAGTACTAGGACCGCTGCTGTTCACTCTGTACATGCTACCCTTAGGAGATATCATTAGGAAACATGGCATTAGCTTTCACTGTTATGCCGATGATACTCAGCTCTATATTTCTTCAAAACCTAACGAAACTTATCAATTCACAAAATGAACGGAATGCATAGCGGATATAAAAAATTGGATGACTTGTAATTTCCTACTTCTAAATTCTGAAAAAACAGAGTTTCTAATTATTGGACAAAAAACTTCCTCACGTAATAACCTAGAATACTGTCTAACACTTGATGGCTGCTCTGTTAAGTCTTCGTCGTCGGTTAGGAACCTGGGTGTGCTCTTTGATACCAATCTTTCATTTGAAAGTCACGTGTCTAGTATCTGTAAAACTGCATTTTTCCATCTTAAAAATATATCTAAATTACGTCATATGCTCTCATTGACAAATGCGGAACAATTAGTTCATGCGTTCATGACCTCAAGGCTAGATTATTGTAATGCTCTACTAGGTGGTTGCCCTGCACGCTTAATAAAAAAACTACAGCTGGTTCAAAACGCAGCAGCTCGAGTTCTTACCAGAACCAGGAAGTATGACCATATTAGCCCAGTTCTGTCAAAACTGCACTGGCTCCCTATTAAACATCGCATAAATTTTAAAATATTGCTGATTACTTACAAAGCACTGAATGGTTTAGCTCCGCAGTACTTGAGCGAGCTCTTAACGCATTATAGTCCGTCACGTCTATTACGATCTCAAAATTCCGGCCAGTTGATTATACCTAGAATATCAAAATCCACTGCTGGCGGTAGATCCTTTTCCTATTAAGCACCAAAACTCTGGAACAGTCTTCCTACCATTGTCCGGGAAGCAGACACACTCTGTCAGTTCAAAGCCAGATTAAAGACACATCTCTTTGACCTAGCTTTCACATAATACATTATAGACTTCTATAATTTAATGTTATGCTGCATAGATTAGGTCAGCCGGAACCGGGAACACTTCCCAAAAATCCTGATGTACTTGTTACATCATGAGAAGAATGGCATCTACGCTAATTTTAGTGTCTGTGTTTATCCCGAGGTTTTCCTGCAGCCTGCCGGATCCAGGCCGTATCCAGATCTGACGAAGGACCTTCACCTGGACCGATGACAACGCAGTGCTGAAGTGCCAACTAGTCTCTCCCTATGGAGGATCCCACTACCACTCTACAGATAAGGCGTTGTCGGGAAAATTCGTCTTGCGGTCCTACCCCAAAGCAACAAATAAAATAAAATTCCTTATCAAAATTTATAAGGAAAGACAAGTATTTTGTTTAGGCTTGGCTTGTAGGGAATTCCAAACCCGCGTATATTCAAACGCACATAACTATAGAACCCATTCTAAATGCTCATGTGAACGCCATCAGCGTTTCTCACAGGTTCGCGTTTAAAGTCTGTGTAGAGAGAATGGTGTCGTCTTAGCGGCCCCTAATTTAATAACAAATGATCATTGCGACGGAACCAAATCAATTAAAACTAACTTTAGATGGAAATAACTTAACTCTGCTGTAAAGCCGAAACAATCTCTGTTACCTTAAATTATACGCTTATCTCTGTAAAGCTGCTTTGAGACAATCTACATTGTTAAAAGCGCTATATAAATGAAGATGACTTGACTTGACTTGATTATCAAAAGGGGGACTCACGGCTGGCGGAGAAGGATCGGGTGCAGCGGCTGCCGGCTGCGGGGTTAATGCCTGCACTGACCTTACAAGCTCTTCGGTGAGTGAAGTTAATTTAACCAGCTGTTGACGATGAGTAACCAACTCAGAAGCTTGCGCTGAGACTTCGTTGGCCAAGTGAAGAAAGTCTGCTGGGTCTTGGGCTGGCGAAGTCTTCTGTAATGCTGAGGCTGAGGCAGAGGGATCCATTTGCAAGACTTTATTAACACAGGTAAGAAACACAGGCAGGCAGACATAAACAGATAGCAGCAGTAGTCAGAGGGACAATCCAATACTCAAAGTCAGATACAGGCAGGGATCAGGGCAGGCAGCAAAGGTTCACAGAGTCCAGGATACAGGCAAGGATCAAGGTTCAGAATAACACGGTGAACAGGAGAGTATGCTTGGAAATGTCTGCTGAGCAAATCAAGACTTCGCACAGAACAATGGAAGACACAGTCAATATAAAGGGGGAGATAATGATGAACAGGTGATGGTGATAATGATAGAGGGAGTGCTGGGAAGTGCAGTTCTAATATTCATGAGAGAGGGAGCGAATGAAACCAGAGGGTGGCGTAAGAGAGCGTTCTATGACAGTAAGTTGCAGGTTAAATTTTTCACAAAGATAATGCAATGTGTTTATTAAACATAAAGATAAGAACCGCCCACCATTGTTTTTTTATACCAAAATGCTGATATAATATGAAAAGTTGGCACTTTTAACAGTGGTTTTAACTGCTCCCGCTCCCTTCCACTAGATGGGGCGTGACATCATAAGAGGAACTCATAGTAGAGTTACCGTACGCTTGCAGCTATATTCGCCTTACATAACTTCAGAAAAGTTGGTTGTATGTTTTATTTGATAAAAAAAAATTATGGATAAAATAACTCCATTGTAAACATACTCGTGTGTGCTGACTTCAAGGGGACCGTGATCCTGCCTGAAATGAGAATAAGCTATTCGCAAAACAAACGGGTTCAGGCACGTCAGACCAGCCGGTCACAGGTCGGGCTGTTCCACTAAACTCCAAAACGCGTTCACCTCACGGCAGCACATACTCTCCACTGCTGATAGCCCACACAAACACAGTGATGGGGACATCGAGCTCTCTTTTTCTTTTCTGACAATAAACATCGCTAATTAAATCATGAGAAATTGATAACGCGTGCATTGAGGAAGTGTATTACATGACGTTTGAGGCGTCGATGAGACTAGCGATTGATGCCTGTGCAGTGAGTGCATCTCTAACGTTACAGCTCTGATTTGGACTAACTTACTGTAAGTAAATAATGTATTCAGTTCAGTCGTTGTCCCTCCTTGCTATTCTACATGATGGCAATCTTTTGAAAAGACTTGCTTGTTCCGTTATATTATCCGGGTTAAGTTTGCACCAGGCTAGACTAGCTCTAACGTAGCTAACGTTACTCACCAGGACAACTGGCCATCCCTCCACTAATTCTCCTCACACCAAGCATTAATAACTCTTTGAGTGCCATGACTCCCCTCTCTCACGCCTGACCAGTTGAAAATTGTAGGGCTGTGGTCCATAAAGAATTTGATGGTTTCCCACATCCTCAGTCGTTCTCCAAATAGCCACAATACAGTTAGAATCTAGCAGAGTATGGGTTGCGAGTTCCTCTTGTGACGTCATCACCCTGTAACTGAAAAAACACACTACCTTTGAAGAAAACCCAATAAATGTTATTTTAACGCATTTTAAGACAGAAATAATTAAATATATACATATAGAGCACTTTAATTTACACATTAATTGCCTGTGGTGGTTAACCTGCAACTTACACTTTAACTCTAGCATGCAATCCTGTATTTGTAGTGTCCACCACCATCGTCTTTAGAAGCCGTCTGGTGCCGCGGTGTGTTGAATACCTGCGGGAATTGGTGAGTCTGTTTGTTGTTGTGTCCGCTAGCATGTTGCTATTGTTGTTGTCATCCTTATGTATTATAATGACGGGTTTATGTATCACAAATGGGTGACAGTGAGGGATCGCTCTAGTCGCGGATCTAAAAACCACTCTTCCGTTCCGATTACCATAACAAATCGATTTGCCCCGCTCAGTGAAACACCCACTGAGAATGATTGTGCCCTAGTTATTGGCGATTCTATTACACGGAACGTGAAAATAGAGACACCAACCACCATAGTCACATGTTTGCCGGGAGCCAGAGCGCCTGACATCAAAGCAAATTTAAAAGTGCTGGCTAATGCTTATCGTAAATTCTCTAAGATCATTATTCATGTCGGCACTAATGATGTTCGACTCCACCAGTCGGAGATCACCAAAATTAATATTAAAGAGGTGTGTGAACTTGCAAGTACGATGTCAAGGACTGTAATTTGCTCTGGCCCCCTTCCTGTTCGCAGGAGTGATGAGATAGTTAGTAGATTGTGTTCGCTTAACGGTTGGCTGTCTAAGTGGTGTCCGCTTAATAATATAGAATTCATAGACAATTGGAAAAGTTTTTGGGGCAAACCTGACCTGTTGAAAAGAGATGGTATTCATCCCTCCTGGGATGGTGCTGCTCTTCTCTCTAGTAATATGGCTCATAGTCTTAGAGCTCAAACATGACAATCTGGGGCTCAGGTCAGGAAGCAGACAGACTGGCTAAACCGACTGTCTGCTAGCGGCCTCGCGTCACCAAGGTCAGATAAATCCCATCACATAGAGCCTCTTTCACCTAGCTATCATCATATAGAGACTGTGTCTGTTCCCCGAATTTGGAAATCCAAAAAACGTTTAAACCCAACTAAGGTTAAAAATTTAATTGATGTTCAACAAATAAAAAACAGCTATAATACAGATGAGCAAATGCTAAAGCTTGGGTTGCTGAATATTCGATCACTTACTTCAAAAGCACTCATTGTTAATGATATGATTTCAGATAATAACCTAGATGTGCTGTGTTTGACAGAAACCTGGCTAAAACCAAACGATTACATTACTTTAAATGAATCAACCCCGCAAGATTACTGTTATAAACATGAGCCTCGTCTGACACGCAAAGGGTGTGGTGTTGCTGTAATCTATAGTAATAGTTTCAAAACCACTAAGAAATCAAGTTTTAAATATAATTCTTTTGAAGCATTGGTGCTTAATGTAAAAATATATAGTGTAAACGATAAATCACGTTTGAGATTTGTGCTGGCTACTGTATACAGGCCACCAGGGCACCATACAGACTTTATCAAAGAATTTGCGGACTTTCTATCAGAATTAATATTGACTGCAGATAAAGTACTAATTGTTGGTGATTTTAATATACACATCGATAATGAAAAAGATGCATTGGGATTGGCATTTAAAGACATTGTAAATTCAATTGGAGTTAGACAACACGTGTCAGGACCTACTCATCGTCGTAATCATACTCTAGATCTAATATTATCACGCGGAATAGATGTGGATGCCGTTGAAATTCTGCAGCAGAGCGATGACATCTCAGATCATTATCTAGTCTCGTGTAATTTGCATTTAGCCAAGGCTGCAAAGCCGACTCCGTGTTTCAAATATGTGAGACCTATCACTTCTGCTACTAAAGATTGCTTTATTAATAATCTTCCTAATCAGTTTCATCATCTCAGCATCTCAGATAGCTTAGAAGAACTAGATATTACAACAGAAACGTTTAACTCTCTCTTTTCCAGCACTTTAGACACAGTTGCTCCGTTGCGCTTAAAGAAGATTAAAGAAAATAGTCCAACGCCGTGGTACAACGAGCACACTCGGGCCCTTAAGAGAGCAGCCAGAAAAATGGAGCGCAACTGGAAGAAAACAAAACTAGAGGTATTTCGCATTTCATGGAAAGAGAGCTCAATTACTTACAGAGAGGCTTTAAAAGCTGCTAGATCTGCTTATTTTTCAACCCTATTAGAAGAAAATAAACATAATCCTAGGTATTTATTTGAAACGGTGGCTAAACTAACGAAAAATAAAGCTTCAAGCACCGAAGTTTCCAAGCAACACAGCAGTAATGACTTTATGAACTTCTTCACTTATAAGATTGATAATATAAGGGACAAAATTATAACTATGCAACCGTCTACTACAGTATCGCATCAGGCAGTGCATTGTAGTCTCCCTGAGGAAAAATTTGATTCATTCGTTGCTATAGGAGAGGAAGAATTTACTAAACTCATTAAATCATCTAAATCTACAACATGTATGTTAGACCCTATACCGACTAAGCTACTGAAAGAAATACTTCCAGAGGTCATAGATCCTCTTCTTAATATCATTAATTCGTCTTTGTCTCTAGGATACGTACCAAAAAACTTTAAGCTGGCTTTGATTAAACCGCTTGTTAAAAAAACGCAACTTGATCCTTCAGAATTAGTCAATTACAGGCCGATCTCGAATCTACCTTTTCTGTCAAAGATATTAGAAAAGGCAGTATCCTCACAACTGTGTTCCTTTCTTGAAAGAAATGATATCTGTGAGGATTTCCAGTCCGGATTTAGACCGTACCATAGTACCGAAACAGCTCTCGTTAGAGTCACAAATGATTTGCTCTTATCATCCGATCGTGGTTGTATCTCTCTATTAGTGTTACTCGATCTTAGCGCTGCATTTGACACCATCGACCACACCGTTCTTTTAAATAGATTAGAACATTATGTTGGCATTACAGGAAATGCACTAGCATGGTTTAAATCATACTTATCTGACCGTTATCAGTTTGTAGCAGTAAATGATGAGATGTCTCATCGATCACAGGTTAAGTATGGCGTACCACAAGGCTCAGTATTAGGACCGCTGCTGTTCACTCTGTACATGCTACCCTTAGGAGATATCATTAGGAAACATGGAATTAGCTTTCACTGTTATGCTGACGATACTCAGCTCTATATTTCTTCAAAACCTAACGAAACTTATCAATTCACAAAATTAACGGAATGTATAGCGGATATAAAAAATTGGATGACTTGTAATTTCCTACTTCTAAATTCTGAAAAAACAGAGTTTCTAATTATTGGACAAAAAACTTCCTCACGTAATAACCTAGAATACTGTCTAACACTTGATGGCTGCTCTGTTAAGTCTTCGTCGTTGGTTAGGAACCTGGGTGTGCTCTTTGATACCAATCTTTCATTTGAAAGTCACGTGTCTAGTATCTGTAAAACTGCATTTTTCCATCTTAAAAATATATCTAAATTACGTCATATGCTCTCATTGACAAATGCGGAACAATTAGTTCATGCGTTCATGACCTCAAGGCTAGATTATTGTAATGCTCTACTGGGTGGTTGCCCTGCACGCTTAATAAACAAACTACAGCTGGTCCAAAACGCAGCAGCTCGAGTTCTTACCAGAACCAGGAAGTATGACCATATTAGCCCAGTTCTGTCAAAACTGCACTGGCTCCCTATTAAACATCGCATAAATTTTAAAATATTGCTGATTACTTACAAAGCACTGAATGGTTTAGCTCCGCAGTACTTGAGCGAGCTCTTAACGCATTATAGTCCGTCACGTCTATTACGATCTCAAAATTCCGGCCAGTTGATTATACCTAGAATATCTAAATCCACTGCTGGTGGTAGATCCTTTTCCTATTTAGCACCAAAACTCTGGAACAGTCTTCCTACCATTGTCCGGGAAGCAGACACACTCTGTCAGTTCAAAGCCAGATTAAAGACACATCTCTTTGACCTAGCTTTCACATAATACATTATAGACTTCTATAATTTAATGTTATGCTGCATAGATTAGGTCAGCCGGAACCGGGAACACTTCCCAAAAATCCTGATGTACTCGTTACATCATGAGAAGAATGGCATCTACGCTAATTTTAGTGTCTGTGTTTATCCCAAGGTTTTTCCTGCAGCCTGCCGGATCCAGGCCGTATCCAGATCTGACGAAGGACCTTCACCTGGACCGATGACAACGCAGTGCTGAAGTGCCAACTAGTCTCTCCCTATGGAGGATCCCACTACCACTCTACAGATAAGGCGTTGTCGGGAAAATTCGTCTTGCGGTCCTACCCCAAAGCAACAAATAAAATAAAATTCCTTATCTAAATTTATAAGGAAAGACAAGTATTTTGTTTAGGCTTGGCTTGTAGGGAATTCCAAACCTGCGTATATTCTAACGCACATAACTATAGAACCCATTCTAAATGCGCATGTGAACGCCATCAGCGTTTCTCACAGGTTCGCGTTTAAAGTCTGTGTAGAGAGAATGGTGTCGTCTTAGCGGCCCCTAATTTAATAACAAATGATCATTGCGACGGAACCAAATCAATTAAAACTAACTTTAGATGGAAATAACTTAACTCTGCTGTAAAGCCGAAACAATCTCTGTTACCTTAAATTATACGCTTATCTCTGTAAAGCTGCTTTGAGACAATCTACATTGTTAAAAGCGCTATATAAATGAAGATGACTTGACTTGACTTGACGGGTTCCGTTAGCTTAATGCTAACAGCATTAAGCCATCTCAATGTATTTATATGAGCTGTGGTGGCTGGTGGCATTAGCTTTCCATTCGCTCCTATGGAGTTTCTATTGGGTTCCATGAATTGTAATGTAAACCTATCACTTTGTTTTCAATGCTATGGTTTCAAGTATTTAAATGGTTCATTTATAAACTGAATGACAAGATTATCAATTGTATTGAATGGAATGTTATGTTGTAAATAGGGTTGCCACCTTCAATAGAGGAAAATAAGGGACGCCTGCCGAGGGGGAGGGGGGGAGGGGGGGTGGGTGGGACAGTGAGACCACAAAAAAAATAGGCATTTGGAGGAACTTGTGTGAGATGTGAACCATATTTTATTAACTTATTAAATTAACAGATCCATAACTTATTAACCCTCTAGGCGCCACGGTCGAGTTTACTCGACAAGATGCGGCACTGAATAAAACGGCCGATTTTGTCAAATAGGGTGTCAAATTTCGTTCGACCTCCCCTCCACTAGTTGGCAGACATGTTATACTTCATCCCCGACTCAAAAAAACGTCATGTTTCTATACAAAATCTTCGAGCTAGAGCGCATTGAATCAGTGCGAGCAAAAGCGGAGCTCGTGTGCGAGTGAGCCATTTTATCAGAGCAATATTGTCAACGTCAGCGAGTATTTGCATTAGATTATTATTATTATTATTATTATTATCTAATGGCATCAATAAAGCTTACCTGCAATGAAGTGTTGGGTCTTCTATTCGCGGACCCTAATTCTGAAGGGGAATAACGTTATCTGCCTTCAGAAAATGACGGTGATTCTGAAAGTGAAAGTATAGTTCTACACCAAGCACAAACGGTGAATCCTTTGCCCAATATATATGCTTCTTTGCCCAATGTCAGTGGTGGGCACAATGTTTCCCGGGGTCGGAGTGTTCATCGCGAAGTTAGCAGGCGTGTTAGTGTTGTGGGGAACGAGGCGGCCGCGGGAGATTTTTTTTACCGCGCTAGCCATGGTGACCGCGTCTCCGCAATCGCGGCAACAGTATTGTGGTGGAGGCTTTGTCTAATGCCACTGGGTATGTTAGACGAGGTCGAAGTATTCATAGGACAGTTAGGGGGCAACGTGGAGGCAGGGTGGGGAGTCGCAATGACAATGACAGTAGTCCGAGCTGTGCACACTCGGCGCGCGCGCGAGGCAGATCTGGCCGCGCCCGCGCTGCTCGTAGCAGAAGCAGAGGCGGTGTGACACGGGGCAGAGGGGCTATTATGCATAGTCTATCGCAAGACCACACCATGAAACACTACAAGAAATGTCACCTGGATGGATAGGGAGTCATTATCTCTACAGCAAAAGCCCTGCAACATAAATTCTTTTTTTTTTTTTTGTCTGCCATTTATTAGTAATCATTTACACTGTTGATTTACTATCTATTTCCCTGACCATTTAGTAGTGTACAATATGTGTTCTTTTTTGTGTGTTCATGTCCTTGTGATGTGTGCGTCTTTGTCAGCTAAAAAAACAACAACCAAAAAAAAAAAAAAAAAACACAAAAAGAAAAAGAAAATACTAACATTGTCTCTCGTCTTGTCTGGTCATCGCACTCATGATCTGTGGCTGGCATGGCGAGTGAGCTTTTGAACTAAACCGGTCTTGTCTACTTGTGTTTGTGTGTCATATGAATAATATGTGCCCCATATACATGGAATCAGAGTGCCAACTGTATGTAGTAAATGGAAAATCTCTACAGCAAAAGGCCAACCGCTACATGCATTCAGTTTGTTTCTACCATTTATTAGTAATGATTTACACAGTTTGTTCACTACTTACTATTTACCTGAGCATTCAGTATTGTGCAGTATAGCATACAGAAGGTGAGGGACATTTTTGGGGGAAAGAAGTGCTGCATTTTATCATTTAAACATGTGACTTTTCATGAAAATTCTATAATCCAAGATGGCCGCCACTATATGACGTCATAATATGCAAATTAGATGGGAAAATGTAATCCCTACATAAACTTTGGGTCATCCTTAATATTTCTCTAATTTACAGAAAGTCTCTATCTTTTATCACTTTTAAGATATAGCCTTTTGAAATTAAGATGTCAAAATCGAACGTTTTTGGAAAAAACCTCTGACGCCTAAAGGGTTAACTTTAAATTAAACAAAAGCTTTCATACTCAAAAAAGTCTATTGGAAAAAAATATATAGTGCAGGAGACTTGCAAAGGATCTTCCATGAACATCATGAACATGATAACATCAGTGGCCCAGAAGTAGTAGTGTGCAGTATTGGAGCATGCCTACTTCCTTTTATAAGTGTACTTCTTGTCACTCCGTGCAGCACTGAGGAGCTGTTTGTCTTTCAAACAGATAGAGTAAAACTCTGAACAGGACTGCTCAAAGTTGAGAGTGATCAAGAGCTCACTCCTTATGAGCTCCACGGAGCACCTGTTCCTGCTGTCACTCCATTTGTTGGACATTCTGGAAAAGATCCTTTCCACATAACCAGTGGATGCTGGGATACTTAAGATGTGGCTGATGATAGACAGCATGTTAGGCAGGTTAGCTACTTGAAAGAGAGCCACCCACCTGGCAGCCACGTCTTTGGACTTCCATTCATCATCTGCACCTTCTCTGAGCCCCTTCAGAATGCTATTTGCTGTGGTGCATTCATCATAAAGTTCATCCATGCTGACTTTTTGGATGAGGTTAAGCTTATTAGTGATTATCTCAGTGTCGCTGAAGGAAAGCATGCCATGGTGCAGAGAGAGAGGTTGCAGGGAGAACAGCCAGTTGTCCTCTGAAAAGTCAAACCATTTCTCAATGTATGAGATTGCTGTGTTGAGAAATTCTGTGAAATCTCTCCTTGCCCTGTCTGCATCATGTGGGAGAAGATGCTGCAGCTTCACTTTTGTTAAGTAGCCATAAAATTGGTCATCTCTTCTCTGTGTGAGTTTTTGCTTGAAGGTAGACATGATGGAATATAACTCAACACAGGTGGTTGAATCATTTTCCAGCTTCTTTACAACATCCTCAAAGAGGGAGAGGATGTTATTGGAGAACAGGAGGTAAACTTCCACATTATCAGCATCTTCCTCAGTTGAGGCTTCACTGAGCTTTAACAAAGCTCTGATCTGTCTGGGACACTCTTCTCCCAGGCTGATGAAATAAGACCTGAGAGCTGTCCAGGATTGCATAAGCCGGGAAATGGCTGGATTGAGGGACAGCCACCTTGTTGTAACATGTCGCAGAATCTCGCGGAACTCCACATCACAGAAATTGCAAAACTCTTTCAGTGATTCCCTTCGTTTGGCAGATGTGGAGAAGTGGCCATAGACTTTCAGCACAACATTTTCCACATCTACAGTGAGCTGGTCAAGAGCATGCTTCACTGTGTTGTGCACAATATGGGCATGGCAGTTCCCTTGCCGCAGATCTTTTTGCTTTTTCTTTAGGTTGGTGAAGACAGAGTTGTGGATTCCATAATTTACATTAGTATTGTCTGCACTATATGCTGTAACTAATCTAAAGATAATCCAAATTTATCAAGGGAATGTTCTATGTAATCCATAATACCAGCAGCTGACTCATCTGCATTCTCTCCAAAATCCAGCATTTTGTTGCAGATCCCAGTTTTTGGCCTGAAATACTGTACAGCAAGGGGAAACATCTTCCTGTTCCCTTTATTTGAAGCATCCGTCTGTATGGAGAATGGGAGGGGTTTACCTGATGTTAAGACGTCAACAACATCAGCCACTGCCTTTGGAGCAAGGACATCTTTGGCCAATGCTTCTGCCTTAGTTCTCCCGATGGACATTTTCTTTATGATTTTTGAGTCATGCAGAATCTTTTGGTTAAGCTTGTGTCCACAGTCAGCACTGTTATAGCTGAGGTTATGTTTAACCGTGTGGTACATGTTATGATTTGGCAGAAATGAAGCGGAGAGAGAATCCATATGCGAGCATACTTTAATTAAACAAACAGGTAATCCAGGCAGAAAACAGAACACGAAACTCAGGACAGGAACAAGGTAACAGCTACAACGACCGACAAGCCACAACTGAAACACAGAGGTATAAATACACAGACAGACAAGCTAAACAAGATAACAAGGGGGTGTGGTTAATCAGAGACACCTGGGAAGACTAATCAACATAACAGGAGACAGCTAAACATAAGACAGGGGAACACATGACAGACAAGAACGAGACAAAACCCACACCGTGACATAGCCCCCCCTCTATGGGCGGCTCCCGACGCCCATCAAAACAACAACAAAAATAAACAATAGTTCAGGAGGGTGGTGGAGCGGAGGCGGACCCGGGGGCGGGATGGAGGGCCAGGCCCGTGGAACGGCAGAGGACCTGGAGACTGCGGCAGTACGGGAGGCCAGGGCAGATCAGGCTGTGCAGGCGACCGGGGCGGAGCAGGCTGTGCAGGCGACCAGGGCGGAGCAGGCTGTGCAGGCGACCAGGGCGGAGCAGGCTGTGCAGGCGACCAGGGCGGAGGCGACCCCTCAGGCGGCCAGGGCGGAGACGAACCTTCAGGCGGCCAGGGCGGAGACGAACCCTCAGGCGGCCAGGGCGGAGGCGACCCCTCAGGCGGCCAGGGCGGAGGCGACCCCTCAGGCGGCCAGGGCGGAGGCGACCCCTCAGGCGGCCAGGGCGGAGGAGGCTGTGCAGGCGACCAGGGCGGAGGCGACCCCTCAGGCGGCCAGGGCGGAGACGAACCTTCAGGCGGCCAGGGCGGAGACGAACCCTCAGGCGGCCAGGGCGGAGGCGACCCCTCAGGCGGCCAGGGCGGAGGCGACCCCTCAGGCGGCCAGGGCGGAGGCGACCCCTCAGGCGGCCAGGGCGGAGGCGACCCCTCAGGCGGCGGCGACCCCTCAGGCGGCCAGGGCGGAGGCGACCCCTCTGGCAGCCAAGGCGGAGGCGACCCCTCAGGCGGCCAGGGCGGAGGCGACCCCTCAGGTGGCCATGGCGGAGACGACCCTTCGGGTGGCCACGGCGGTGAAGACCCCTCGGGCAGCCACGGCGGTGAAGACCCCTCGGGTGGCCACGGCGGTGAAGACCCCTCGGGTGGCCACGGCGGAGAAGACCCTTCAGGTGGCCATGGCGGAGAAGACCCTTCGGGTGGCCATGGCGGAGAAGACCCTTCGGGTGGCCATGGTGGTGAAGACCCTTCGGGTGGCCACGGCGGAGAAGACCCTTCAGGTGGCCAAGGTGGCGAAGACCCTTCAGGTGGCCATGGTGGTGAGGACCCCTCAGGTGGCCATGGCCCCTCGAGTGGCCAGGACGGAGCCCTATGCCCCCCCCCCAAAAAATACTTGGGAAAAGTCCCGGGTACCAGAGAGGGCTCGGTGCAGGGCAGCGATGAGGGCTCAGTGCTGGGCAGATCCAGCGACGAGGGCTCGGTGCTGGACAGATCCAGCGACGAGGGCTCGGTGCTGGGCAGATCCAGCGACGAGGGCTTTGTGCTGGGCAGATCCAACGATGAGGGCTTTGTGCTGGGCAGATCCAGCGATGAGGGCTTTGTGCTGGGCAGATCCAGCGATGAGGGCTTTGTGCTGGGCAGATCCAGCGACGAAGAAGGCTCTGAGCTGGACAGGACCAGCGGCGAAGAAGGCTCTGAGCTGGGCAGGACCAGCGGCGAAGAAGGCTCTGAGCTGGGCAGGACCAGCGGCGAAGAAGGCTCTGAACTGGGCAGGACCAGCGGCGAAGAAGGCTCTGAGCTGGGCAGGACCAGCGGCGAAGAAGGCTCTGAGCTGGGCAGGACCAGCGGCGAAGAAGGCTCTGAGCTGGGCAGGACCAGCGGCGAAGAAGGCTCTGAGCTGGGCAGGACCAGCGGCGAAGAAGGCTCTGAGCTGGGCAGGACCAGCGGCGAAGAAGGCTCTGAGCTGGGCAGGACCAGCGGCGAAGAAGGCTCTGAGCTGGGCAGGACCAGCGACGAAGAGGGCTCTGAGCTGGACAGGACCAGCGGTGAAGAGGGCTCTAAACTGGGCAGGACCAGCGGTGAAGAGGGCTTTGAGCTGGGCAGGACCAGCGGCGAAGAGGGCTTTGAACTGGCGTGAACAGTCTCTGGATCGGCAGAAGTGACGTGAACAGTCTCTAGATCAACAGAAGCGACGTGAACAGTCTCTGGGTCAGCAGAAGCGACGTGAACAGTCTCTGGATCAGCAGAAGCGACGTGAACAGTCTCTGGATCAGCAGATGCCAAACTCACATAAAAGGGTGAAAACAGTTGCAGTGCCAAGACAATATACTGTTTCAGAGTCCAGCTAGGGTCATGCAATGGCATAAGGTTGTCAAGCGGTTCAGAAAGTCCTCCTCGAAAAAATATCATCAAGCATACCTCTTCCATGCAAGTCTGGGGGGCAAGCTCCAAAAAGTCAACCACGTACTCCTCTATGGTTCGATCTCCTTGACGGAGAAGCATAATTTGTGCTGCTGGATTCATCTTTGGTCGGTCGTTCTGTTATGATTTGGCAGAAATGAAGCGGAGAGAGAATCCATATGCGAGCATACTTTAATTAAACAAACAGGTAATCCAGGCAGAAAACAGAACACGAAACTCAGGACAGGAACAAGGTAACAGCTACAACGACCGACAAGCCACAACTGAAACACAGAGGTATAAATACACAGACAGACAAGCTAAACAAGATAACAAGGGGGTGTGGTTAATCAGAGACACCTGGGAAGACTAATCAACATAACAGGAGACAGCTAAACATAAGACAGGGGAACACATGACAGACAAGAACGAGACAAAACCCACACCGTGACAGTACACCTGCGTTAACTCAGCTGCTGTAACCTAGAGAGGAGTAGGATGAGAAATTGCTAATGAACTTGAGTAATTGTATAAGGTGGCATGAACACAGATTTTGGATAAAATATTTGTCATTGTTTGCAGACAGTAACACCATCCAAACAGTGAAACCACGTAATAAATAACCGATCTACAAACATTTCTAAATTCATGTAAAACACACATTTTTTTATTATTATTATTTGTAAGTTAATCTATTTTATATAGTCTATTGTTAATTCTACAGTAGCCTATTGAAGGATGCAATCATTTAAATTAGTTAAGATGATTATTTGCTTCACATAGGCACTATATTTCTATTATTAAATATATCTCTCTTATTAAAATAATGCTTATGGCCCTAGGATGAGAATGCGTTGGTAATAAACAAATCGGTAACACTTTACAATAAGGTTCATTAGTTAACTACATTAATTAACATTAACTAATAATGAACTGCACTTATCTAGCATTTGTTCATCTTTGTTAATGTTAATTTCCACATTTACTAATACTTTATTAAAATCTTGCTAATATTAGTTAATGCACTGTGAACTAACATGAACAAACAATGAACAGCTTTATTTCTATTAACTAACATTAACAAAGATTAATAAATACTGTAACAAATGTATTACTCATTTTTAGTTCATGTTAGTAAATAATACATTAACTAATGTTTAATAAATTAACCTTATTGTAAAGTGTTACCAACCAATTATTGGTTGTTTATTATTATTTAATAATTATTTCTTAACAAATAGGCAGCCTATGAAATCTAATGTAATCAATCAGAACATTATTGAGGTGATTAAAAAACTGTCATTACACTGTCTGCCTCAGGAGATGATTGAGGTATGAAGAACTGTGAGACAGTGCTTTGATTTCTGTGACCTCTGGCATTGCGGGAATGTTGCTCTCCCGAGGCATGCTGTCGCACATCTGACAAGCCACCGTGCGCAACAGAGAACACTCGCCGACAAATTATGCAATTGGCTTGATATTCATTTCCGCTGACACTTTCCAGCCACGTATTTGATTCCTCCCACTCTCGTCGGTACTTTTGCATCCGCTTTCGTTTCAGCGCTGGACGCGGGGGGGTATCTGGAGCAGCCTCCGCCATTCTTTCAAATCGACTCTCTGAGCGCCAAGTTGCCAACCCGCCCTCCTCTGACTCTGATTGGCCGTGAACCTGAAACAAACCAATCAATCCAACGATGGCAGCAGCGAGTATTACCCAATCAGGGGCAGAATAGGACGAGTCTCAGTCTTCACAGAATGCCAGTGGGATGATTAAATTGCATGAGAGATGCTGCATTGAAAACAACTCCGAAAATACGGGACAAACCCCGTCCCGTATTGATTCAAAGCG
Source organism: Scardinius erythrophthalmus (assembly GCF_964197995.2). Lineage (NCBI taxonomy): Eukaryota > Metazoa > Chordata > Actinopteri > Cypriniformes > Leuciscidae > Scardinius > Scardinius erythrophthalmus. The sequence continues at coordinate 41,893,898 of NC_138236.1, forward strand.
GGACGCGCTATTTCATTCTCAAATACGGGACGATTCCGTATTTTAAGGGACGGGTGGCAACCCTAGTTGTAAATAATCCCAATATTTATGGGTGGTTATTTCCATGCATTTGAGTATTTTTATACGGTTTTGTTATTGTCATTCAATGTAATTATGACAATTGCTTATGTAGTATTTTGAATACTATTGTGGTCACATAAATATAGCTAATAGGTAAATTATAATATGAGTAGTTACTAAACCATGGGTCCTGTTTATTAAACCCTCTGAGGTCGCCGGCGCGTTTTGCCGGATTTTCTTCACATTGTCGCACTATAAACTTAAATTTCTCCGTCATTTATGGTCATACAGAAAAAAGAAATATAAAAAAAGAATCTGTGATATTTTACTTTTGTATGTGTCCACTTACAATCAAATCAAAATATTGTGCTTTTGTAAAATAAAGAAAATAAACAGGGTGTGCGTTCTGCCTCTCCATCGCGGTGAACTTTTTTTTCTTGAGCACGTCTATAAACTGAAACAAAACTCAGCGAATACTTGTCACACATGTATGAGCCATATACCTTTATAAACATTTAAGTGTGTACTTTTAAATGATCGGATTCAAACTGAAAACAAATATTCTCTTTTTAAGTAATTTGTATAAAACCAACAAGATGTCCAGCTTCTCAAAAGCTTCCTAATTATTTTTAATTTGAACACGCCCCCTCGCGCAAAAGAGATTCACATGCAAATCTCCACGTGGACTGCGATCATGCTCATTACCTCAGAAACAAAACACCAAAACACTTCACAAGTCTCTGCTTTTCGTCGAGTTTGAAAGACGCGCCGTGAGCTTACATTGGAATTACCTCAGAAGAAGAAGAACGCGATTTGAAGACAAGAAAGATGTAAGGTAAGAAATTCTTACATATTAGTTTGTTATTGTTGCATAAATTTCACATTGCAGTTGAACTGTTGCTAGCCTATATGGTGAATATTATAATATTTAGACCCGTATTTACTGTTACTGTGTTTGTGGATATCTGCTCAAATGTAGATATGTATATGGTAACCATAATGTTTTATATTTGAGCGCGATCGCGTTTGAATCATATTCAAATCGCCATCACATTTGAAAAGCACCAAACGGCTTCATGTTTTTACTATTATCTCATTTCATATCATCATAACGAATGGAAACATTTGAAGTAACATGATAATCAATATATGTTTTTCTCTAGCATAGTTGTTACTGAAATAATTTGGAAGATTTATAGGCTACTATGGTTATTGTTATTATTATTTTATGCAGCACTGCTCATAGCCTATGCCTACAAGGCACAACAAACCTAATGTTCATTATATTATATTATATATTGTTGGAACATTATGTGTGTGTGTGTATTTGTGACGGAGAGGCAGAGACGGTCGGATCCATGTGCAGATATTTATTAAAGATGATGACAACCTCAAAAGATGACAGGGGCAATCCAGAATCGTAGTCAAACAAGCAGTAGTCAAAGGCAGGCAGCAAAGGTTCACAAACGAGTTCAGAGTCCAAGTTCAAATACACGAGATCAAGTCAAAATACTGAGTAGCAAGAGAAACAAACTGAGACAGAGGTTTGGTAAAACAAGACTTCACAAATGAGAACAGAACAGAACAGTCCAGATAAAGGGGAGCTGAGGGTGCACAGGTGAAACGGATAAAATCATAATGAGGTGAATTGCAGTCCTAGTAAGCAGGAGAGAGGGACCTAGTGAAACCAGGAGGAGGCGCTGTCGTGCGTTCCATGACAGTATTCTGTGAATTTTAAAAAGCAATTTTAACCAGAAAAATCTAAAATGTATTCACAAAATCGTGCAGGCCTATAGTTTCTCTTGATATCAGTATGTTCACTTTTTTTTTTTTACTTTCAGGGCCCAGATGCCACTCCTGCTGACTTCAACATTCACATAAGTCTCTATACATGAACATGGTAAAGTGAAAATCAAACACCTTGGAAATGAAAGGTATGTACAATGTTTTTAGGAATGGCACAAAGGTCTCTGTCTTTGGATCAGTGTGTTCAATACATGCTTTTTTGTCATTTGTTTTGTATCTTTGGATTATGTTGTGTTGTAAATAAATCAAACAATCTAAAAGCCATTCTTTTTTAAATCTCCTCATTTACAGTATTGTGCAAGGTTGCTCAGAATGATAGGGCCCTGATAGCTCCTAATAGGGCCGTTAGGGGAGTGTCTTTGTCTTTCTCAGGTGAGAAAAGCTTGCATATTTATGAGCTTCCGCATAAGGCTTTTTCACACAAAACACATTGTAACATTTTTAAATCAATATATTGTCTTATCTGAATGAGCAGTCAGGGTGATTTTCACATCGTTTTAGAGCAAATATTCTAGGCTACGTCATACAATTATCAAAAGTCTTGTGAATAAATAATCAGTATGGATTTCATGACCTTATTTCAGTGAGAATTTTTTTTTGTATTTTCACAAACCACGCATAAATGTCATTATCTCAAAACAACAAACTTTTACACACATGCTGCTGATATATTATTGTAGCAGAGTTTGTGCTGAATACAGTGTAATCAGACTTTAGCCATGAAAATGTCACAAGTAACAGAAATAAGCACAAATGTCAGAGCATGTCAGAACACCTCCAGGGCCAGAAAACAGCTCAGACCTCAGAGGGTTAATACAGGCCAGGTGCGGCCAGTTGCGGGCCAGTTGATGGCGAGCTATTATTACCTGGAACAGAACCTGCCCCAACAACATCATCGCCCCCTGTGGGTTTGGTAGGAGGCTGTGCAGCTCTGCTCACCCCCTCCACTCTCATACACACACACACACACACACACACACACACACACACACACACACACACACACACACACACACACACACACACACACACACACAGCCATTCACTAAGCTCTGGCTCATGGACTAATTGCATCTCACGGACCATTCGCGTTATCCGGACATGGTGTTCATCTTTTATGAGCAAAACATACAGTATAGTCCTATAGTGTGTTGTGGACTGTCTTTAATCTGAGTACTCTCCAGTTTTCCTGAGTTATATTTTGTTTTGTTTTTTTCCTGTGAACTTCTGAACTTCTCTGCAGATTTGAAATATCTTGTTATTATTGTTTGTTTTTGTTTTCACTTAATACATGGTACCAACACCAAATTTAAATCATCTGTCTCTGTGTTATTTACTTTTTCAACACCTCCTTGAGACGAACTTTATCTTCTGTAGCCCAATCATTAATTAACCTTAATTAAACTTCTATAGCTATATTCATCTGATATTTAACACATATACCCAGCGTATATGCTACAATCGGATGATAAGACCAAATCCTTTATAATGGTTTATTTTTTTTATTTTTTTTACCATTTATTATGGTACGGTCTAAATCCGGACTGAAAATCCTCGCAGATATCATTTCTTTCAAAAAAGGAACATAGTTGTGAGGATACCGCCTTTTCTAGTATCTTTGACAGAAAAGGTAGATTTGAGATCGGCCTGTAATTGACTAATTCTGTAGGATCAAGTTGCGTTTTTTTTAACAAGGGGTTTAATCATAGCCAGCTTAAAGGTTTTTAGTACGTATCCTAGTGAGAACGATGAATTAATGATATTAAGAAGAATTAACATTCTGACTCATTCTGCTAGCACAGGACACACACACACACACACACACACACACACACACACACACACACACACACACAATATATAAGTAATATAAAAGGTAAAAGATAATATAATAGTTAAATACAACTTTGCACTTTTTAGTATTTCGAGTTTCAACTTCATGGTTTCAAGTCAAGTCATCTTCATTTATATAGTGCTTTTAACAATGTAGATTGTTTCAAAGCAGCTTTACAGAGATATTACAATATTTTCACAATTACTAATGTCTATCCTCTGAAAACTTGCTTTAACTTTTTCTTTCAGTGAACATGTAGATTGATTTGCTGAGCATTGTATTAACCTTCTCTTAACCTTTACTCCAAAACACACTGACAGTGCCTGTTGATATTGTTTTAAAATCACATCTTACCTGGAGTCTCTGTTCCTGATATGGTAAGACGTCTGAGGCTGTAGTTATAGTTAAGTTCTGCTACTGAGGAAATGTCTCATGAAAAAGTGTGTTGTCAGAAAAAAAGTGTTCTCAGAAATGTTGGAGGGGAGGTGGCCCAGTGGTCATTGCCCCTTTGACCTTGAAATGCTTTCTGGCAGTATACAATCATTTTTGGCAGTATACTGTGTTTTTGTGGCTACAGTGCCAGGGCTGAATTTTTGTCCCAGTCCACCCCTGCATATAGGCCTACAATATACATTATATTCTGTATCAGATTATGTTATCTTATATCCCACCTGGATTTAATACATAAGCAAATATAGCAGACAATATAATCAGGGCATGGAGGCGCCGGTGTGATCACTTGCATTGCACGTGAACTGAAGCTCGTCTCATAAATGAACCAAAACTCAGCATATAGGCTACATGCCTCACAGACATGAGAAATATATCATTTGTGCCAATGAGGCCACAACTCGTGTGATGTGTAGTCTGGTAAACAGATTCACAGATTCGCATGACATCTCCTCTGCACGCAATACAAGCCCTCGTGCGCTTGCGCATGATCATTCCCCATGCTCTCGCGCTTGATCTCCCCTCGCCTGCTGCTTCTGCTCGCTTGAACACTTTTATTTTTTTGGCAGTCGAGGGGCGGGACTTACTGTTTTAATAACCTCAAATGTCATTGGAAGTCAGTTGTGATTGGACGCCTGACCAACCCTAACCCTAACCTTAACCCGTAATTCACTTGAAAGTCTTACTAGTGATTGCATCATGTTGTTAAGAGATATTTACAGACTGTAATGAGGCATTTTAATGGTTATTAGCATTGTGAATCTACCAAAACTCTTATACATTTTTACATTTTATATTTATAACACTTTGATTTGTGTTATTGGCATTAAAATATCTAAACGAAATTGGAGAAAAATGGGAATGCAAAGTCATATTTTCTGTAGTTCACCACTACATTACCACTATACTCCCATTCGACACTATTTACGTTTACCCAACCAAAATTATATTGGATCTGAGAACCTCATAAATGTAAAAAGTGTCCATTAACCCTCTGAGGTCAAGAAACGCGCCGGCGCGTTTTGCCGGATTTTCTCCACATTGTAGCACTATAAACTTAAATTACTCCATCATTTATGGTCATACAGAAAAAAGAAATATAAAAAAAAGAATCTGTGATATTTCTCCTTTTGTATGTGTCCACTTACAATCAAATCAAAACATTGTGCTTTTGTAAAATAAAGAAAATAAACGGGGTGTGCATTCTGCCTCTCCGTCGCGGTGAACTTTTTTTTCTTGAGCACGTCTATAAACTGAAACAAAACTCAGCAAATACTTGTCACACATTTATGAGCCATATACCTTTATAAACATTTAAGTGTGTACTTTTAAATGATCGGATTCAAAACTAAAACAAATATTCTCTGTTTAAGTAATTTGTAAAAAACCAACAAGATGTCCAGCTTCTCAAACGCTTGCTCATTAAAGTTAATTTGGCCACGCCCACTCGCGCAAAAGAGATTCACATGCAAATCTCCACATGGGGCGCGAACGCGCTCGTTACCTCAAAAACAAAACACCAAAACACTTCACAAGTCTGTGCTTTTCGTCGAGCGCCGTGAGCTTACATTGGAATTACCTCAGAAGAAGAAGATTTGAAGACAAGGAAGATGTAAGGTAAGAAATTCTTACATATTAGTTTGTTATTGTTGCATAAATTTCACATTGCAGTTGAACTGTTGCTAGATATATGGTGAATATTATAATATTTAGACCCTTGTTTACTGTTACTGTGTTTGTGGATATCTGCTCAAATGTAGATATGGTAATCATAATGTTTTATATTTGAGCGCGATCGCGTTTGAATGTATCATATTTGGATCGCGATCGCGTTTGAATGTATCATATTTGGAGCGCGATCGCGTTTGAATGTATCATATTTGGTGAAAAGCACCAAACGGCTTCATGTTTTTGACTGGAGCGATAAGCTCGGCCGTTATCTGTTCTGCTGTCGGTACTGGAGAAATTAAGAAAGTACACGCGCTATTTATTATTGCTATTAAGAAATTATTATCTTGCAAATTTAATCTTGTCAGCCACTTCTATATATAATAATTGACCCATTTGTCTGTGATGCAATTTTGCTAAAGAGAGAGAGTGTGTGAGAGAGAGAGCGATCTTTCACGTGGAGCCACGGCGCGCACAACACAACAGCCCTGCTTAAAGGTGCCCTAGAATTTGAAATTGAATTTATTTGAAGCACTGCGGGTACGGCCGGGTGCGGATTTACAAAATCGGACCCGTGCAGGACTCTGATGTATGGTTGAATGCCTAATCTCTCCATTGTCACGCTTGACATCAGGGACCTGTTTGCTGTCACTCTGAGCTACTGTTATGAGCCCGCAGTGAAACAGCCAATCAGAGCACAACTCCTCATTACTATTCATGACCCTTCCAAATAAGGTAAAAACAGACCATTTCATTAAATTTCTAGGGTTGAAAATGGACCTGTAAAACCATATCTGGACATTTTAAATGCCCTTAAATAAGCCATACCCTCTATGTAGATATCAGAGACAAAATTAAAATATTATTTCAACACATTCTAGGGCACCTTTAATGAGTGACGATGAGGACAGAACTAAACATTCAAATGGTTACATCTTTGATATTAAACAAATTTTATTTTAGATTTAGATTTTGGCTTCCAATGATTATAAAAAAGAGGATATTTGAGGTATAACCATTAAAAACTAAAGCCACATTCTCTCCAGCGCAACTTCCTTAACTTCACGGCGGTGCGCTGTCATTTCTCCCTAAATCCCAAACGTAATGGCAGAATCTACACGATCGGTGATTGTTGTAAAATGTAGTCTTTACTGTTGCTAAACTGCGGGATGCGTTTGATAATAAAAGGCTAAAAAGTACGCAAAATTGACGCAATAGATTCTGTTCCAAATGTGTGTGCGCGCTCCAAAACACACCTCAGCGAGACAAGCAACGTATATTTTGAGCTTCATGTGGGCATCTAAACGATCAAATATACACACAAACATGTCAAAATGGCCGTCTTGGAGATTCACTTGAACAGTTTATTCACTTAAATACAGTTTATGTCTTAAATGGACGTAAATAGTTGGGAGAAAATATGATGCGTAATAATGATTAGATCTGCATTTGGTCTTAAAGAGTCAGCAGTCTAATAATCCTGCTGACGATTGCTCCATTAATGTGAATCAAATAACAAAAGGCAAAGAGAAAATCAGTCGCAGCTCTTGAATGAATAATTTTGGCTTTTATAAGCTTTAATCTATCTATGATAAACTATGCAGTGTTATTTTACATCTGACTTTATTAGATGTCTTTTTAGCCCATATTACTCTTGAACAGTAATGTCAGTAGACATTACTGAAATTAAAGTACTGGGTATATAATTTTGTTTTATTGTGTAGGCTACTTTTTTTTTTGTTTGACCATGTGTTTGTACTTTTGTTGTCCTATGTCTTCTGTATATAAAACACAAAAGCCTGCACCCTTCTGCATAACATACATGTTTTATTTGTTTTGTTAAAGCATTGCTTTTTTTTGCTATGGATATTTATTTAACATTTCAAAATATAAAGCAATATTAATTATGTTCTAAATTATTATTATTTTCCTTTAATATAACAAAAAGAACCGATAAGAATATAGTTAAAGTACCAGATCGATAAGGAGTATCGGTAAGAGTAGTAATACCGTTAAAACCTTAACGATACCCATCCCTATTATGTTTTCTATTAAATGTAAAAGGGGTTCTGGCAGCATAAATGCATTTTTGTTTTGTTTTTGTTGTTGATATTTTATGTTCAGATGGGGTGTAATCATTCATGCTGTGTACTGTACTTGCCTCATACTTTCTCCAACTTTTAGGTTATTCATCAACAAAAAGTTAGATGATTAATATCACTATATAATGCTGTAATATCTACTTTGCTGGGTTTAATAATTTGCTGGGTTTCATTTTGTTTGTTCCTCTATTCTGTAGCAAATTCTGAAAAGGCATTTGTAAGCTATAATTAATGCTGTGTACTGTATCTTAAAGCCCCCCGTAAAATGGTGTTTCATGTATTCAGAGTTGTTTGCAGTGTTAAAGAGATGGATTCTCATGCTAAACATGGCCAAAGTTTAAAAAATATATATTTTGGACGAATAACAGAGAATTTCTGTGCCGAAAATCTTACTTCCGGGTTGGTACAAGTTTCATTTGTTTTTTATTTTGATCGTGGATCTAATGACATAGACGAGAGTGGAACTCCTTATATGAGCATTTCTTTCGGAAAGGCGCGCCCGCGCACACGTCGACCAGAGGAGAGCGAGACCGCACACATCAACACGCTTCAACAGGAAATCATTGTCAGTGCTGCATTGCATAGGTTTTATAAACAAGGCCCAGTTCGACGGCGGATTTGCAGATCGTCCAATGCTTAAGGATGGAGCGGTCAAGGTTCACGGTCGTGTGTTGGAACCGCAGGCGGTGAGTAAAACTGCTTCAAATGTCTGTGTGTTGTTAGCTATCGGCGCTCCGCCCACACGGCACGCCTCCAGCCGCTCGCTTTTTTTCCGGAAAGACTCGGTACAGCCTATCTTTCTTTTATAAATATAATAAAACTAAAGACTTTTTGGAGATGTGAAGGATGCAATACTACTCTATAGGTACTTGAGATTAAAATGAGATTGACTGAAACTGAGTGTTTCACCCCCCCTTTAACTTGAAAGCCAGAACCCCTTTTACATTTAATAGAAAATATAATTAACCATTTATATTACGTAAAAATGTATAAGATTTTTGGTAGATTTACATTGCTAATAATCATGGAAATGTCTGAAAATATCTTTTAACAACACAATGCAATCACTAGTAAGACTTCCTGTTAATAAAGTATCTGGTAAGAATCTATTCTATATTACCAATGCATTAAATCACATTACACATTAATATAAATAAATAAAAAACAAATTAAGTGATGTCTCATGTCTGAAGTCAAGTGAATAACGGGTCATTGGACAGGCGTCCAATCACAACTGACTTCCGGAAAAAACAATGACATTTGAGGTTATTAAAACAGTAAGTCCCGCCCCTCGACTGCCAAAAATAAAAGTGTTCGAAGCAGCAGGAGAGAAGAGATCAAGCGCGAGAGTGTGGGGAATGATCAGGGGCGGGTTTGAATGAGCTCGCGAGTTCCCGCGTAGTCACGTGTAGATCTTTTATCCTCTTGCGAAAGTCATTTACAGCGCGCGCCAGCATCGATTCTTTTTGTCATTGATTTTCTGCCATACTTAAGTGTTTATTTTATGATAGCAATAACTATAAAGTGACTATTGTAATGGGGTAATGTAGGCTTATATATGGTAGGCCAATTACTAAGCTCAGCTTCATTTAAAATTTAGTCTGTGCTTTTGTTATTTATTTTAATTTTGTGATTTAAACATCTGCTTTAAAAATATTTTTTTTTAGATTGAAATATTCTAATGTTCCGTAATAACCGTAAAATGTATTACAGCTGCCAAACAAAACCAGAGAGAAATGTATTCATACATTTTAAAAACAATCAAATTAAATCTTACATCATTGTAGCCTTATTTAAGTTGATTTTCTGTATACTGTATATTTATTTTTGGACTGATAGTGGTTAATAAATTAAAACAATGGAATGCGAGAGTGTCAGTGGTAATATTATTGTGTAACAACTCAGGCTTAGCCTGACAGATAGCCTGACCTGGACCAGGGGTGCGTTTCCCGAAAGCATCGTTAGCCAACTATGGTCGCAAGTTCCCTCGTTACCAATAGAGTTCAATGGTCTTTGCGATGAACTTGCGACCATAGTTTGCCAACGATGCTTTCGGGAAACGCACCCCAGGTTAGTTTCCCAGCATAAACTGCCAGAGTAACTAAGTTTGAACTATTTTAAGTTTGCTTTATGAAACAGAATCAACCGACTATAAGTCTGGCTAACCAAAATAAGCCTGGCTTGTATTTTAATCTTGTTTATTGAACAACCCTCCAGTTTGGTATATATTGTATTTGTCTATTTTTCTGTTCTTGTGTTTCTATTGTCTTCACTGGTTTGTTTTTTATTTGTCCTGTTAGTCTAATTGTGGCATTCTCATTGTCACTGGAGAAGGGTGAGTAAAAGTCAGCTACATCCCACACAGAGCTCGTATGGCGTTTATCCCACAGCAAATTAATTTGTGTCAATGAGGCCACAACTCATGTGTGTCACGGTTTACAGCTAGTCACCACCTCCTCACTACATTTCCCATCATCCTCCCTTGCCCTCACCTGCATGCACTTCCCAATCACAGATCACCTTCACCTGTCACCAATCTTCACTGATCATCATCCAGCACTATTAAACTCTTCCCTCTGCAGTTCACCGTTGTCTAGTCTCGTTGTTCCCTCAGAGAACTCTACCTGACTCCTTTCTTTTAAGATACCTTTTACCGTCAGTCGTCAGTCGTCAGTCGTCAGTCGTCATTTCAGAACCTACATCAGATAAGACTCTTTAACTTCCAGATTAATCCAGTACTCTATATTCTTCAGTTATTTTCCATCGCTGTGATATAATACTTCTGCAATTAAAACCTGTTATCCTCTTTACTTGTGTGAATCCTTCTGTTCCATGACAATGTGATGTGTATCCTGGTCAACAGATTCACATATTGATCAATGATGTAAAATATACAAGTATGTGATCAAATATTTTGAGTGTTCTGTTTCTAAGAAATATAACTTGTGTTATAGGGAAGTGTAGTGTTGTTGTTTTTGTTTTTTAAACAAGCTGTCCCGACCATCCGATACTGCATTACTTTCAAAGCTTCAAACGTCATCAATCATGTGGTATTGTCATTCCGATACAGTGTGTGATACAATAGTGCTTTTAAAACCGCATTGGAGTCCCAGTATCAACCATCCCAACTCTAATAAAATGTATTGACCCAATCAAGAGTTGTTTAATTGAGGACTGTGATGAGCTGCATCAAGAGATTACAAACTGTCTGAGGATAGGAACTGTCCAGGTTTGGCATATATTGTGTTTGTCTATTTTTCTGATTTTGTGTTTTTATGGTCTTCACTGGTTATCTGTTTTTATTTTTCCTGTTAGTGTAATTGTGGCTTGTTTTATACACCAATGATGTGTAAATCTGAGGAATTGGTTCATTTCATTGCTACTGGAAAAGGGTGAGTACATCCCACACAAAGTTTGAATGGTGTTTATCCCACAGCTCTTCAAAATTAGTTTGAATCTGATCCATTTCTAATAAGGACTTTGTCTTTGTGTACCTAAAAGGTTAAAGAGACTTGTTTTATTTTGATTCCTTTGGGTTTGGATTCACTTAAGTTTTTGAACATGTAAATTAAGAACTTATTTGTTCTTAATATTGAACTATTTAATAGTTTGCCCAGTTGGCATTTAAGAGCACATCCTTTTGACTGTCACAAATTTAATTTCCGTTTAATGGTTTAAATGTTTTAATTTAAATGCAAGTTATTTTTGTACAGTGTTGAATCAGAATGGGTTAAATAGTAATAATCAAACTAAAGAGCCGTTTTGTCCTCTGTTAAGCATCCTGGCTATTGTAATTCCGGAAATTGTACAAACTGAAACTGGTGAAAACAAAGTTAGTCAATGTTTTGATGCAAGTTATGCTATGCACATCAAGTTAAAGTGGCACACTTGAAAATTTTCAACCAGTTTAAGTCCTTGGAATGTTATCAAAGGGGGAAATCTAGAAGAGAAATCTGTGTTCATCATTATGCCTCCTTTGATCATTCTCTGCATTTGATGTTCTATTAAACCTGTCCTAATGCACCTCACACTGTTTTCTGGGTTTTTTAGTTTTTTTGCTGTAGCTGTTCTCTGTTAAACTGGATTCTCGCTCTCTCTCGCTCTCTCTCGCTCTCTCTCGCTCTCTCTCGCTCTCTCTCGCTCTCTCTCGCTCTCTCGCTCTCTCGCTCTCTCGCTCTCTCGCTCTCTCGCTCTCTCGCTCTCTCTCTCTGCGCATGTGCGGAGTGAGTGTGGAAGGAGCCGTTTGTTGGGAGTGAAAGTGTCTCCTTGGTTGAGTGAGATTTATTTATTTATTTTCTTTTTCACTTATTTATAGTTATAGGTTTAGGTTGGGTTTTGTTTTGTTTGTTTTTTCCCCTGACTTCGGTCAGAGAGGGAGGATTTAGGGGTCAGAGATGGCGGATCTCTCACAGTTAACCATCAAACATGGTTGTAAGTGTATGCCTGAGGCCGCGGTGTCAGTGGAGGATTGTTTGATAGCTGTGAGTGCGGCGATCGGTGGCGCAAATATCAAATCTGCCTCCCGTATGAACAAAGCAATTGTGTTTTTCCTTAGTGAAAGCCGCATGGTGAACGAATTAATTGAAACAGGGTTGATAATCAAAGATATCTTTGTGCCTGTTTTGCCTTTATCAAGCCCAGCCAAGAAAGTCATTTTATCAAACATACCGCCGTTTGTAAAAAATGAACAACTAGAGCAAATACTCCAGAGGTATGGAAAAATAGTAAGTTCAATTAAAATGATTCCTCTTGGGTGTAAAAGTCCGGAGATTAGACACGTAATGTCGTTTCGGCGTCAGGCTTTAATGATTCTGAATTCTCAGAGTGATCCATTGAATCTGTCAGCGAAGTTGAGTATTGAGGGAAAGGATTACACTGTATTTATAAGTTCAGAGTCAATGAAGTGCTTTGTGTGCGGTGAGTTTGGACATGTCAGACAAACTTGCCCGAGGCGAGATAAACCAGCTCCGGCTCTGGTACCGGCTGTCGGTGCGGAGAACAGTGAGAGGGCGGCCGGCGCGGATAATGCTGCGACCGCTGTGGCATCAGAACCGCAGCGGGACGGAGCGATCTCTGCGCCCGGTGATCTGCCCGAGAGGACTGGGGTGCTGGAGGCCTCTGGAGACGGCCTGGAGGAGGCTGTTGAGGAGGAAGCCGGCCTGAGTCATGCTCCCGCCGCAACGCAGCCGGAGACGAGCTCGGGACAGGTGGGTTTGCAGCCCATGCCCGAAACCGATTTGAGTTGCGATGGAGGAGAGGCGCAGCCTGGTAAAATGGAGAGTGATACTACTGCTGAGGAATTGTTTAAACAGGGTAAAGATGACTTTTCATCTCAAGCCTCGTTGGATTTAATGGATGACTCTGAAAATGAGCATGATGATACGGATCTAATGAGTAATTACGGAGAGGATTCGGAGCTCATCTCTGGAGGTAAGATCAAACTTTATTCACTTCAGCAGATTAATCACTTTTTAGATACTACAAAAGGACTACGTAAACCGAGAATTGATTCGTTTTTCCCTGATGCAAAATTGTTTTTATTGTCCGGCGCCTTGGCTATGAAGAAGGCTTCTTTTGATGAGCTTGATAAACCAAAACGGTACCGTCTCAAGAAACTTCTTAGCAACGTTAGAAGTTCTTTGAAATTGCAAAGTAAAAAATGAGTATGTTTTGGTTGTCAAATAACCCTTGTGGAGTTTTTTTTATTGTGTGGTTATTTTTTACTCTTTTTCATGGCACCTTTGAAATTTAGCTCTTTAAATATAAATGGGTGTCGTGAGGCTTTGAAAAGGACTAGTCTTTTTGAGTATATTCTTATGAAAAAGAGTAGTGTTGTTTTTCTACAAGAAACTCACACGGATGTTAATAATCAAATCCAGTGGCAGAGTGGATGGAATGGACAGGTTGTTCTGAGTCATGGTTCAAGTAATAGTGCAGGAGTGGCTATTCTTCTTGGAGCTGAGTTTAAGGAGCAAAATGTGAACGTTTTTGAAGTTCTACCAGGTAGAATGCAGAGAGTAGATGTTGCGTTACATGGGCTCGATTTTTCACTTTTCAATGTATATGCCCCCAATATTGGGACTGAACGTATACTTTTCTTTGGGAAACTTCATACAGCATTAAGCAGTGTCCCACAGGGGAGAATTATTGTTTTGGCTGGAGATTTTAACTGCACTTTAGATCACACAGTGGACAGAAATCATGAAGAACCTCATAGGCCGTCAGCAGAAGTTTTTAGAAAATTGATAATTTATTATGATCTCGTGGATGTTTGGAGAGAAGCTTTTCCTGATGTAAAACAATATACTTGGACAAAAGTAAATTCAAATAGGGTTTCTGCAGCAAGACTTGACAGATTTTATGTTCAAAGAAGTTTTTGTGAAAAGTTTCTTGATAGTTCTATTATTCCTACTCCTTTTTCAGACCATCATTATGTGTCTGTCAATATCACTTCTGCACAGAGCACATTTAAATGCCCCTACTGGCGCTTTAGCAATAAGCTTTTGCAGGATCACCACTTTGTGCACTCTTTTACACTTTTCTGGGAGATGTGGAGAGAGAGTAAGTCTCAGTATAAATCCCTGAGTCAGTGGTGGGATATTAGTAAAGTTCAAGTTAAGATGTTTTGCCAGAAGTATACTGCACATAATAAGAAAACTCTTGGAAGTGAAATGAGAAAACTTGAACAGGACATTTTGCAGCTGAACATTGAACAATATGATGGAAGTACTGTTGAAGTGTTGGAAACGAGGAAAATTCTTCTCCACAATCTCCTGGAAGAGAAAGCAAAAGAGACTCTGGTCCGGGCAAGGTTTACATCCTTTAATTGCATGGATGCCCCAACATCTTTTTTTTTCAATTTGGAGAAGAAAGTTGTTGATAGAAAAACTTTAAGTCGTCTAAAACTTGCTGAAGGAGGTGAAACAACTGATGAACATGAAATAATTGCTCAAGCACTGCTTTTTTATGAAAACCTTTACAAAGCAGAGCCATGTGATGGAGAAATAACAGAAACACTTCTCCAGGATCTGCCTCATCTGATGGAGAGTGATAAGGCCAAGCTTGATCAGCCTTTGCATTTAAGTGAATTGACTGCTGCTATTACAGACATGTCTGCTGGAAAGGCTCCGAGATTGGATGGCTTAACGGCAGAATTTTATAAACAGTTTTGGTCAGTGATTGGAGAAGACTTGTTCTCAGTTTTCTTAGAGTGCTTTGAAAGAGGCACCTTACCGCTGAGTCTACGAGGAGCACTTATCACGTTGCTACCCAAGAAGGGTGATCTTGCGGATATAAGAAACTGGCGACCAGTGTCTTTGCTTGGAGTGGATTATAAGATTCTGTCAAAAGCATTAACTAATAGATTAAAACTCCATATATCGACAATAATTCACCCAGATCAGTCATTTTGTATTCCAAAACGCACAATATTTGATAATTTGTTTCTGCTTCGTGATTTGATCTCATTCGCCAGAGACAACAATGTTAATGTGGGTTTTTTATCTTTAGATCAGGAGAAAGCTTTTGATCGTGTGGATCATGAGTTTCTTTTTAAATGTTTTGAAGCTTTCGGTTTTGGTTCTGTTTTTAGTTCTTATGTCAAATTATTGTATACTGATGTTTATAGTTTCTTAAAAATAAGTGGTTCACTTACAAGACCTTTTTCAGTTGGCAGAGGCATACGGCAGGGATGCAGTATGTCAGGTATTTTATATGCCATAGCCATTGAACCATTGCTAACTGTTCTGAGGCGTCAACTTTGTGGAGTTTCAACGGCGGGCGTTTTTACATCAGAGATGGTATCCGTTAAACTCAGTGCTTATGCTGACGATGTCACTGTCATAATAAGATCCAATGAAGATGTGCGCAAGCTGGAAGTGGCTCTTGACATGTATCAAAAAGCCTCCTCAGCTCAAGTCAACTGGGAAAAAAGTGCATCGTTGTTATTAGGCCAATGGGAGGAAGAACGTAGACCTGTTCCTAAACTTCCTCAGCGCTGCCCCTGGAGTTCAGAGGGGTTTAAAGTGCTGGGGGTCTTTCTTGGAACAGAGCAATACATGCAGAAAAACTGGGAAGGTGTTTATGAAAAGGTGGCTGGTCGTTTACAGAAATGGAGATGGATTCTTCCTCAATTGTCATACAGAGGGAGGGTTCTTGTTATTAATAATCTAGCAGCATCTATGCTGTGGCATCGCTTGACTGTTATCGACCCCCCGAAGGAACTATTACAAAAACTACAGAAAGACTTTGTGGGTTTTTTTTGGGATGGTTTCCACTGGCTTCCTTCAGGAATCCTATATTTGCCAGTAAATGAAGGAGGTCAAGGACTGATTGAACTATCAGCTAAAATCAGAGCCATGAGACTAAAATCTGCCCAGAGACTGCTTTTTTCTAGAGATTTTATCCCTTGGGTGTCTTTTGGGCTAACTTTACTAAGATCCCTTTGTAGTGGTGATCTTGATAAGCAACTGTTTTTGATGTCACCGTTTATTGAAAATGTCACATTTGGTGCTAATTTTTATGCATCGGTTTTGAAATCTTGGGAAGTGTTTAGGTTGTATAGGTCTGAAAATGATCATTATGGCTTGAATGAACCACTGTTTTTTAATCCTTTTTTAGGAAATGTTTGCGTGTCTAATAGTATAGTTAAGTTATGTATGAAGAAAGGCTTTACTAAAGTGGGGCACTTGATTAATGTAGACTCAAAAGAGTGGAGATCAGCAGAAGATATTGCCAGTCAGGTGGATTTAAGGTCTGTGAGGGTGGTAGACCAGCTGATTTCAGGGTTGAAAGCTGCTCTTCCTTTTCCTCTTTTGCAGTTTGTAGAGCTTTCTCTAGAGGGTGGGCCTACACATCTTGATTTTCCTGAATTAGGTGTGTGCCCTGGAGTTTGTCCTGAAACCAGGCAGGTTGGAAAGCTGCTAAATTTTGAGAGATTAAAAGGGCTAATTTTCCATTCTGTGGGGAAAAAAGACATGTATCAGGTCTGTGTAAAAACTGCGTATTTTAAGGATCTTCATGACAGAATTGATACAAAATGGAGAGAAAAACTCACAGTTGCAGATGATATTTCTCCTTCTTGGAGGCTCTTTTATAAAAGTCCTCTTCCAAAACGTTCAGGTGACTTGCAATGGAGAATATTACATTGTGTGATAGCCACTAATGCTTTTGTGTCCAAGCTCAACTTGAATGTTCTGCCCTTGTGTTATGCCTGTAATAGTCATGAAACGGTTTTTCATGTTTTTATTGAATGTCCAAGGTTAGTGCCACTTTTGGCATTGCTGGAAAGAATTATTGATGGGCTGGGTTTTGAGTTTAACAAAGTACTTTTTATTTATGGCTGTAGGTATTCTAAAGTGAACAAGGATCGCTGTACTGTTGCTAATTTTATACTTGGGCAAGCAAAATTAGCTATGTGGAAGACTTGCAGACTTGCTCTGGAAGGAAGAATTGTTAAAGTGTTGACTCTGTTTACAGCACTTGTTGAATCAAGAATAAGGGCAGAATATATATTTTTTAAAACTACCGGAAATATGGGTGAATTTATGAACAAATGGTGTGTAAATAGCGGTTTGTTTGTGTTTTGTGAAGAAAACTCTTTATCATTTGTTTGGTGAATACTTTTGAATATTTATTGTATTAATATTGAGTGTGTAATGTAATTTTTGATTGAGTAAAGAATTGTAAACGTGTCTCTCTCTCTCTCTCTCTCTCTCTCTCTCTCTCTCTCTCTCTCTCTCTCTCTCTCTCTCTCTCTCTCTCTCTCTCTCTCTCTCTCTCTCTCTCTCTCTCTCTCTCTCTCTCTCTCTCTCTCTCTCTCTCTCTCTCTCATGCATTTTATTTTTAGGGCTTGCATTTTATTGGCTGAAATCAACATCTCACCAACTTCTTACACAAATGTTACTGTTACAAATGTTACCTAACCCTAATGCCTTTTTTTATTTATACTGTATAAAGCTGTATAAGCAATTTGCTTACTCCTGAAATTGCTGCTTTTGTATGTATGCTTTCACCTCATGTATCCAATTTAAGATTTGTTTGTCTATGTCTGCTGTCTCAATGGCCCTTTTGTATTTGTGCATTTTCCCATCTTTGTATTTATATTCCTATCCCTTGTCTTTGCATTTGCATTTATGACTGCTCTTGTCTTTTGCATTATTTTCTAGCCTATTTTTGTTTGTTTGTTTATGATTTAATGTCTTCAATACATCTTTAATTTATGCTCCTTGCCTGATTAGCCATTATGCTGTTTTGTGGCCCTGTCCCATTGACTATTTTATGCCCATTGCTATTTTTCCGAAAAGGTTGTATTTTGTATTGAAATGTACTGCATTTTTTTTTGTCTTTACTGTTACTGTTTGGCTGTCTTACTATGCCCTTTTTCTGCTTCATGATTTTTCTCTATGCTCTTGTACCCATTTGTATTTTTATCTGATGCTGCGATTTTCATGTAACCTATTTGAATTTTTTTTTTCCTTGATGGAATGGCTATCGGGTTCACTGGCTACTTCATTAATTTTCATGAACTTTCATGAATGTGGAGAACTTTCTTTTTAAGTGTTCAACAGTTGGGCTTGGGTGTGTGGGACTTGTCCAGGATAGATTTCAACCCTGCAACCCAACAGTCTATCAACTGCAGGTGCATATCAAAGTCACTTAAGCTACAATATATGGGTGTGCCTCCCACTCAAAGACAAAGTTTTTTTTTTCTTAAGTGTTTTTATTTATTTATTTATTTATTTTTTATATTGTACTAATTGGTTCCATTCAAGATTGTTTGTCTTTGTCCCTTTTTTTATTCATCTTTTTTATTTCTATTATGTGACATTTTTTTTGGTCTGTGTCTTTGCATTTATGGTATATGTAGGTCTTTATTTAATGTTTTTAAATGCATTTCACTTGTTTCTTGCATTGTCTGTTTGCCTTTTATGCCATTGTTTGCCCCTTCTAATATTGTAAAGTTTGGGTTAGGGTTACTCTACATTGATTGATTCCCTGTTATCTGACCCTTGACTGTTTATTGATTTCTCGTTTCTTCATCTGCTGCCTGTCCCGACCTCTGCCTGGTAATGTTTATGATTCTGGATTTCCTTTGACATTCTTGGTACTGTTCTCTGAGTACTGCCTGTCTGACCATTCTCTATTAAATAATACTGCAAATGGATCTGAACGTTGCTGACTCTGCATCACAGGTTTATGGTCCATATTTCTGTTTTTTAAAGCCTTTTTGTTTCTACCCTTTTTTAATGATTGTACTTGTGCCCATATGCCACTTTGTGTAATTTGTAATACCATATTTGTAAAATCCTAACCCTTTTTTTTTCTTTTTTATTATTATTTTAAAGTACTTGTCAGGTTTATATTCTGTTTTGGTTTATTTTGTGTTCTCATTATCCTGTGTTGGCCGTTCCCTCCAGCTGTTTAGACAGTCCAGGCTGATTTCCTTCCTACTCAGCATGAAGCCTCTCAATAGCCAGGTTTCCATCCAAGTGTTTTTTTGCGAAAAAAGGTTTAGCGCATCAAAATGTTTACCGATATAGCTGATGGATATGGCAATTATCGATATTTTTTTGCAAATGTCGACACAATCCTTTTCCGTTTAACTTTAGCGCATACATTCTATGTCGATACTTTAAATGACGCGAAAAACTAGTTTGGAAACGCTTTTTGTCGAAAAAAAGGGCTTTAACGCAAATAAATGTGGTGTCACATGATTTTCATCACGTGCGCACTAGCGGCGCCAGGATTTTGATTGTAGGTGAATCAAAGAAAACTGGATGGGCCAGTTAAAATAAGCCAAAAAAAAAAAAAAAAAAACGGGTTCCCCTTCATCTCCGTTTCAGCGCATTTCTGGGCACTGAGGACAGTGACTCAGTAGCCTACCTGAATTTAATGCGTAATTAGCATAGGTTTAAAAAAATTTAAACAGGAATTTTTTGTTGCTTTTTTAATAGGCCTACAATTACAATTTAATTTAATTTATTGTTTAATAAAATTATAGGCCTATTATTTTTAGTTTATTAACAGCAACAACAGCTGTAAAGATGAAGTTGATGATCGCCATCTCCTTAGTGAACGCGCCTATAGAGAGAAATGCACATCATGGATAACATAACCAGAGAGTAGCCTATTTCTTTTCGTTTTAATTGTTAAAAAGACATTTCAAGCTTTCTTAAGATATATTTCATGTATGTGAGCCATATGCTGAGTTTCGTTAAGTTAGGATGAGATGCGCTCCTGTTCACGAGCGCCTCTATGATTGTTGTCTGCTATATTTAAATATTTGTATTTATTGCAGGCAATTGGTTGATAAAAAAAAAATTAAAATTAAGATACAATTTATACAAAACGAAATTCACTTTTAAAAAAGTCTTTCAGCAAAACTTAACTTAATTAAGTGGTCAAAATCATGTCTGACCCGCTCCATGTCTCTCGATATTGCTCATTATCTTACTCGTGCGGTTCACTTTTCATAATCAACATAGATGAAAAAATAACATTATAATATTTTAACAAATATGAAACTGAATGCGCTTATTTAATGGCAACAACACAGTAGGCCTACAGACTCTCTATTTGTACAAATTGCTGCACATTCATTTTATTCTGAATTTTGCACACATAAGTTGAAAGGCATTTGTTTGTGCATGCATGTAAAACATATCTGCAACATTTATCAAGTTCACTGATAATTATGCGTGCATTTATTAATTATTATCAGAGAGAAAGAGTGTGTGTGTGTGTGTGTGTGTGTGTGTGTGTGAAACGGCACAGGTTTTGTGATTTTGGCTAAAAACGGCATAACCATCATTTAAAGACACTGAGAATGTTTAAAAATAGCTCAAAATATGATCGGAGTGGGACTTTAACGAATAATGTAATAGGTAATAAGACGTGCGCGAAATGTGATTGGAAACATTTCTCGGGGATAAGACGTGCGCGAAATGTGATTGTTGTCCATAATTGTTTAAAAAAAGTCACGTCGCAACATTTGAAATATTTGCGTTTTAAACTATGAAGGCGAGCACTTTGAGCGCGAGTTATGTCGGTGAATAGGCCTACTATCAAATCCCATTCAATTATTCACTATAGAAAGTGAAACTAAAAACTGACCGATGAGAGCTGAATCTACTCAACATGTGCTGATAACGTGGCCTAACCTTAATTTATTTTCTTAATATTTCTCTTGTGGCCCATGGTGAAAAAAATTCGAGCCCTATCAGATGAGCAACTGTTTAATTCTGCCGTCGTCTTCTGATATTTCGGACACTTGCCATTATTTGTGAAATTGAAATGACAGTAAGCTGGCAAATTTCAATTAACTGCCTGAATACTCTCTCCATTATTATATATATATTTTTTTATTTGTTTGTTTGGTGTTGGGGGGGTGTGCTGACTGGAACCCCAAAAGGTAGAATTTGAGATTAAAAAAATCAAATAAAATAAAAGATGTATGGAAACGGCTCAAGGGCACTTTTTTTTTGCAATACACCAAAACATATGCAACAAATCGCTTTCGTCATTCGTGACGTCATCACACACACAATCTTATCGGTAAAAGGCCAATTGAATGGAAACAGTCTGGAGACGGCAAAGTTCGTAATGTTTTTTTTATCGCATATCCACTTTGTCGATAACATAACAGCGCAAAAAGTGGATGGAAACTAGGCTATTGATGCTCCTTCTCCCACCTCCTCTACCCATGCCATCTAGTTAATGAGGCCTGTGTCCGCTGGCTCCTTTCAGCCCTTTGGCTAATCCTTCATTGGCCACCCTTTAATCCTTGGGTCCGCCTTTGGCTTCCAGATTACCAGCATTTAATAGGTGTTGATCCTCTGTCTTCGTGCCAAGCCCCGGACTTTAACTTTCACTCTGTCGACCTATCAACTCCACCATGGGCAGTTATCACTCAAGCTGTATCGGGCTCCCTCGTCCCTCTGACTCCACATTGGTCAGTTATCACCCTGTTTGCACCACAGTCTTCTGATCCTACGGCTATGCTTTGTCCCCCCACCCCTATGATTCTGCCTTTGCCCTCCAGTGCAGTGGTCTTGCCTTGGGTCTTCGGCTCTGCCTAGGTACCCACCTCTAATGGCTCCATCTGAGTTGGTTGTCCCACGGCTTCTGCCTGGCCCATTTACCAAAGATCCACCTATTCTTTTATCGACTGTGCCATGGCCCTACATCCTGGTGAGCATGTTGGGAACTCCTGCCATGTTCTCCCTTACTGTTCCCTCCGTTATCTCCTCCGTGGTGGTTCCCTCTGTCACAACTCTCTCCGGCTCCACATCTCTCCACTCATCCTCTTTTGCCTCTTTATTCATACTTTATTTCATACTTTCAACTTTTTAGTTGTTTCACTTTGTACAGTTTTGTATTCCTGCTTAAGTTTACGTGTAATTTCATGGTCCTTTTTTTTACCCTTTTGTATAGATGTTAATGGTTTGTATTTATGCTGTTGATTGACTTGTAATGCATTTTGTTGTATTGTAAAAGTGTGTTGCATCTTGTTTTCAGAAAAATAAATATGTTCATTTTGTATCTTTTAATTGTATTTTTTTTTACCCTTTTGTTTAGATGTTAATGGTTTGTATTTATGCTGTTGATTGACTTGTAATGCATTTTGTTGTATTGTAAAAGTGTGTTGCATCTTGTTTTCAGAAAAATAAATATGTTCATTTTGTATCTTTTAATTGTATTTTTTTTACCCTTTTGTATAGATGTTAATGGTTTGTATTTATGCTGTTGATTGACTTGTAATGCATTTTGTTGTATTGTAAAAGTGTGTTGCATCTTGTTTTCAGAAAAATAAATATGTTCATTTTGTATCTTTTAATTGTATGTTTTTTTTTTTTTTTTTAAGAAGAGTCCCAGGGGGTAGAGTCCCAGGGGGTAGAGTCCCAGGGGGTAGAGTCCCAGGGGGTAGAGTCCCAGGGGGTAGAGTCCCAGGGGGTAGAGTCCCAGGGGGTAGAGTCCCAGGGGGTAGAGTCCCAGGGGGTAGAGTCCCAGGGGGTAGAGTCCCAGGGGGTAGAGTCCCAGGGGGTAGAGTCCCAGGGGGTAGAGTCCCAGGGGGTAGAGTCCCAGGGGGTAGAGTCCCAGGGGGTAGAGTCCCAGGGGGTAGAGTCCCAGGGGGTAGAGTCCCAGGGGGTAGAGTCCCAGGGGGTAGAGTCCCAGGGGGTAGAGTCCCAGGGGGTAGAGTCCCAGGGGGTAGAGTCCCAGGGGGTAGAGTCCCAGGGGGTAGAGTCCCAGGGGGTAGAGTCCCAGGGGGTAGAGTCCCAGGGGGTAGAGTCCCAGGGGGTAGAGTCCCAGGGGGTAGAGTCCCAGGGGGTAGAGTCCCAGGGGGTAGAGTCCCAGGGGGTAGAGTCCCAGGGGGTAGAGTCCCAGGGGGTAGAGTCCCAGGGGGTAGAGTCCCAGGGGGTAGAGTCCCAGGGGGTAGAGTCCCAGGGGGTAGAGTCCCAGGGGGTAGAGTCCCAGGGGGTAGAGTCCCAGGGGGTAGAGTTAGGGTTAGGGTTAGGGTTAGGGGAATGAAAAATCCAAGATCTGGGACCCTAAGGTCCCAGAAATGGCTGTGCACTGGCCCACTTTCTGCTGACCACTAAAGGTTACCCAAGGCAAAGAAAGGGAACGATGCCGTGCTCCAACGTCCCACTACAATGTCCACTTGACAAATACGTAAATCTGTGTATAATATTAGTGGCAAATATAACAATAATAATAATAATAATAATAATTATTATAATAATAATTATTAAAATGCTAACACCTATAACCCGTCTCATAATATCTGTTTTATATGTCCGCCCACACACGTGTGTATATTTATATTTTATTGTCCATATGGTTGTGTTGTGCCATAATGAGTGTAAAAAATGATGAGATGACCCCTATTTTGTTTGTTTGTTTTTAATATTTTTCCAGGGGTCGACCAGAGAGGGCCAACAACAGTCGGGGTAGGCGACGGAGGGCCGTCCAGACCGCATCAACAGGTAAGTGGGGGTAGAATTTAGTGTAGATAATGGAGTAATTGATATTTTTGTTTGTTTGTTTTTAAACCTTCTTGCAGGGCTCGACCAGAGAGGGCTAACAACAGTCGGGGTAGGCGACGGAGGGCCGTCCAGACCGCATCAACAGGTAAGTGGGGGTAGATTTTAGTGTAGATAATGGAGTAATTGATATTTTTGTTTGTTTGTTTTTAAACCTTCTTGCAGGGGTCGACCAGAGAGGGCTAGCAACAGTCGGGGTAGGCGACAGAGGGCCGTCCAGACCGCATCAACAGGTAAGTGGGGGTAGAATTTAGTGTAGAAAATGGAGTAATTGATATTTTTGTTTGCTTGTTTTTAAACCTTCTTGCAGGGGTCGACCAGAGAGGGCTAACAACAGTCGGGGTAGGCGACAGAGGGCCGTCCAGACCGCATCAACAGGTAGTGGGGGTAGATTTTAGTGTAGATAATGGAGTAATTGATATTTTTGTTTGTTTGTTTTTAAACCTTCTTGCAGGGGTCGACCAGAGAGGGCTAACAACAGTCGGGGTAGGCGACAGAGGGCCGTCCAGACCGCATCAACAGGTAAGTGGGGGTAGATTTTAGTGTAGAAAATGGAGTAATTGATATTTTTGTTTGTATGTTTTTAACCTTCTGGCCGGGGTCGACCAGAGAGGGCTGAAAACGGTCGGGGTAGGCGACCGAGGGCCGTCCAAACCCGATTAACAGGTGAGCGGGGTAGGTTTTAGTGTGGTAGGTTATATAAGGGTCCTGAAAAATAGGGCTTTTTGTGTCCGGTGTAGTTTATGAGGGGTTATTGACGGGTAGGTGTTAGTAATGAGATGTGGGTGGCCATTCAAAGAGGAGTTTTTGGTCTACACCACTGTCCCAAAAATAACGGAAGAGCGTTGGGGAGAGAGAGAAAAATTTAAACCTCATTGAGGCCTCTCGGGTAGACTGTGTCCAATCTTTTGATCCAAATGCTCTCGGCCTTGAGTCTTTCTTTTAGAGACCACGCTGGATTTGATTGGAGACAGGTGACTTTGAATGCAGACAGACCGTGGGTCAGGAAGTGTTGCACTAGGTGTCGTCGCTTCTCAACTTTATGCATAATATTGTGTGCATGTTGATAGGCTCTGACCCTCAGTTCATTTTTCGTCTGACCCACGTATTGTCTGCGGCATCTTGTGCAAAAGGCCAAATAAATGCAGTTCACAGCTTCGTGGGTCAGAGGTCGGGGGATTTTAAATATCTTTTTGTTAAATCTGCTCATTACCCACTTTTTTTGAACAAAATACTTGCAGCGGCCGATCCGGCCAATGGGGGCCGGTGTGCGTATCTTGCTGTAGACCAAAGTGTCGTGTAAGTTTTCGTTACGCTTATATGCTGCAATGGGCCTGTGATGTTTGAGAAAGCTAGTAGGTTCAAGGAACTTCAAAAAGTTTTCTTTGATGGCCGAATTAAGGGATACGCATTGTTTGGAGTAGAGGGCAGTGAGCGGGATGATTTTATCTCTAATCTGCCCTTCTGCTCTGAGTGGGCTTTTTGGCTTGTCAAATGTTTTCAGAATCTTTCTCAGGAATGCTCTGCTGTAACCACGCCCACGGAGAGCCCGGAAGAGGATGCGCGTGGCCTCCACAAAGGACGATGGCTGTGAGCAGATTCTTTTGAATCTGAGGAGCTGTGACTTAATGATTCCTTTGAAGGTGTGTCTTGGGTGAAAACTGTCTCTATGAAGTAAAGAATGCGTATCTGTGTCCTTGAAGTAAACCCTGAAATCTAGCTGTCTTGTTTGTTCAAACTTGGGTCCCTTGTATGAGACCACGTCCAAAAAATTGACCTCTGACCTGTCCGTGTTATATTTGACCTTTATAGATGCCTGGTGTGAATTAAGGTGAGCGATGAAAGTGAGGAAATCGTCCTCAGAGTGGGTCCAGACACCCCAGATGTCATCCAAGAACCTATAGTACGCGAAGGGTTTTTTGGCAGAGCCTGCGAGAGCCGTTTGCTCCCAGTCTGCCATAAAAATGTTCGCGTACGAGGGGGCGAACTTCTTCCCCATGGCTGTTCCTTTTACTTGTAAGTAAAATTTAGTGTCAAACTCAAAGTCGTTTTTAGTCAGATTTATCTCCAAAAGTTGAAGGAGATGCTCGTCCGGTCTAAGGGGATCAGGATATTTGGACATAAATTTTCTAACTGCTTTTAAGCCAGTCGGGGTATCAATATTGGTGTATAAACTATCTATGTCAATTGTAAATAACAATGCGTTTTGTGGGATTTTGAGTTGACTAATTTTTGCAATGAAATCGTACGTGTCTTTTAGGTAGCTTGGATGTCTGGTGGAGAGAGGATTGAGGAAGTGTTCCAAGTACTCGGCCGTGAAGTATGTCTCGCTGTTGCAGTCGGAGACGATGGGTCTACCTGGTGGGACCTCAAACGGAACGCTCCACTTTTCTGGCTCTTTGTGGATCTTCGGCAACAAGTAAAACCTTCTGGCTCGAGGTGGGCCTTCACCCACGAGATACTCTTTTTGTTTCGCGCTGATAATCTTTTTTGAACACATGTCATCTAAAATTTCCTCCACCTCTTTTATAGTGTCTGTGTAGATGGGCCCCTCAAGAGGACGATAGTGCTCTGCGACAGACAGTTGTCTCAGTCCCTCACCGAGGTATTGTGCTCTGTCTAAAATGACTGTGGCGTTACCCTTGTCGGCTGGCTTAATTACTATGTCCGTATTGTTATACAATTCTTTCAGAGCTTTTCTTTCGCTCGGTGTTAGATTGGGCTTCACCCCCAGGCCCCAGTGTAGCTTTTTGAACGCAAAATTGTCAGCTCTTATGACCTTCTCTATTTCTTTCGGCAGGCTGGACAAAGCGGGCTCCCAGTCAGAGGGATGAGTGAACGGTACCTTCGCTTTTTGGCTTTTCTTGCCCTCAAAAAATGTCTCGAGTTTGAGCCTGCGGTGGTACGCTTGCATGTCCGCTAAAAGTTCTTTCTTTCTACAGCTCGATGGGGTGGGGATGTAAGAAAGGCCCCTTTTGAGGACTGAGGTCTGTTCTTTTGATAAAACAAAGGACTTTGACAGATTTATGATGAGTTTACGGGAACCGCATTTTGGGTTGTCGGGGTCTACAAGTTTAAATGAGAAGCCCAATGCGTGAGGAGTGCTTTGGCCGTTGTCGGTCTCCAGTGGAGCCCATCCTTCTCCACGTGGAAGTGTGTGGCTGCCAGCAGAGGGATGAAGGACAGATTCTTTTTGATAAAGCTGTTGATATGCTCTAGCATATCCTGCTCTGCTTGCGGTAGCACTCTCGAAAAATTGATAAGGGGCACAATGATTTCTGTCTGTGGCAGAATCCTCTTTGCTATTTTGTATGTTTTCTGTATTTCTGTTATGGCCGTCATTCTATATCTCTGTTTTCGGTTGTTAAGGCCAAATGACAGAACGATCTTTTCCGGTACTCTGGCCACTGTGGCTTTTTCCAACAGATTACATGCATGCTGGAATTTAGCACCGGGGAAGCTGTCCACTTGGAGATCGGGTTCCTCGTAATGAGGAAGTCTGGACAGATTTGAGTCCCCAATGATGACTACTCTCTTTTTTAACGTAAGGCTCCAATCTACGTGTTTCCTTGTGGTGTTAATGTGGCGTAAAGGGCGGTTAAGAGAGCCAGAAGATGGGCTGTCAATCATTAGGGGTTCATTTACGTTTGTGTCTTCCCCAGGTGCGAGAACGCAGAGAGATGGTGCGGTTTTAGGGACGCTCGGTTCACCCTTTTCTACCCCCATGTCTCCCGCTGGCTGTATCGGGTCAAACTCCCGAAGGAACTCGGAGAGCGGTGAAGGTGGTTTTACCGGAGTGGGTGAGTCGTCAGAAAAAAGAAAGCTGCTATGATCTGAGTAAGCGATTGGAGTCGACATTGGGGGAAATGGGAACAATCTGTGTTCCGTCTCTGACACAGGAGAGCTGTTTGGGGCACCAATAGGCTCTGGTGTTGCCACTGCCACCTGTGGGGTGGGTACCCTGTCATTGACCTGTGGCGCTTCCCCCTGAGGAGGAGGAACTAAAACAGAGATTTCCGGCACTGGTGTCACAGGGCGGCTCTGAGCTACAGGGGCCGCGACAGAGATTTCCGGCCTCGGTGTCTCCGGGCGGCTCTGGGGTGGAGGGACCGTTAAAGAGGGTTCCGCTCCTGGATTTATATGGCGGCTCTTATGTGTTCTCTTTCTCTGTTCGCAGGGCTGCGGCGCTTCCGCCTGTATGGGCAGAAGGGACTCTGGTAGGTCCTGTGGAGGTACTTCCTCCTCAAAGGACCAATCTCCTCTATGTGGAGGAGAACTAGTGCCTGCTTTTTCTGGTAAACAGAGTGTTGGAGAAGTTTGTATCTCTATGTGTTTTTGACTGACTGTTTGTCTTACAGGAGCGGTGTTGGCAGGAGGTTCGGTCGGCCGAGGTGCAGGGGCCTGTGTGGCGGTTCGGCTGGTGGAGGCGACGACAGTAGCGTAAGTTCGAGGGAGTGCGGTCCCCCTTGTCTCTGTGGGGGCTTTCTGTGTCGTCGTGCTCACACCAATCGGGATCTCTGCCGTAATCAGGGCCTCTGCCTGTGCAATGGCCTCTGCACTAATTCTACTTCTATAATTTCTGTCCGCCCAGTGTGACGCCACCTCAAATGCTTCAGGCCAATCGGCTTGATTGGTGTGGGCACGTATGCTCTGTATGGTTGCATCAATCATTGACTCGTAATGTCGCTCGAGAAGCAGTTGTGTAGTGTAGGACCAGTTTTTTGCGTTGTCCTGTAGCAACTGTGTAACTCGGTCATTCGGAAAGGCTGGTCTCACCGTCTCTATCAGGAGGTCAGTGAGTCTTTTAAACGTGACCGGCTGGTTATTCTGAACCTGCGTGGTAACTCTTTCTAGATGGTGTACCTGGCGGATCAGATCATAGAATAATTTGATTGTCGTTTTGAGTTGAGGCGGTGCCGGTGTGAAATCTGGATTTTGTCTAAAACGGTTTTCGTTTTCTCTTGCAGGTCTCGCCCTTGTACTGTTTATAGGAGGAGGGCGACGTTGCTGGTAACCGCCCCAGTTCGTGAAGTGCGGGTAAGTGTTGCCTATAGAAGGATTCACGTCCCTCTGTCCTCCTCCATTAAAGTTGAAAGAAACCGTTCTGGGTCTCTGATTGGAGGGGATGTGTGTGTAGTTGTTACGAAAGGATGGTATGGTGCGTCGGTACTCCAGGTGTTGTGGGAGAGGAAAGCCATCCTCGTCCTCAATGTCTGCACCTTCATATAAATATTCACGCCGAGCGCGTTTGTGTACCACCCTATCGTCCTGACGGGGACGTGTTTCTCTGATTGCTCTCTTTTGGCTTTTTTTACCCTTTGCGTTTTTACCAGGAGGCCTGTATGGGCCTGCGACTGGCCCAAAATGACTCTCATGATAGGGAGATCTGTATGGATCTGCTACCTTCTCATAACGGTCATTTTGTGGTGCAGGGAAACGTTGGGAGGGTCCAGGCCTGGACACCTCCCTGTGAGTGGATCTGTTAAATTCCCTGTTTTGACGTTTCTGAATGTTTGTGTTATTCCTGTTTTTTACAGGGCGGGACTGTGGAGCTGTATTTCTTTGTCTCCTGTATGGGAAACTCTGCTCCTTGGCACGGTGGCGTGCTGAAGTGTTACTTGGTGTGAAATTAAAATATTTATAATCTGGTGTAACACTTGTGTGTCTAATTTTTGGACGTGGTGTGGTTCTCTGTCTTGGTCTACCACGGAAATTGTCCATAATGTCAGAACTGTGTGTGTATATTTTTTTGAAACTTTTTTGGTATTTTTATGATTTTTTTGTTGGATTTTTATAGATTTTTATTGAACAAGAATAGAACAAAAAACAACAATAAACATGAAAAAATCAAAAATCAAAAAATCAAAAAATCAAAAATAAATGCGTTCAAGTCTTTCGCGACGTTTCGGTAAATAAATATTACCTTCTTCAGGCTGACTTGAACTTTGAGAAAAAAAACTTTTATGAAAAATGTAAGAAATATATATACAGTATATATGATATATAATATATATTTATAAACTATAATATGTATAGAATACAATATATATATTTATATATACCGATATATTTTCTACAATGAAATTAACAAGGTGATGAACTCTTTGTTAAGGCGTGGAGGAGCGAAAAGGCTGCGACCAGTTGCTGTCTATTGAGAGCATGGAATGAGAGCGCGCTCGAATGCGCGCCCCCTTATATAGACTAGCTCTAGAAAAAAATAGTTATCCATATGTGGATTTATAGTCCTTCTAATTGAAATAGCTTCCAAACTGGACCGCGAAAGGTAAGTAAAACTTCATATAGTAAAGTGTATAATTGTGTTGGTGGATTTATTTCCTGATTATAGTAAGAAAATAGTTAGTTTCGTTCAAGGGTGTGCGTCGATACTGGATGACGTCATACCCACTGAAAATGGTAAGGAACTATAAATAGTCAAACATAGTCATTAATATGAGTAAAAAATTCCTAAATAAAGGTTTTATGATTAAAATATAAAGTAAACAACTTTCATAAAAAGAGTTGGGGCAGAAAAGGTTGTAAAGTGTGTGTTTTGGATCTCGTTTCCATGACGACATCGTTTTTATCTGGGACGACATCGTTTTATCCACAAGACGTTTTTAAGGTAAAATTATGAGTTTTAATTTTATCCATATGTAGATATGGGCCTAATACATTTCAAAGGATGTAGGAAATATATAAGTTGGGACAGAAAATGCTGTTTGATGTATGTTTGTGAATTATTTCCACGACGACATCGTTTTGATCTGGGACGACATCGTTTCGGTCCGGGACGACATCGTTTCGGTCCGTGACGACATCGTTTTGCGAGGGACGACATAGCTTTATGTTTTTGAGGGAAAAAGAATGATTTGTAATTTTGTCCATATGTATATATGGTCCTATTATATCCTGAAGGGTATAAGAAAAATATATAAAGCTGAACTATATGTTTGTCAATTATGAAATAGGTGTATAAACATATATACCTATGTATATATCTCTATTATTTATGTTTTTAGCTGTCCCATGTGTGTTTCTAAAATCTAAACGCTCTTCCAATAGGATAAAATATCCATAAGTGAGTGTATAATGTGAATATATAATGTTTGGTGTATTATTTCATTAAGTTGATCAAATAGAGACCTGAGAGACAATAGATACACAGAACGAACCCCGTCTCAACCCAGGGCTCTCCAAAAGCTCAGAGGCAGTGGCGCGGGCTTGGTTAGGGGAATGAAAAATCCAAGATCTGGGACCCTAAGGTCCCAGAAATGGCTGTGCACTGGCCCACTTTCTGCTGACCACTAAAGGTTACCCAAGGCAAAGAAAGGGAACGATGCCGTGCTCCAACGTCCCACTACAATGTCCACTTGACAAATACGTAAATCTGTGTATAATATTAGTGGCAAATATAACAATAATAATAATAATAATAATAATTATTATAATAATAATTATTAAAATGCTAACACCTATAACCCGTCTCATAATATCTGTTTTATATGTCCGCCCACACACGTGTGTATATTTATATTTTATTGTCCATATGGTTGTGTTGTGCCATAATGAGTGTAAAAAATGATGAGATGACCCCTATTTTGTTTGTTTGTTTTTAATATTTTTCCAGGGGTCGACCAGAGAGGGCCAACAACAGTCGGGGTAGGCGACGGAGGGCCGTCCAGACCGCATCAACAGGTAAGTGGGGGTAGAATTTAGTGTAGATAATGGAGTAATTGATATTTTTGTTTGTTTGTTTTTAAACCTTCTTGCAGGGCTCGACCAGAGAGGGCTAACAACAGTCGGGGTAGGCGACGGAGGGCCGTCCAGACCGCATCAACAGGTAAGTGGGGGTAGATTTTAGTGTAGATAATGGAGTAATTGATATTTTTGTTTGTTTGTTTTTAAACCTTCTTGCAGGGGTCGACCAGAGAGGGCTAGCAACAGTCGGGGTAGGCGACAGAGGGCCGTCCAGACCGCATCAACAGGTAAGTGGGGGTAGAATTTAGTGTAGAAAATGGAGTAATTGATATTTTTGTTTGCTTGTTTTTAAACCTTCTTGCAGGGGTCGACCAGAGAGGGCTAACAACAGTCGGGGTAGGCGACAGAGGGCCGTCCAGACCGCATCAACAGGTAGTGGGGGTAGATTTTAGTGTAGAGTTAGGGTTAGGGTTAGGTGAAGAGGAAATCCAAGATCTAGGACCCTGAGGCCCCAGAAATGGCTGTGCACTGGCCTACGTTCTACTGACCACTAAAGGAAAACCCCAGGCCCAAAGAGGTAAGCGGTTCTGACATAGAGAGACATATATATAATTATGAAATAATAAAATATAGGGCAAAAATTGCCAGGGTTCAAATTGCACGGGCTATATTGCCGTGGTTTATACCAGCAAGGGTTTAATTTAGTGAAAAAACTCATGGTAGGTTTTAGTCAGATGTGGTGAGGGGCATATAACTCACGTCTGTATGGACATGAGGAGACGCTCGACGTCACAGTGGACGGAGAAAAAATTATGCGGCTCTGCTACATCATCACCCACAACAATGATGGCGGCCATTTTAACCAACTCAACGCCTGTATGGGCTGAAGAGAAAATTTTCCAAAGCTCTGCTACATCACCCACCTTCAAAATGATGGCAGCTGTACTCATTTTTACGGTTTTGTGTCATTCAGGCATATCTCGCGACGCGTTTCGAACTTTCCCAAGGTTCTCATCAGGCGAATTGAAATGACAACTGTCTCTGTTCCCTCTGCAACTACAGAGTGCTTGAGGGCGTGGTCCCTCCAGACTTTATAGTGGTAGAGGGCGGGGTGCCCCTCCCACTACTAAATACCTTTCAGCACTATATGGTGCTTCATAAATAGTTTTTTCGCTATCAATAAATTTTGTTTTTAATTTTAATATTTAATAATTATATACATACACTCACAGACATCACACACAAACCAATCCAGATGCAGGGCAATCCAAAAGCTCAGAGGCGGTGGCGCGGGCTTGGTTAGGTGAAGAGGAAATCCAAGATCTAGGACCCTGAGGCCCCAGAAATGGCTGTGCACTGGCCTACGTTCTACTGACCACTAAAGGAAAACCCCAGGCCCAAAGAGGTAAGCGGTTCTGACATAGAGAGACATATATATAATTATGAAATAATAAAATATAGGGCAAAAATTGCCAGGGTTCAAATTGCACGGGCTATATTGCCGTGGTTTATACCAGCAAGGGTTTAATTTAGTGAAAAAACTCATGGTAGGTTTTAGTCAGATGTGGTGAGGGGCATATAACTCACGTCTGTATGGACATGAGGAGACGCTCGACGTCACAGTGGACGGAGAAAAAATTATGCGGCTCTGCTACATCATCACCCACAACAATGATGGCGGCCATTTTAACCAACTCAACGCCTGTATGGGCTGAAGAGAAAATTTTCCAAAGCTCTGCTACATCACCCACCTTCAAAATGATGGCAGCTGTACTCATTTTTACGGTTTTGTGTCATTCAGGCATATCTCGCGACGCGTTTCGAACTTTCCCAAGGTTCTCATCAGGCGAATTGAAATGACAACTGTCTCTGTTCCCTCTGCAACTACAGAGTGCTTGAGGGCGTGGTCCCTCCAGACTTTATAGTGGTAGAGGGCGGGGTGCCCCTCCCACTACTAAATACCTTTCAGCACTATATGGTGCTTCATAAATAGTTTTTTCGCTATCAATAAATTTTGTTTTTAATTTTAATATTTAATAATTATATACATACACTCACAGACATCACACACAAACCAATCCAGATGCAGGGCAATCCAAAAGCTCAGAGGCGGTGGCGCGGGCTTGGTTAGGTGAAGAGGAAATCCAAGATCTAGGACCCTGAGGCCCCAGAAATGGCTGTGCACTGGCCTACGTTCTACTGACCACTAAAGGAAAACCCCAGGCCCAAAGAGGTAAGCGGTTCTGACATAGAGAGACATATATATAATTATGAAATAATAAAATATAGGGCAAAAATTGCCAGGGTTCAAATTGCACGGGCTATATTGCCGTGGTTTATACCAGCAAGGGTTTAATTTAGTGAAAAAACTCATGGTAGGTTTTAGTCAGATGTGGTGAGGGGCATATAACTCACGTCTGTATGGACATGAGGAGACGCTCGACGTCACAGTGGACGGAGAAAAAATTATGCGGCTCTGCTACATCATCACCCACAACAATGATGGCGGCCATTTTAACCAACTCAACGCCTGTATGGGCTGAAGAGAAAATTTTCCAAAGCTCTGCTACATCACCCACCTTCAAAATGATGGCAGCTGTACTCATTTTTACGGTTTTGTGTCATTCAGGCATATCTCGCGACGCGTTTCGAACTTTCCCAAGGTTCTCATCAGGCGAATTGAAATGACAACTGTCTCTGTTCCCTCTGCAACTACAGAGTGCTTGAGGGCGTGGTCCCTCCAGACTTTATAGTGGTAGAGGGCGGGGTGCCCCTCCCACTACTAAATACCTTTCAGCACTATATGGTGCTTCATAAATAGTTTTTTCGCTATCAATAAATTTTGTTTTTAATTTTAATATTTAATAATTATATACATACACTCACAGACATCACACACAAACCAATCCAGATGCAGGGCAATCCAAAAGCTCAGAGGCGGTGGCGCGGGCTTGGTTAGGTGAAGAGGAAATCCAAGATCTAGGACCCTGAGGCCCCAGAAATGGCTGTGCACTGGCCTACGTTCTACTGACCACTAAAGGAAAACCCCAGGCCCAAAGAGGTAAGCGGTTCTGACATAGAGAGACATATATATAATTATGAAATAATAAAATATAGGGCAAAAATTGCCAGGGTTCAAATTGCACGGGCTAT